>NC_137878.1:22497272-22864772 GCF_963924005.1 Protomyctophum bolini
TGTGCCTTCACTCTGATCTCTGCACTGTCACATCCCTCATCTCACCCACTCAGTATGGAAAGACAAACGGCTGCTTCATACAGTATACACACGTTTAAAGTTTCCAAATGCGGAGGAGTTTACTGTGTATTTCTCTCTCTCTGTGTGTGTGTGTGTGTGTGTGTGTGTGTGTGAGACGTGTGTCTTCTACACATACACGTGATACGATGCAAACACACCGACTCATGTATGAATGCATATAGCAACGCATGAAGTAATTTGACACTCCGTCCGTCACCTGCATACGTGTGTGTGTATGTGTATGTGTGTGCATATGTGTGTGCATGTACACGTGCATGTGCGTGTGTGTGTGTGCGTGTGTGCTTGCCTGCATGGGAGGCCAGCGCTGTGTATCTTCACACACTCTCTCCCGCACATTGTGGAGCGCTTTCTTTGGGTCCGTCATTCCCACACTCTTCTCCTCTCTCTCTCTCTTTCTCTGCCATTGTTCTAGAAACGAGGGAAGTATAATTAGAGGAACAGAGAGGAGAAAGGGAAGACAGAGAAGGAAAGGAGAACAGGATGAGATAGTGGACATAGAAGGCTAATTGAAAGGATGACTGAGCGAATGGGGGGGAGAGAGAGAGAGAGAGAGAGAGAGAGAGAGAGGGCATTGAGAAGCCTGCAGTGAAGGGTAGGGAAAGAGAGAGAGAGGGGGGAGCCAAGAGTGCCAACCCTTCCCTGAGTGCCAAACTCGTGTTTTGTCATTGGGTGGTTGTGACAGTGAGGGGGAGCCAAGAGGAGGGGGGCGGCCTGGGAGAGAACAACCGGGGAAGAGAGAGAGAGAGAGAGAGAGAGAGAGAGAGAGAGAGAGAGAGAGAGAGAGAGAGAGAGAGAAAGAGGACGATTGCATGTCACTGATAGGGTAAAGGACTGGAGCATGGCTAGTTAAAACATTTAGTTGTCATGGGGCCTTTGGGGATGTTCAAGTGGCACTGCTGAATCACAGAAGGCAGAGAGAGAGAGAGAGAGAGAGAGAGAGAGGAGGAACACACAGGCTGTAACAGACGACAACAAAGCTTTCTTCTCAATCATAACAAAAAAAAAGAAATAGAGAGAGAGAGACACACAGAGAGAAGAACGGGAGAGTGAGAGGGACATCACAGAGGGTGGGCAATTTGCTCCAGAAGGCGCCCTGTCTTCACAGCATCACTGCAGGAGGGAAAAGGCTCCAGGCGCCAAACGCATTGCTGCTGTCCTTCACCCATCCATCCAACCGTCTGTCAGCCCAGAGATGAAGAGACCTCACGACTATAGCTCGCCTGACTCGGACACAGACGAGTTCATCGACGTGGGACAGGAGGACGGCTTCTGGTGAGGACCATAGACTGAAGCACTGTTGTCCTGTCGGATAGAGCAACTCTGAAGGAAAAACTATATTTCAAAATTGAAAGGTTATTTTTGTGGCATGGCTAAAGACGCTTTGAAACTGTATGATGCCGAAAGGTGAACTGTCACTGACACACTAGGATTATTGGGAGGGTCAGACAGGGAAGGGGGGGGGGAGGGGGGCATATTTATTTGGACATCATCAAAGTTTTGCTTTTGAACTCTGATAGTTTAGATGAGAAATACGCCAATTTCTTTGCGCACAGGCCTTGTATAAGTCAGCTTTTTAATATGGAATGGAACCATTTGACGCCGTTATATTGGTACATTTTTCAGTAAACCTTGAGTGTGACAGTTTTAGTAGTCTGTAAAATATATGAGTTATTTGAAAAACAGTATACCCGCAAATCTTAAAAATTCTTCGATTCAGGTATATTAAGTGTAACAGAAATGACGCCGTCTAATCATTAGACTCTAATGAACATGTACAGTACAGGTTTGGCTAATTACTAATTCAGATGTGGCCTGTCATTTCAAAAGCATCGATGATAAAGTGTGTAAAAATACACTGGACATTAAACATTATTTAAGGATATAATGACTAATGTTTGAGCAAAAACTGCCAAATGCATTATTTATAATGATGCACACAAAAATGTAAAACTTTGAAAATAGAAAACATGTGGTTAATGTGCATATTTACTGTTGTCTAGTGCCCTCTCTCCAACTGTAAATTTTCATAACAGAAAAAGTGGAGAAAGTGGATTATAAACTCAACTCAATAATATTGCCCAAAGCTCATTACAAAGTATGTGATGCCAAAAATTGTCATTTTGTTAACATTTCAAATGAGTAATGCAACATTAACAAAATCATAACAAAAGAACAATCTGATAGATGCAGATTGAATCTAAGGATAAATGACTGGATGTAACATGGCTCTGCCCTCTACTCAAAGTTCACTTTAACACCGTCATTTATTTCTTTGTAGAGCTTTTGTAATGTGTTTGCAATTTACAAAAATGTTAGGATATACTGTCATGAATTGTACTCCGTTTGAGTTAGATATTAAAGTGTCCATTTTAGACACATTTTCATCCGGTACGTAAATTTAAACTTTAATGCTCATTTCAAAATTCCTCTAATTCATGAAATGCATGCTTATAATCTTGAGCTATTGGTGACTTCTGAATTAACGGACAATATTTAATCTAAATTGTGCCCAGTTTAATTTAGTGATACAATTACTTACTACGTTACGCTAATGGAGAAAAAAAAGGTTATTTACAAGTTCCTTTTGACTTATCTTTGAAGTCCTTTGCTTTTCTTCAATGTAGAAAACAATATAATTAAGCATTAGAATTTATTCTAAAACGTATTTGAAATACAAGCGTACAGAGTGATATTGGTTACATCAGGCGCCACAGATTCACAAACCAGCTGGTAAATAAATACTGCAGCACATTTGGATAAATCACATTGCCACATGACATGCGAACAGAAAGAGTGTCCGCCTTTTCAAGACTGCACCATCAACCATCAAAACTAAATAAAAACACACAGATGTATTGGCAGGGCTCATGTTAAAATCTAATAGAAATGCAATAAGTCTTTGGTGAGGCAGTTGAAAAGCGTCTCAGAGCTGTCAGGCTCTTTTAAGCCTGTAAGATGAGATCTCGCAAACAAACAGAATCCATATTGAGTGAGTGCGTTTCTGAGCAGCCCAGAACCCAAACTGCATGTTGGAGAGAGCCCCATGTGAGCAGAAAGCGATGCCCCGCGGCTATATAATCATCTCACAAAAACGTGCTTTGCGAGGATAGAAGGAGAACAGCATGTCATTTGACTGAGACTAATGTCCAGAAAGGCATTAAACCAAAACATCGTCCTCCCTTTCCTCCCAGGCGTTCCTGTGCCTCAGTGGACCCAAAAGAGAAATTAGATTGAGGGGAGCTGATGTGCCATCTTGCCTCTGTGTCCTATTAGGGAGGGTAACAGTAACAATATGCAGGGGCATCAAAGTTAACATTCTTCTTGCTGTGGTCCCCCACCCTCTCTCTCTCTCTCTTTCTCTCTCTGTCTCTCCCTGTCTTTCATACAGCCCAGTCACAGGGTCCATGTCCCCTGGCAGTACCTCACAGATTCTGGCCCGCAAGAAGAGAAGAGGGGTGAGTCGATCGACATTCCGACTTTGTTCTATTCTTCTCTGTGGTAGTTCTAATGGATCACGCTCTTTGACTTGAACGTCTTGTTGTCGTGTTCTGGTGTGATTCTGACGCCCCCGTTGTTCTCGTTGTCGTTTAGATCATAGAGAAACGACGCAGGGACAGGATCAACCACAGCCTCTCGGAGCTGAGGAGACTGGTACCTAGTGCCTTTGAGAAACAGGTATACCTGCTGCTTTTCTTTTATATACGCTAAAACAAAAAATAAATCTTTCAAAATGCGGGGTACTAGTACAGTATACAGTAAGTGCTACTTAGTGGATGAAAATATAATGTGGTGGGCTAGAAAGAAGTTGATCATTCCATCGATTTCAGGGCTCCTCTAAGCTGGAGAAGGCAGAAATTCTGCAGATGACCGTGGATCACCTCAAGCTTCTACACGCCATGGGGGGGAAAGGTGAGAAATCCGAGATTGGCGCTCTCCTCTCCGCGTCACCAGCCATAACTGGATATAAAGTATCGTCGTTGACTGCTTTTTTTCTTCACCACTGTATATCTAATCACTGTCCTCGCTCTGCCCTACCCTACCCTGTTCTCAAATGCACTCTCAGGATACTTTGATGCGAGGGCTCTAGCAGTGGACTACAGGACACTGGGGTTCAGGGAGTGTGTCGGGGAGGTGGTGCGGTACCTCAGTTCCCTGGAGGGAGGGGCCGACTCCCCGGACCCCATTGGAGCACGCCTGGTCTCCCACCTCTCGCACTGCGCCAGCGAGCTGGACCCCTTGCTTCTCCAGGCGGCCCCCGCCGCTGCCCTGCCCTTTCCTCCCTGGCCCTGGGCTTCCTTCCCTCAGATTTCACAGGGCGCGCCCGTCTCCTCCTCCTCGACCCCCTTCCCCGGGGCCCGCAGAGAGCTGGCCCTCCTGCATGGAAGCTACCCGTCACACGCCGCCCTCCGCCTGGCTCCGCTGGCCGGCTGCCCGCAGGGGGCTCATCCTCCGCTCCTGAGCCCGGCCGGCCTCGCTGCCGTCCGCAGGGTGCCCTCTCTACCCCACAGCTCTCCTGCCCTCGCCCCTTCCTCGGCCCAGAGACCCGCCCAGCTATCCCCTCACAGCGCCTCCAGAGCTTCACCTCTGCCTCTCCTCACCCCTTCATCCTCCTCCTCTTCTTCTTCCTCCTCGTCTCTCTCCGCTACATCATCCTCCAGCCCTCCACAAGTGTCCTTCAGGCCCTTTGCACCTCTGGGGTCTCCCTCAGTCCAGCGCAGGAGCATGGGAGGATCAGCCAAGTCGACGCCAGGCTGGGGCACGGAGATCGGGGCCTTCTGAGGGGAACTCGGCAGGCCCACTTCAAACAAACACTATGCAGCGCACACCGCACACAGAGTCCATACGTGCAGAGGAAGTAGGACGCTGTTGAAAAATATATAATGGACGTTTCTTCACTGTCTCTGTGCAAGAGGGACTCTAAAGCCATATCAGACTGAGGGGTGAAGTTTTAGATAATCAAGAACAATCACGTTAAGGATAAATGAAGAATAGCATGGATATGAAGAATATAGTCTGTTAAGGAAGAATTACGGGAGAAATGCTTCCGAGGATGACTTTTTGAGTAACTTCATGTTTATGAACCTCCACAGACAAATCGATATACAGACATGAGGGTGCACACGCACACACAAATGCACACACACACACACACACACACACACACACACACACACACACACACACACACACACACACACACACACACACACACACACACACACACACACACACACACACACACACACAGGAGCCATAAATTATAAACAAAATGGAGACAGACTCATCTTTCTACTGTGATATTTTGTTGTTGTTTTATCAAATTTATACATTTGATAACGTTTTATGATTCTGTCGGGTTGACAAGGAATGTGTGAAGAAAAATCTATATAAAGACTAAGTGCCTTAAATCTTGTCTCTTCTTTTACTCTGTGTGTGTGTGTGTGTGTGTGTGTGTGTGTGTGGTGTGTGGTACACAACAACACAAGTGGATGTTTTCTTCCCCTCGGCACAGCAATCAACTGCCTGCAGAGATTTTGCAGCTATACATTAAATTTGCTATGGTGGCAAAGCAATGGCCTACAACTACATCTTACCCACTTAGCCATATTAACCATGTCTGAAAACATGGCTTGCATGTTCCGCAACCGTAACCCCCGTTGGCATCGGAGCCGTCTCCAGCGGTGGATGATGGGAGTTGTGGCCTTGTGGTGGTGGAGAATAAACACGGTGGGCACGGGTGATGTTTTTGGGATGCCGCGGCGAGGCAAACAGGCCTATCGCCTTGCCCTCTCATTGGCAGAACTCTGTAATTATATCAATCCATCTATCTTTCCTCTCTCCCGCTGACTCTCTGCCATTCTCTCTCTCTCTCTCGCTCCAATCTTGTGGTGAACCAGCGGATATCTTCTCTCCTGTTTGTCTGCGCCACTGTCTCCCCAACGAGGGACAGACGGAACGAGGGAGGGAGGCACGGAGGGAGCGAGGGAGGCACGCAGCGACAGACAGAGAGAGCAGAAGAGAAGCTGAGAGAAACGGGGGACAAACGAAGGCGAGAGATCTGAGGAGCTGTGGTTGAATGACTGATACGGGGAAAAAAGTTCAATAAAGAGTGTATGTGGTGCGTGCTATGTGTTTTTGTGTGAGTGGTGTGGTGTGGTGTGGTGTGGTGTGTGTGTGTGTGTGTGTGTGTGTGTGTGGGGGGGGTGCACAAGGGGGTGGTTGGGGACCTCGAGGCAGAGAGAAAACAGGGGGATTTTTAGAAGGTTGAAAGGACAGGAAGAGCGATGGTGTGAATAGCCAAGAGTCACTCGGCACGTTCGCAGCGCAACAACAGACCCCGGATAATGAAGAGTGACGCTCGTAACGAGTTGTTTCTCCAGAAGATCATCATAATTGCACCGTGCCTCACCGAAGCGGCTCCGCGGGGATGAGAGGGCCGCGGAGAAGCCTTGTGTGTGTTTACTGCCGGGGGAACGCTTTGATCTACTTCAGGATGCAATGTCTGTGGTCTGCGGTGCAAAATGTGTGTGTTCCGCAATGTGCACATTGTTTATCTGAGGCCGAGTGTGTTAGCCTATGTGCTTGTTGTCCGGCTTTCATGTCTCTGTGTGTGTGTGTGTGTGTGCGTGCGTACGTACGTGCACGTGCGCTGTAATGCGAGTCCTCAGGGCTGGCGTCAGGGCTGAACCGCGGAGGCGGCGTGGCTCTCGTGCGAGGCCGGCCGGCGGTCGGACAGACGGTATGGTGGGGGGGGAATGTTTGTGGAGCGTGCGCACACACGCACACACGCACACACACACACACACACACACACACACGTCTCTCTCACACACAGTCACACACACACACACACACACACACACACACACACACACACACACACACACACACACACACACACAGGCTGACTGGCTGGCACTATTCTGGCCTTCTGAGTAGAGGAGCCAGAGTCACCACCACAGCTTCCAGGAAGGACAACCACAATCACACTGCACTGGGTTTCCCACGGGGGAGGGGAGGGGGGATGGGGGGGAGCGAAAGGGAAGGGAGGGACAGAGAGAATAGGAGAAAGAAGCAGGCAGGGGAGGGGAGGGGGTGGACGGGGGGAGACGGCACAGAAAAGACAGCAGACGCTGTGCGGTCAATGTGGAATGAGGAAGAGAGAGACCAGGCAGGGCATAAGGAGTCAGAGAGAGTAATGGGAGGGTGGGGGGTTGTTGCAGTAGGAGGAGAAGACAACTGAGATGATGTTTCTGTTCTGTTATGTGGATGAAGCAATAAACACAATGCTCACTGTTACATCTTTTTTTTTGGTATTTTTCATTATTGGATTCTATAGGCTACAGTACATGAAATATAATGGTAGTAGTAGGAGTAGAAATAGTAGTAATATTTACATTACTATTATTATTATTATTATCATTGTCTTTGTAAAACACTTTAAAACTGTTACAAACATAAACACATAGCCTACATGGAACAAAATAATAGTCAAAGCGAAGATCAAAACACAAAAGGATTAGGATACAAATAAAGAAAAGATATAGTAAGTAAAAGAGGTATGTTAGTGAAAAAACTATTTGCTAGCCTACAAACAGATTGATTGATTGAAGTATTTATTAACAGTTTTCAGAATTACAGTACATTTCAAGAACAACTCAATACAAAAACTGTTAACGGTGAATGGACGACACCATAAAGCATTACACTTGTTTACAAGAGGGTCCACCGTTTTCAATTCATCATAAAATTTAGAGACGTACAAATATACACTTCTATATAGACAAAAACAGGAAATCATCTTAAAGGAGGTAAAAAAAAGCAGCTGCTTGTGTGTGTGTGTGTGTGTGTGTGTGTGTGTGTGCACATGGTACACTACCAGGCAGAAGTGTGGAAAGAAGACTTAATTCGTTTCATGTTTGACTTAACAATTCTTCAAGGAGAATCCAGACACGGCATTGTGCAGTTCTGCCACTCTAGGAGGATCGGCCATGGTAATGACCCGCTTCATGTAGCAGCGACGCCTGGAAAACAGCACAGTATTTTAAATAACGCATATAACTTGACAACACGAATGGCACCATTTCGATGTGTGTGGCCGTGCGACAGTGTGCTATATAAAACATACCAGTGGGTAGAATCCGGTGCGGTCCCATCGACGTAGGTGTAGAACTGACAGTTGTCATCTTCAGTGCAGGCTGTCTGGCAGGCGCTGGCATCATTCACCATCACGAAACGGATGTCAGAACCCACGAGATCGATACCTTCATAAACCATCCTCGCCCAGCCTACAGTAGGAGCAGAACAGGATAGGCACTTTAAAGGGACATTTTACAGCTGGAAGAAACTGCAGTTAACTCAATGTTAATAGTATTTGTAGTAAAATGTGTACCCTATGACGGGAAAAAACAACGAAGTCTGTGTGTTTGACTAGGGTTTGACTGGATTGTTGAATTCCTACAATGACCATAATGCTTTTGTGCACTTTCCCTCCTTGTGGAGAGGCTGCGTGGAGCTGTGACTTGTAGTCCAGGAATGACGTGAGACCACATGTTCATGACTGTTGGTCATGAACATGGCGTCATGACTAAAACATCTAAACACACCCCAGGAAAGTGTTTCTTCTGATCTGGTTGCAAAAGGGGTGAAGACAAGTGGCCCTTTAAAGCAACCGTAGGCCTACATTATAACATACCATACCAAACCAGTTGGTAGCTGAATGAAGCTATTATTACATTTAATTCTACCTTTTTTTCCCGATTACATACAAACATTACATACCGATATCAGGATGACAGAATTGTGGTGGCATTCCAGAGGTGGCTCCATTCATAGCAATGGTCACCATTTCGAGTGCATTGCTCTTCAGGTAACAATGGAACCTGGAAACGTACACAATGATGTAATCATTTGATCATGAACACACTCAAGATCATTAAATAAAACAATCCATGTGTGCATTACATTTCCGACAGGCTAAACAAAGGTTAGTTTGACCTGTAGTGTCAGAATACATTTATGACTTAAAACCATGAGCATTAAACCAGATGATATCCTGTTGTAAAACATAATCCATGTAACACGATTCTTTATTCACTTGAGAGTGAAACCAACTGCTTCTTTCTTTTTTTCTTTTTCTTTCTTTCTTTCTTTCTTTATTTGGTGGCAATTAAAGTGCCACTAATAAAATGGTTCCGCCGAAAAGTGGCGAAAGGGTAGTTTCCTGTAATTCTCCAAACTTTCCTCCACACAATATATTCTCAAACCATATTTGACAATATTTCATCCTTCAATACAGTATCTGTTCTGTATGATGTGTGGCTACTGTACTACATATGTAAACACACGCACGCAGTCATATTTATACTGTACATTACACTACAGTCAGTACACTCACCTCTTGTCGGTGTCAGTGAAGTAGGTGAAGAAGGTGCAGAGTGGATGCCTAGAACACAGGCTCAGGCAGTGTTCAGGTGAGACTGCGAACAACATTTCAAGGTCGTGTCCTGGCATCTCAGTGTTTAGCTTCATCTCGGTCGGACATGTTTTATCTATGCACATAAATGCAGTGTGAAAGCTGGCACATGAAAAGGACCATGCACATGTTTTTGCCAGTTTAGCCCACTGACTGATGGTGAATATATTTTCTAAAGCAATTGTTTTCTTTTCAAATGCGTGTTTTCTAACTTCTAGGTTTCTGTTAAGTTCAGTATGGTATCAACTTGCAGACTTTTCACCCCCACCGCGCCTTTTCCATCTCGCCCCACTAGTCTACCTAGCTGTAAATAACAAACATAATTCATGTTGGTGATTATATAAAATGTATTATCATATTAATTTATCATTGTTAAGTTCACTCTGTAGTCTGTATATCCACGGGCGTAATAGCATGATGATGATGATGCCATTACAAAACAAAATTAACTGCTAGAAGGTCCTAAATTAACTTAATTAAGCAGTCACCGTCTCTGTGTCATGTTATTCTAGTATAGAGATCGACTACTATTCAATCAAATAAATCTGTATACAAGATCATTTCAGATTTCAGAGAGGGAGGGAAATACTAAATTAACTGTTAACTACATTAAAACATTTTGTGGGGGCGGGTTGGTAAAGGGGCGAGTCGTTTGGTATTCGTTTGATGTACTTTGTGTGTGTCAACATACGTGTTTCATTGTGCTTTTCGTCGTAGAGTTTGTGGGAGAACCCAGAGAAATGTCCATGCATTGCATTCATCGCTGGAAGTTTGGGCACTGTCCAGCTGAATTTCAGATGACACTTGTGTCTACAAACAGAATTCCCACAATTAGATCAATAATGTTTCTTGTATAAGAGAGAAATGTATTTCCAAATATAGTCCATTTATTTTTTAATAATGTTTGTATAGATAAAAACATTACCACATAAACGCTATAGGTTATTTTGTTGACCGGGGCTCTATGCTAGGTCCGCTCCATTTTTCCCTCTACACTAAATCTCTGTGGCAAACAATATGATGTATAAGCTCATAATAAGATACATTGTGAGTTTGTAGATCATATCGTAAGTCATTGAATCAAACTTTACATTGAACTTATAGTCAATCATCCATGGAGACTTCTCCATAGAAATGCACGTGTGCCTTCATTTTAGTTGGTTCTCAAACATTGTCATGTCTTTGGCCGCGGACCACCATTTGAAAAATGTTTTAGGCCTACCAGTGACTCTAATGAGACAAGAGTGACTCTCATGAGACAAAATGTGTCAATTTAGGATGTTTTTCTTTTTAAATTATGACATATTACAAGCTTGTAGATCAGCTGAAACATTTACTTATTTTACTGGCGACCCCTTATAACTCTCTCAAGGACCCCTGGGTGTCCCTGGACCCCACTTTGGCCCCTTTTGCGCCAAAAGAACTTTGGTGCTTTCACGGAACGGCCATGTTTTGGTTCCAGTTCCAAACCAATTGTTAGGGTTCTGAACCAATACATTTTCAGTGGAAACACTCTGAAGTCTGAACTGGTTCAATATTAGGCAGGAAAAAACAACCCAACCGGTACAACTCCGGTGGAAAAGGGGCCGTAGAAAACCAGTACTATATAAATTTACCTGATACTCTCTTGGTGGAATTGTTTATTGATGTATGTGAAGAAGCCACAGCCAGGGTCATTGGTGCAGGCTCTCTGGCAATGCTCCTGGTCTTGAGTGAACAGGCTGCGGTAGTCTCCCCCATAGAAGTCTATGTTCTCGTACACCGTAGACAGACAGACATCTGGACAGACCCAACCAGAGAGATAGTTTCATTTCACTCATTTTGCATTTGCATAGAAAGAATTGATTTGGACCACAAGTTGCAGTAACAATATACAGTTTTATGCAGGATTTCAGGGAACGTACAAATTAATGATGATGATGATGCTGCTGCTAAACATGGTAACCTACAAATTAGATGAAACTAGAAGTGAATAAAATAATCAGTCATTATAAAATAATCATACAAAATCAAGGCAGGAAACTTTCAAGAGTTACTTAAATCATAACAGTGATTTAGTTAATCTGACCTCCTCTGGGAGGTCATTCCAAAGGCTAATTATAATTTGTCACAAGATGGCTCACCGAAAATAGCCAATTTTCAAGTTAACATTGTTAGCTTGAAAATTGGCCCTAATGGAAAACGCGAGAAAAGAAATAATATCCGCACACTGTTTTGAATGCTCCCACAGTGAATTTAATGTACAACGTGTCGACCTGAAATGGTCTCCGTCAGGTACATACACGGTGAAACATGAAAACGCACCATCACTGTTCAGCCTAGATTTAACCACTTAAGTGGTTAAGAACAAGCAGCGAAGCATCATCAGAGCCAGAGGAGTTATGGTGTAGCTAGCTATAATTTTTTATATAATTATTTTTATCTTTTGACTTTTTTTCTTTTTCAATTCCAGGTTAGTCTGAATTCGTTTTTAAAGTGACTTTTTTATATTGTTTATGTTTCGAACTCAGTTTTAGATTACTTTATTAGTTGGTCTTGCACTGAACTTTGGACTTTGCACCATTACATTGCACCAGCACTATTGCACTTTGGGTTATTGTACACAGTATGGTTATTTATTTGTATGCCAGTGGTGAAGCTCTAAACTGAATTTCGTTGTTTCATGCAAGCAATGAAAATAAAGATCTATCTATCTATCTAGTTGTAGTTTTTCACTGTAATATGGGGTAGTCCGGGGTGAGATTCAACATCAAACAAAAAGTGAAAATAGCAGATCTACAAGCTCACATGTCTTGCTTATTTTGAAATATCCACATGTTGACAAACTAGACATAGTTCTGGACACTTTATTGAATATCCATAGAAATTCTACCCAAACATTGTGAAATATACAGACTCACGATGTGCCCCTTAACACTATTTTTAGATAGTCTTGAGAAAAAATGCTGCAATTTGTCCCAAAGTGACTGCTGTCATTTGTTTCAAAAAAGCTTTATAACATGTATATAAGGACGCAATGTGACATAGCTCGTTTACTAAACTCTGTGTACCCCCTCCAACTGTATATACTTTCCCCATTTTCATTTTTGACCAGGACTGTCAAAGAACAGAGTTAACTAAATTGTGAAATTAATTTAAATTTATTTTATATTAATGTAATTAATCCATGCTTGGATGACCTGCCCCATACATCCCTTCCACTCTGCACGGTTATTGTCAAAAAAGTCGGTTATTGTCATAAAAGGCTGCACAATTTAGGCAGCGGCTCAAATCACATAACACGGGGTGAGACAGAGAGACACCATCCTGCCACACTGGACTTGTTATAATAAAGAATAAAACATACGTATAAAATGTATATACGTATGCGTCTTCTGTCATTTGTCTTTCCATTCACAACAACATACAGAAAAATGACATGACATATTTTGGGCATATTCGAATGGTTATTATTAATCATGATTAATTCATTTTTAACTGTGATTAATCTGATAAAAAAAATCATTTGACAGACTAATTTTGACACTTGCTTCATATGTTTTAATAATAATAATGCCAATAATTCCAATTTAATTGAACTGACATATATGGCCTCCTACCAGCATCCCTATTCCCTACCTGTCCACTAGATGGCACCATGTATGCTTCCCTACCTACCTTACTCCAAGTTAGTGTGCTTCCCTATCTGTCCCACCATGTTATATGCAGCTTTCCTACCTGAGACATCACCATGTGAAATACATGATGCTGGGCTTGTGATGGCTAACTTTATTTTTGGCACGACATGTACAAAATTAGTGTTCAATAATATATATAGCCATAACCACAACAGACCTAGCCCTAAATGTGTAGCGGTAGCCTAATAATTGACTCCTATGTCCACAGTAAATTAGTTTGTCTAAGCAAGAAGATGATAATCTTGGCCTTTCATTTTGTGTATTACTAGTATTTCTGAAACCTATACTGTCCTGTCACATAGCACATCATAATGCATAGCCAATGAAAATGCCAGGGCAGGGTGCTTATGACCTTGTTACAGGACTCACATTTGTGCAGAAAAGACAGAAGACATTAAACGCATGGCTGTGTTCCTACCATAAGTGCAGTTTTTATGACCAAAGGCGAAGCCAGAGGTCACACCCAGTATTGGATCCTGTGACGTGGGCTGTCCATCGGTAGTCATCTTCAGGTAGCATTGGAATTGCCTGGAGGAAGGAAGTGTTGGCAAATCAAATCAAAAGGCTCCTAGACTCCGTAAGATTCAGTGAGTTAAAAAAAAATCACCTCTGGAACTAGATGAAGCAAATACAACCACCCCAATTGTGTAAGTTATATTGTATTAACATACTTGGACAATTTTTTTATGTATCAATTAAAAAAGTTACATAGTGCACAATTGCCTGTAATAGTTACTTCTACTACTTGATTTCATCAAACCCTTATGATATATTACCAGATATACATTTGTGACCATTTGTGAGATTAATTATGTGTAGTGTATTGACAAGTTCGTTCATCCCCATAATGTAGGCCTACTACATTCAGTCTTTATGCAGTTTAACATGGCCACAGGTTAATGGGTAAGATGTTACGTTTTCTTATGAACATTCAAATTAGCTGGATTTACATTTATTCTAGATTAAAAATACAACTGTTCTCATGCGTTCTCCTGCTGTTTGTATTGTCATGTAGGCAAGGTAAGTATAACCTACCGCTGGTCGTTCACAGTCCAGTCAGGTCGTAGAAAGGTGAAGAAGGAGCAGAATGCATGCTGGGTGCACATCATCTGGCAATGAGGAGCATCAGGAGCAAACAGTTGTAGGAACACTGTTCCTGCGAAATCAATGTTCTCATGGAAGTCTCGCTCACACTCTGCATGCATGCACGCACACACACACACACACACACACACACACACACACACACACACACACACACACACACACACACACACACACACACACACACACACACACACACACACACACACACACACTTATAGCTACACTATAAAAGTGTGCTCCTCGGTGTGGCGCCAGTCCAGGTTGCCTACCCAGTGCCTAATTTTTTTTGACTGATGCATGATAATGTCTACTGATTTGTGTGGGAGAAGTTGCAAAAAGTATGTTTTGAAGAAAGCGTGTAAAGGCCGGAAACTTTAGTGTGGCATAAATGACCCTGCACGGTACGGTTAGTTACATGCCGAACAGTTTATAATTTTTTTCATAATAACTTTTATCCCACGATTTTTGCAACCCAGTTTTCTTCACCCAGTGCCAATTATCTAATGTAATCCTGGGCGCTACACTTCCTCTGCCAACCTGGGGGGGCAGCGGACTGACCTCATGCCTCCTTCTTTGCATGAGGAGTCCAAGCTGCTTCTTTTCACCTGAATTTCCCTGGCCGGACGTAGCATGTGGATCGAAGGAACACATTATTCCGATCAGTTCCTTTCCCCTCCATCAGGCTCCCCTCCATCAGGGGGAGGTAGTTTTAGAGACAAGGATTACTGCATGTTTTTGTGAGGGTACCTACCCTAGGGGACACAGGGGGAGAACATGCAAACTCCACACAGAAAGGCCCTTTCACCAACCCCACCTTGGGTATGGGCACTGATGACGCAGAGGAGGGCACACACCCCAGCGCCCACAGCGTCCCCAGCGGGAATCGAACCCAGGACCTTCTAGCTGTGAGGCGACAGCACTACCGACTGCGCCACCGTGCCTACTCATGCCGAGCAGTTTCAACGGTGCCGGAGATTAGCTGTTCATAAACGGACAGATGGGCAGACTGAGGAAATAGCATATAGTCTCTGGCCTCCGGCCGGCCAGCCTGGAGGAGACACTATTATAAAAGAAGAAATGTTGTCATAGTTACCTCCACAAAATGGTGGGGGGCAGAAAAAACGAACACGGTAATCATGACACTCGTTGTCTGGTTGGACTCTGAAATCACAGGCGAATCCGATGGTTGCGTCATTCCTGAAAAAGAAAAGGACATTTTCACTTTCACTCAGATTTGATGACAGAATGTCATTATAGGTAAACATCTTGTGAAAATGTAGGATATGTGGCAAAAATAGCCGACCTAGGTCACAAAGCATTGTAGATTGAGATTTGAGGCTTAAGATTTGGTAAAGGGAAAAGGAGGGGAACAATATAGGGTTAAAACGATTAGTGCGTGTAAAAATGATGCAAAAGTTTTAACCAAACATTCATAAAAATGTTGAATTACTTAAAACAATACTTACACTTCAGGGATATCACCTGCTACAGCTAAAGTGAGTCCATCGAGAGTTCTGACCTCAATCGCAGAAGGGTTAGTACAAATCATCCCTGGGTAGTCAATGCGAAGGTATTCGAGGAGCTCCCAGTCTCCAGTTCCACTTGGGTCATCTCTGTCAAACCACTGTGTCCAGCACCCTAGATACAGTATGAGACATTAAAGACAGGAGAATCTGACATTTTTTTACATCTTGAAGAATGAAAGACAACATATATAGTATGATTATATCCTGTTATTGCCGGTTCTCCCTTGCGTACTGGGAGAGTGCGTGCAAAGTTTCACGCCGCCACGGTGCCAGGCAGAGATCAGCTGCCCACAGACGGACGGCGGACGGACAAACAGACATTTACACACATTTACACATAATTCACAATGTAAATAATATAACCCGAGCCAATGTCAATCCAGGACTCGGTACTGTCCATTATGCTCTCTCCCCCTCTCTCTCTCCAGAACAGACCCATTCCTCCCATAAGATATACATTCCCCCAATGCATTTCAGACCCTGGGATATAATGAATACAAACTTTCAAAATGCAAAAAGAAAGTTCTTACCTTGACCGAGGCAGTGTGCACACAAACAGAGCAGACCCAGTAGAACCCAATAAGTCTCCATCCTGCTGATTTCTGCCGAAGTCCGAAAGCAGCCAAAGTTTGCTTCAAGCTCAGCTGTACCTCAGCTGTAGTGTGTTGGTTCAGAGCATATGATCCCTATATATACTCTATTGGGGACAGGGGACTAAACGTCTTGCTTATTGCTTCAGGGACAAGGCCATAATTGCATCATTGACATTAAACTGCACAAACCCGTTTGTCATTTTATCTCCCGATGATCGAGTTTCTCATAATATGGTGGGTCCCTGAAACTCCTGACCCCTGAGGGCCACGGTCAGCGGCCAGCATCGTATACCATGCTTATACAGGGTCATGTACAAAGAATAATGCCTCCAGTGCTGTATTGTCTTACAGCATGTGTATAAACTCAGTATTACACCATAGCTATAGCCGCACACGCAAACACACGCGCACACACACGCACACACACAAATGTCGCTGTCAAACAGTTCTGTAGTCAGGTAAAGGTGACCTTTATGGTAAAGCAACTTCATCTAGATGTCTGTCTCATTAAGCTGCCTAGAAGGTAGGTTTTCTATTTCCAGAGAGGCAGATCTGTCTTATATCTTTCAGAATATGCTTTGTGGTAACATCAATAGGTTGAAACAAAAAATATTTTGTAATTACAAAGATAAATGATCAAGGACCAAAACTTAGATCATACTGTATGTCCAGATGTGGACATCCTTTCTGTAATTCTTTCTAACCAGAAACCAGCGGTCATTGTGTGCCCAGTTGTGAACTGCTATCCTGCCTCTGGCTATTGAGGTAGGTCAGTTTTCAGTGGTGCCAGAAGAGAATAGGTTACTGCATGTAATGCACAGTATGTGACCTGAATGACATTGATAATGAATTTCATTTTATGTTTTATTGTTCCGTGTATGATGATCTGAGTTCCATTATTTGAGGCAATGCAACGACAAAAACCTGAACTATTCTGGGAATATTATGGTCAGAAGTTGGAGTGGTTATTTAATCATGAAGTATTTAAGACGGCACAGTTTGTTTCTAGAGCCTGGAGTAGAAGACAATCTCAGTTCGTCCGTCAGTCCATCCGAACATAGGTTGTGACATAGGGACATTGCTGTTTCTTCACTCAAAAAGTGGGTAATCTAACCCCCCTCTCCCATAGGTGTCCATTTCTTTTGTCCAGGTGGTATGAGGTGTAATACCATACCAACAACACCCACCTTGAGTAAAAGTCTGCTGCAGGCCTTTGTGTGCATTTTAAACTTGCTTTATTGTATTGTATTTCTTTTCTGTTTTGTTAGGCGACCTTGAGTGACCTGAAAGGCGCCATATAAATAAAATGTATTATTATTATTATTATTTATGGTTTACAATGGAATCCCTATGGAAGACCTAAAGCCACTCTACTATCATAGAGCTAACTATGACACTCGTCACTGTGCACTTTCTGTCATGGATGGTTGGCATTATTATTTATTGTTAAAACCTGCATTTGGAAACATCCTTCATATTTGTCATTTGTCTTATACATTGTCTTGGAACAATGAGCCTTACAAGATTAAATATTTACTTGGTTCTAACCAAGTCCACTGCTTGCAATTATATCTCTTGGTCAGATCTATCTAGGTCAGCACTGTCTTATGGATTTACTAATTTCCCAAAATCAGTCAAAGGGAAAATATTAGACCCATTCTTACTACACATATTTGCACAAATGTACAGTATGTATTGCAGGTGATCCAGAGGCAGGGAATAACAGACAAGTGCATGTACGCCATACAGTAATGCATACACACAGCAGCAGCTATTCATATGCAATAGGGTTGGTTAAAAGTAAAAGTCATTCAATTCAAATTGTTAGATGCAGCCCAACAAAATTAGGTTACAATTATGATGATAGTATTTACAAAACAACAAACAGTAAAGAACAGTGGAAAAATAAAGCTTCCTGGTGACACCGAATAGTCTCTGGCATGAAATTACAACTTGGACCAAAAATGCTACTTCTTGTTATGAAGTATAACTTGGACAAAGGACACGGACACCTGGCACTCCTGAGTTTACACATGGTGTATGGTGCAGCACTGGAGGCATCATCCTTTGTAGGCCTACATGCATAGGGGGGACCATGAGATAAGGGCCACCTGGGCGCGGACACGGACGCAAAAGTTATGGTAATGTGAGGAATCTCACTTGTCCCAGCCAGGTAAGGCCTAACACTAGTAGTAGGTTTATCTAAATGGGCCCCCGCATTTAGATAATTTGTGGACATTAGAACATTATGTTGTTGTTTTGCACTTGATTTTTGGATCCCTCCCTCTGGAAGCCTTATGGATAAACGGAGGATTTAAACACTTGCAGTAACATGTATCATGATGGGGGTTATTTTATGGACACGAATGAATACGCCCATTGTCTGACAAAAAGTGCTATTGTTATTAACTTATTATTAAACTGGTTTATTATTAACTGGTTTATGAAAGGCAAAGCAAGCCCAAAAAAAGCAACCTGGACAAATAGGCAATATAAATAGCAGAGCTTGTAGATCTCCTATTTTCAAAGGAATCTTGGAATATTGAATGTTTGTGAAACATTATTGGCCTACACAAATATTGCATGGACATCCCTGATAGATAAAATGGGTCTTATCTGTTTACAAACTAATGTCCAGTGGTCAATGTCTCATATTCTCCTGAACTTTGACCCAGGCCGGATCATTCATATTGTCACCTTATGCTCCATATCATCATTTTACTCTTAGCCTACGGCCTGTTTGTGCAGCGTTGTTCCTAATCATCCTAAATGTCATGTCATTCAGGTTTATGGCCAAAATATGTTTTCATCTGTCCCATTTAATATCTTGTTGACTCCTTATTCAGTCTCCATGTTGTCTGCCACCAGCCACAAACGTGCAATAATGAAGTGTCTATTATGGTTGGAGTCTACATGCATATGACCTTGGTCTAGGCCAGATAGCTGCTCACTGAGTCAGGGAGCGTTCTTTCTCTGCCGAAAGTTCACAGTGCAGGGAAAGTTATCTACAGGTTGCCTGGCAACGCCTGCCTAGGCGCTCTCCAGGCTTCAATGGGCATCAATGACTGAACCAAGGAAGATGAACTCTGCGTCGCTACGCCATCCTCATCATCTAGGCGTTGCACTAATGAAAGAGCGCCAACACTGGTCTTGTCATCTGACATGGCGGACATGAAACATCTACAGCCAATGAACATTATATCAACAAATCTGACGTGATCTGCAGTATTTAGCCTGGAACAAATACTGTGAAGAGGAGTTCAGGTCCGGAGTTCAGTTCGGAAGTTCAGTTCAGCTTCGGGTTCTTTTGGAATCAACAATTGATTATTCTAAATTATATTGATGTAAATACTATTATCTGAACCATGTAGCACATTCTCTATGTAAATTTGCCTACTAAAATAATGGTTAAACCTTAAACTCTCTCCGATCTCTATTTCATCTGCCTCCAAATCCTTTTTAAGGTATGTTTCTATTTTTGGTACAGTGATGGTCATTTAAAGGGCTATTCACTCACTTTAAGGTAAATACAGCACGGTATTTAATTGGTCTCCCTGCTGAGCTATCGAAGGTATAGATTTACAATGTTTTCTTAATTATACAGTCCTTTCAAAGTTATCATGATAAAAGATGGATCCTATTTTTATATCCATCAATCCCTTGCACAAAATATTTCCAGATGGGGGTCCGCGGACAAATACATATTAATTTGGGCGTCCTTGATGTCTTTCTTGATGCTTGATTTTACATTGTTCCCGCAACGTCACTGAAAATGAGGGTCACCTCAGTATGTCTTGACTCTTGAGCCTAAAGGGTTGGGATCCAATGCACTCGCTCCTTCTCTCAAATAGACCCGTAAGGGTCTATTCGAGAGCCAACAGTGCATATTAGTTGGCCCATAAAGTATCTTGAATAGAGAACAATACAACTCACACAGTTTCAACATAAGAGTCTATATTGTAGTTCTAAAGCGTTCATTACACTACCATGGTCAACTTTCTTATGGGTCTGCTGTTGTAACAATACATTGACAAGGCCTGGGCTATTATGCAACATGGCAAAGCTTAAAAGATTGTAATTGACAAATTTAGTACAAAAAATGTTTTACTCATAAACCATTATTGTATGATGGTTAAATAAAGTTACACCAGCATAATTACTTTCTCAGTTTATTGCCACACCAACCAAGGATGTTGGTCATTTGTCTCAGTATGCTCTGGCTAGGCTATTAGAGGTACAAAGCGGGTCTAATTATCACAGGATTCGTGCCTGCATGGTGTTATTATTACAGGTGTGAAACTTAAACTTGCATGGTGCCTACACAAATTGTGCATTAAATCAAATGTGTGTAGGTAGAAGTGGCGGCAAAAGAATCTTGATTCAGAAAACGGACTGAGGTTTCTTCAGGTAGTCTGACAATTCTTCTTGGAGAATCCGGACACAACGTTATGCAGTGTGGTAATTTTGGGAGGAGCAGGCATGGTAATGACCCGCTTCAGGTAGCAGCGACGCCTGAAATACCACATCAAACACATGCATAAGCACATGACAATAATATTTGATCTGTTTGATATCCATGTGCATATGGGCATGTAATGTTAGGCAATATCGATATCATGATATGAGACTGGGGAGTTGGGATATCTAATATGTGCTTGTCTGTTAAATTCACTTAAGCCCTATTTTATACTTTAAAACATATAGGCAATGGGACAGATTGTTAGCGGCTGTTTAATTTGATCTTTTTGTATATTGCCATAGTATTATATTAGAATTGCAATATAGATAAAGGTATAATTTGATAAAAAATATTGTGATATTTGATTTGGTCTATATTGTCCAGCCCGAGGCAGAATGAGTTAGTTTTTTCTTCTCCCCCATTTAGTCATTCTGACAATTCCTCTTGAACAATGCATTATACTGCAAGGTCCTCCCTTGCCTGTGCCTTCTAACTGCTGCTCTGTGGGGAGTGTGTTTCCCAACACTGGGCCCAAGGTCCCAAGGAGCGGTTGATCCATTTGAACGGATTAACAGCTTAATTGACGAGGGATACTTTTATGATTGCACTGTCAATCTGATACAATAAATATAATGCGGTATCTTGTATAAAAACCAAATACTATTTTACAATTTAGGGCGGTTGTGGCTCAGGAGGTAGAGCAGGTTGTCCAATGATCCCTGGATCGGCGGTTCGAATCCCGGCTCCTCCTGTCCACACAACCCTAGACACTGAAGCCTACATTGCCTCCACTGAGTTGGTCGGTGTGAGCTCGCCACCATTGGTGTGTGAATGTGGGAAGTGAAGACGCTCGTGTAGGTGTGTGTGTGCGTGCGTGCCCAACTGCCCATATATAACATACCAATAACTTGAGTCAAAGAAGGCCTCATTGACGTAGGTGTAGAACTGACAGTTGTGATCTTCAGTACAGTTTCTCTGGCAGGTGTCTGGATCGTCCAGTAAAACATAACGCATATCAGATCCCGGGAAGTCTACACCTTCATACATCGCCTTCACCCAACCTAGGAGAGGAACATGACAGTGACAAAATAATGTTGCTTGGGATGTGTGAAAACTACTAAATAGGAAATAGGAAAATGAATGAGTCTAAGAAAAATAAATGACCTCTGCCAATACTATACGTCTCTACCCAGACTTGCATAAGTGAATGAAGACTTTGAAGGAATTTAATAAACATGTTATTGTGAGGTCACAGGAATCTAGAGCTTTGCCCTTTGACCACCGACTGTACTTCTAATCAGTAAATCTGTGAGTCCAAGTGGACAACTGGACGTTTATGCCAAATGTCATGAAATTCTCTCAAGACGTATTTGTTCGTAAGATATTGCATTCACGTCGTCGGGATGGACATAGGGATGTAGGTATGGACAGACCAACCGACAGACAGACGGATGTATGGAAATAATGGTTGGACGGACGGACATAGAGACTTTCATTTTTGCGGATACACCAAGTATTTATACTTATCAGCAGATTCCAAATCCATTTAGTCTATTGGAATGAATTATTCAGTTGTTTTCTTTTCGCAGGTTGACAAATGACAAGTACATACTGTTATCAGGCTGACAGACGCGAGTTGGTATTCCAGAGACAGCTGCCTCATTAGCTTCGGTCACCATTTCATTTGCATTGTTCTTCAGGTAGCAACGGAACCTGGAATCACAATGACAAGAAGGATCAGGCAATTTGAGGAGGAAGGAGAAAAAAAAAGAGGAGGAAGCCGAAACATAAGAAGATGAGGATATATAATAATAATATAATAATATAATACAAGAGCAAGACTGTCTGGATTAAAAGGATCATTAAACCTTGACGTTATGTCTGTCTTTTTAGAAATGTGATGCATCAGAAGTCCAAGTACAGACTGGAGACAACTCAGGTCCAGTATGCTAAGTCTAGAGACTAGTTACAACCTGTATTATCTATGAGCTGATTGAACTTAGTTATGAGATGTGTGTCATTGATTGATTCCCAAAGATAAGCAACAAAGTGTCTCGCTTATCAGTTCAATAACGGATACGGCTTTCAGTTTCCAAATAAGGTACGATTCTGCATTTCAAGGAACGGTTGGCAGGTCCTGTACTCACCTCTTGTCAGTGTCAGTGAAGTAGGTGAAGAAGGTGCAGAGCGGATGACTAGAACACAGGCTCAGGCAGTGTTCAGGTGAGACTGCGAGCAGCATGTCCATGTCGAGGTCATGACCTGGAATGTCAGTCTTTGGAAACATCTTGGTCTGACATGCTGCAGTGCATGCCCACAAACACGCACGCACAATCATTTATTTATGTCCACATAAGAGATACAACACAAGGACACAAATATTTACAAGGTGCTGTACAAAATGCAGTCAGCAAATCTTGGTACACACACACCTTTCAGGGACGTACAAGTAACCCCACACACACACACACACACACACACACACACACACAATATACTTGTTTGATCAATAGTGATCATTGATCAATGCAGTGTATGTGCATGTCAACATACGCAAATTGTGGTTGGCTTGGTACAACTTGTCGGAGAATCCTGAGACCACATCATCTTTTGCGTTTACCATTGGAAGCTTGGGTACTGTCCAGGTGAACTTTAGATGACACTTGTATCTACAAACAGAATGTCCACAATCTTCAGTGAGATTTTTTTTTTTAATCCTTTAAAAAAACATATTACCAGCTTTTCAATTTTAACATATCTTGTGTGCAAGACAAGTGGGAGTTGAACTAAGGGGGGGGGGGGTATGGGAAAGCTGGACACTAAAAGCTAAAAGCCATTGAAGCAAACACATATTATTAATTATTATAATTGGAGACCTCTCAGTGGATGATGTTGTGATACTAAGGCTTTCCAAGTTGTAGGTCTACAAGATTTGAGAAGTGCAATGTGTGTCTGTCTACACAGTACACACACTATAATAATTTACCTGATATCCTCTCTCACGTAGAGCCCACTGACAAATGTGAAGAACTCACAGCCTGGGTCTTGGGTGCAGGCTCTCTGGCACTGCTCATAGTCCGCTGTGAACAGACTGCGGTAGTCTGCCCCAAGGAAGTCAATATTCTCATACGCCCGAGACAGACAGGCATCTGGCAGACAGTAAACCAACCAGAGAGAAGGGAGTTTCACACATTCTACATTGGCATTTAAGGAATTTACTTCAGCATGCATGATGAAGTACAGTGTCAAACCACTAAGATACAGAATTGTTGACAAAGTACACAGTTATAGAGGACACATTTGTGCAGGATAGGACCCTGCAGAGCATACAGTACAGAGTAGACTGTGTCTAAACAGCAGGTATTAATACCAATAGCATAACCACTTAAACCCTAGTATATACTTTGTTGTACAACAAAAATAGCTCATCTACAGACTTACAACATGCCAACGCAATGTGTTGCGAGGTTGTAGTTTGGATATTCTTATATATTTATAAAATATATATTTTTTGGATATATAAAAAAATATATTTATATGCTTCAAAATTGTACTCATTACTTAGTATAGTACTAAATGATTTAGTTACTTTTCACCACTGTCTTCTTTTCCTTTCGAGTTTCCCTTCAGTGGTTGCCACAGCGAATCATCTCACCCTGTCCTCTGCCTCCCCTTCTCTCACACCAACTAACTTAATGTCCTCTTTCACTACATCCATAAATCTTCAACTGTGGTCTTCCTCTAGGCCTCCTGCCTGACAGTTCCAATTCAACATCATTCTACCCTCTTCAACATCCTTCTACTCTCGCTATGCCTCCTGCCCTCCTCTGTACGTGTCCAAACCATCTCAATCTGGCCTCTCTGGCTTTATCTCCATAACATCTGACATGCGCTGTCCCTCTGATGTACTCGTTCCTGATCCTATCCATCCTTGTTACTCCCAGAGAGAACCTCAACATTTTAGTCTCTGCTACCTCCAGTTACTCTGGTGCATGTGTTTGTTTCCGACGTACAGTACTAAGAGTCCGACAGGCATTATTCCGACACCCTACCCCAAACCTAATCCTAATCTCACAGGAAAGCCACGGGTGAGTTTAACTGGCCACACGTGACGTAAAAGGCCAAACGTCGGGAGCTAAGGAAGAGTCTTAACTAGCCATGTGTTGGACTCACGCATGTGTCGAACTGTTGCACATCGGACAAACATCTGCGCAGCCTTTTCCTCAGTGTGACTGTCTCTAAAGTTGATACAACATAGCTGGTCTCACCACCGTCTTGTACACTTTCATTATTGCATATATCCTATCACACATCACAACCAAGATAGGGGCTAACCACATACCAGGTTTAGGACTGCAGGGTTTGAGAGAGTAACCAGAGGTCACACCAAGCAGTGGCCTCTGTGTATTGGGCTGTCCAGTGGCAGTGTACTTGAGGTAGCAGAAGAAATGCCTGGAGCATAAACACATTGGCAAATCAAATGTTAAAGTCTCTGAGGCTTGACTAAAATAAAACCTGGTAAGTAAATAGAACAGACTGCATCGCAAACATTAATGACCTACAATATTGTGCAACAACTTGTACAGTACACTAATGTAAACTGTACAAGTTGTACAGCAATACGCTTTAAAACAGCTGATAAGACAATAATTCAGAGAACATTTACTACAGTATGTATTCCCAAGGACCAGGTTCCAACTGAAAGCAGAAAATCCCAAAATGAAACTTTTTTTTTCATTTGGGTGGTAGATGATTCAGGACAGCCCTTTAAAACTCGATAGCAGTGTTGCTCTGCTTATCACTAGTGGTTTGCATCCAATCACCATCTGGTTTGTTGCTTCGGCCAGCCGAGAGGGTCATCGGTTACAACCTCAAATCCCTGTAACTTACCGGTCGTCTCTGGTCCAGTCAGCTCGTATAAAGGTGAAGAAGAGGCATCTTGGGTGCTGAGTGCACATCACCTGGCAATGTTCCACATCGGGAGAATACACCTGTGTTATATCTGTTCCTGGGAAGTCTGTGTTCTCAAGGAGGTTGTTTAGCTCACATGCTGGGCACACACACACCCACACACACACACACACACACACACACACACACACACACACACACAGGAAGTTAGCTTTTAAGGGGTATATTTGCATGAATAGAGAACAAACGGTAAAGTTATTACCTTGACTGAGGGAGAGTCCACACAAACAGAGCAGACCCACTAGAACCCAGTAAGCTGCCATCCTGATTCTTGCTGAAGCTCAACTGAAGCCAGTCAAGTCGCTTCAAGCTCAGCTGTACTCAGTTTGTTGGTTCAGAGCAAATGATTATTCAGGGGACAGAGTCTGTGGACTTTAATGGTATTGATTGTTTTTGTAGGGTTTTTTTTTTCCTCTCTCTCAGGTCTCTCTCACACATTTTTCATCAAACATTTTACATTGTTTACATATTTCAAAGTAGCTATATTTATAATAATATTTATTTATAATATATAAATTTATATTTATAATTTACAACAATAACAAACTCACGATGCGACGCAGATATTTTCACAATTTGCTGTAGGCCAGTCCGTCCACACATTTGCAAGAAATTTCAGCGGTCTGGACATGGTTGCGATGAGTTGAACTTGCCTGTAAGTTCAGCAATTAATATTTTTATTCTCGAAATTACACTGAGTAATTAAACTCATTTTCAGTGTCGTCGAGTAATACAATATCAAATAGAAAAACATCACAATACATCAGAAGATTAGGAAAAGAAAAACACCAAAGGTATACCGTACATGTGAATTACATAAATAAAAAGCTAAGACAAATATCAAAACGATCTAAAAACAGTTACATATTGTGGGAGTCACCATTTTAAAACGACTCAAGGGTACCAATGTGTTAAATTTTAATGCCGTTTGCAGGTCATTCCATGTATTTGGGCCACAGAAGCTAAAAGCAGATCTACCAAGTTCAGAGTTAACTTTTGGTACCTTCGGGGAAATTACTTGACCGGGTGTGGTAGGGTTCAGAGTCCCATTTCAGAAAAGATGAGATGTATTTAGGACAATCTCCAAGCATGGCTTTATACAAGAACGGGTGCCAATGCAGTTCTCGTCTCTCTGTCAGGGAGGACCATCCAACCTTGTTATGTAAGATACAATGGTGAGTACCATATACTCACCCGTAATAATTTGAATCGATGAGTGATAAACAGAGTCTAGGGATTTAAGAGTGGATTCTGCTGCATGTCTATAGATTATGTCTCTATAATCCAAGACAGACAGGTGCCTCAATTGAGCTTGATACTCAATTATCCTCACCACCCTTAATAGAGGAAAGCACATAGTGTACAGTAGGAACACAATAGCAGAGGATTTCTGAATTCACAACACTCACATAGACAATGATTCAGAAAGTGTAATGATCTGGTTGTAGATTCTGATTACAGTGCTGATCGAAAATAAAGAAACACTACCACCTGGTGGCCTGAAAGGTAACTTGTGTGTGTATTGTGTATTATTGCATTGTAATGCAGGCATCAACAGCTCACATGCAACATTACCGCACCCTAGTGTTTAAATAATACCTCTACAAGGCCTCATGAGTTGCTAATATGCATATGATTTAAAAGTAGGGCTAGTGATATTTTTCATTAAAACGGTGTATTTTGTAACACAATATTGAGCTTTACTTTTATAACAACACATTTTGTTTTGTTGAAAAGGTAAAGCTCAATATTTTACTTATCATTTTACTAATTTACTATAGAGCTTCCAATCTCTCATCACACAGAAAATACACTTCCAATTCATCATCTTACGTTGTGTTCCAGTATTAACTTTCTCTGCACATTTAGTTGTCATCACTTACTTCCAATTTCTGTATCTTGTATGAATTCTCTCTGCTATTGTATAAAATGTGTATCCCGATTCCTGACCTGAAAATAATGGAAATCTGCATTACTGAACAAACACAAATTTTAATCCAATTATTACGTTGTGGTTTTTATTCACCTCATAACCTTTGTAGCACTTTGAGATTTACTTAGGTGCTTTACAAATAACATATTGTTAGCAGGGTTCTTTCTTTAAATGATGTGCAGCCAAATACATATTAATTTGGGGGTAGTTGACATGAAATGATCAATCACTGTCAACATGTACTCAGGTATGTGTCAAGATTCATACCTGTGTAGTCTTGCGTAGCCAGACATCCATTACACAAATTGCAAGAGGCAAGTCTGGTAACGCGAGACTACTGCGAGTGTGAAACTTGCTTGGTGCCTACAGTACATGAGTGTGCATTGCCACCTTACGGCTGTAAAAGATGAAGAGAACAGAAACACAATGAAAACGAGCAAACACATGTGTGTCTCTGATTATAGTGATCATTATTTCATTGACAAAGGAGTAGTTTTTACTTATATTTAATTTTTTGCAGTAGTAAAAAAAACAATTACATTTGAGAGAAATCACAAAGACAATTGAAGATGCATGTATACTTTTTTTAACACAACAGATGAAGGTCCCAGGACTGAAACATTTGCTACTTTTAGTCTCGGTCTAAGGAGTTCTCCTTTATTTTTATATGGTGAGAGAGTATTTTTCTGTCAGCTGTCCTCCTGTAATTTCAAAATGTAAATTCAAACATTAAATGGAAGAAATAGATCTACAAGCACACGTGTTGTGAGCTCAAAGATTGGCCATTTTCAGCGAGCTATACAGGCGAGCAACAAACTATAAATCAGGCTCTGGCCCTCAAGTGCATGAGTTTGTGTGTGATTCTCAGAGGTCCTTAAGGAGGTCTTGACACTCGGGGTTCTCCAGCCAGTGAGGAGGCCAGCTAGTTTTGATGCTGGCTCTGTCCTTCAACATGGTATGATACTCTGCCAGCTTAGGGTAATGCTCTGCAGGCAGCCTATGGAAGGCATAAAATATACATTAGCAGTGCTATGCGTTATGTTTAGTTTTTATTTAAAAATACAAATATTTCTGAGATTATACATTTCAAAGCCGAGGTCTGGACCCGAGCTCAGTCCATTTGTGTTAATTATTCCTCTGGAACATGCCAAGCAAACGCACAACTTGTCTAAATGTAATGAATACTTATTTTAAGGAATTAGGATAAAAAATATATATATATACTCATTTATTTTTGTCTTCTTACTTGACTCTCCAAAACTAAAATCTGACAAATGCTTGAAATGAGTAGTGCATTAATCCCACCAAGAACTTCCAGTAATAAGCCCACTTACCCAAACCGGAACACATAGGCAACACTTGGAAAAACAGTCACATCTGCCAGAGAGAAAGTCTTCCCTGCCAGGTAAGAACCGGCACCCAACTGGCAGAGAGAAAAAAATAAATTTGTTTAACAACATCCCTCAAGCAAATATGTTTGGTCTTCACTTCTCTGCTGCTCCATTAATTTTGTACGTTTCTCAATGTAATGAGAAGCCTCATGTATACGAATAAGTCTTCAATATGTGTGTGCACTGCAGCATACCTTCCCCAGGTATCCCTCCCAGAGCTTGAGTTCCTTAGCCAGTGTCTCTTTGTTTCTCTTCATAGCCGAGTCATGCCTCTCTGCCTCGGGGACCTTATAGTTGTAGTAGATAACATTACCTAAGAAACAGCAGCAGCACAAAATTGTATAATGACTAAATATGCCCCAATACATGTAAATAAAAAACAATTCAGCACACGTTGTTGACACCATGTCAAATATGGCGACACGTTGCCTGCAAAAGGGGGCTATAGTGCCATAATGACTTCCCTTGGTCGGTCTTGCAGAGGGTGTGTAGACAACCACATCTCCTCCACCTTCTTTTCAACTGACAATGAGGAGTTTAAAGGACAACTTTGTTTTTCTTTTCAACCAAGGTTCATGATTTAGGTTGTTAATCCCAGCTCATTGGACACGCTGTACTGATCGCTGTAATGATGATCCTACCCAACCTGAACTACTGCTCTGAGGTATGGGGAAACACCTACCAATCTACCATAAATCCACTGATTATACTACAAAAGAGAGCACTAAGAGTAATAAACAATGTAGGATACCGGGACACGCACTGTTTTTACAATCACACCTGACCAGATATGGTCAATGTTAAAATTCTACAAATTATGTACAAAGCAAGATATAACCAATTACCGGCAAATGTACACGACAGATTTCTGGATAAGGAAGGGGGATACAATCTTAGAGGACCACTGAACCTTTCAACAATTGCTAAAAGAAGTTCTATCATTCCTGCCTCTGGAAAAACTCAGGTATAGAGTGGACAGAGCCAAAACCAACTTTGTCCTAGCTTGGAGTGCCTTTGTGGAGTTTGTTGAGGACTTTTCATTTCAGTGATCTGTAATCCGGACTGTGTCCGACTATGTCCCTGTCTCGACTCTTTTTGATCTATGATTGTCCGCTGCTTTGTCCCACCACCTTGTTTTTTTAGCCTAGGGGGCTAAAAAAAACACACAATTATTTTCATGGCAAAAACAAAATGGCAAATACATTAAAAACAACAAATCTAGCGAGGCATGGTATCATTAGTGCATTTGGGATGAAGGAATTTTAAAAAATGTTACAATTAGCTTTTGGTACCATCTACCAGAGGGAAGTAGTTCGAACTCCTAAGAACTAAGAGCATGGATGCAGCTATAGTACAGCAAGTTTAGCTTTGTCTATTGTTCTGCTGCACTTGCTAATGCCCCAGAATTATCTTGTGTCTCATGACTCTTAAGATAAGGTTGACCCCTTGGGGTGGACTAAACATGTGATTCTCTGGGGATACATTTTGCTTTTCACATGACATTACCCATGTTTAGCACAACACAACCATGGAAACGGTAGCCATACAGTAATGTAAAAGCCTGACTTAATGACAGGCCTATCTCATTACAGGTATTGTGTGCGTGTGCATGGGGGTTAATTGTTTACACCCAAGCCTAATTGGGCTCAAGGGAGAACAGCTGATGTAAGTTCACTGGCACACACTGCACCGTGTTATTGTCTCCACCAGGCCGAAGGCATGGGGAGAGAGTATGTTTTGCACTCAGTCCGTCCGTCCGTCCGTGTGTCCGGACACACACACACACACACACACACACACACACACACACACACACGCACACACACACACACACACACACAGCTCCTAAACATTTTGCCAAACATCACACACACACACACACACACACACACACACACACACACACTCCTATCCTCCTGGTGGAGACCTGTGGCCAGAAGGGCACTTTTTCTAGTTTAAGGTCAATTTGAAGCCATACAGTCTCAGAGAAATGCAGATCAAAGTTGGACATGTAATTGGTCCAGATTAATTCAAGTGAAACGCTGTCATTAAGTTACTGAGTAACACTTTCTTAGAGACTGGTTCGGGTTCCATGGTCTTAAAGGGGCATTTGTAGATTGTAATTCACATTACAGTAGCAGTGCCAGTGACCCTTCTGTTCATGTCTATCCACAATGAGTGGCAACTTTTTATGCAAAATAAATAAATAATGCAAAAATGATGTGTGCTTGTCACCAAATCCAACAGCACATCTGGACTTGTATCAAGTCACGACACACTGATACTGCACAGTGCACACACTGAACTAGACATGCACATATTCATGTGGTGTGCATCTTACTATAGATCTCGTTGAGTGTGGTGCCCTCAAACATGCGCTGGTACATCAGCGCTTGCTCCGCTGCATTGTCAGGGATCAGCTGGTTCCCTTGAGATCTGAACTGACTCTGGTGATGACAAAAGAAGCAGATGGCATGCTGAGTGAGCAGGCACAGTGTCATGTTATGATGTTACTGTACGGGGGCCGTGGCATATTGCGTTTCTGGTTGACTATAGTAGGCCTATTGTGCAACACAAACACACACGAGATAGGCTACACCAAAAAACAATTAGCTCAAGTGTTACGGCTGGCTGCTCAGTGCTCATATTTGTAGTAAAGTAACCTGAGGCAACCTCATGACCACACACACTTACCTCCAAGTACATGCATGCTGCATAGGACTCATTCAGTATGTTGTTCCCATGTTTGAATGTAGGCAACTGCGAGGGAAATAAATTGTTATTATTGTGATAAGGTTACAGGAAGCATTATCAAGTTGCCCAAAACAACAGCATAGCCTACATTATTTCTGGGAAAGTATTAAAAGTAAACAAGACAGCTGAATTGTTTATTTGCCCAGATATAATTCATACAGATCAATGCATTACAAGATAAATGAAATAAAATATGTTGTGAATATATATTTTGCATAGTCACATCTTGGATAGTCTCAGTTTTGCAGCCTTTTAGCAACTGTAGCCTACAACGCCATAACAAGTGTAGACTACACAGAAATTTGGATTATACGTAGGCTATACTTTATTGTTTTACGTCTGCAAGACGGACTTTGCATACAACTCAGTAGACTCACTTGACACCTGGGGTTGGTCTCCAAGACTTCCTGCGATTTATGCTCTCCTTTCGCGAAGTGAAGCTGTTTTTCGTTGTATCCCTGCAGATTCTTCTCCTCCAGAGCGATCATGATCCTCCAGCATGCCGGGGATCCAGAGCCCCAGAGAAGAGTCATGTCCTTGGCCATGGTTTCAGAGGTTGAGTTAAACGTGCTATGTGCTGTCCGTGCGGTGCACCGGGTGGAAGTATAAGGATGGTTGAGTTCAGGCAGGCTGTGATGTGTGATCACACTCTGGCTGTGATATAGCGCTGTTGCCCGCTTCAGAGCTACGGTATGGATCGCATCACCAGAATTTCCATCGCGGAAGTCCCACCTGATTGGTGCTGGCATAATGATCCTTCGGTCTGGTTTATTAACCAGGCTATAATGATCCCGCCCACTGGTGTCATGTCAGGTCAGACTGACATGTGGGTGAATGAAGACATGCTGCAACAATGTCAATGCCATCTCAATACACAATGTTGATTGAGAGGAGAAAAATGCCTTAATTGTCACGCATTCAGTCATATTATATGACTGAATGCGTGACAAGGCATGACAAGGCATTTTTCTGACTCAGTCCCATTATTGTGTTACCAGACTCACCATGCAGTGTCACCACTCACCATGCAGTGTCACCACTCACCATAATATTATTATGGTGAGTGGTGACACTGGTGAGTCTAACCAAGGCAACCTGCAGTACCAGATTTATATATATTGAGCTCTGGCTGCTCTCTCCCTCTCTCCCTCTCTCTCTCTCTCTCTCTCTCTCTCTCTCTCACACACACACACACACACACACACACACACACACACACACACACACACACACACACACACACACCTGCTAGGTTCTCGCAGTGGGACATACTTAGGGTACAATTAATCAACAGCACTCCCTCCACACATACACACACATACACAGGAGACACACACACACACACACACACACACACACACACACACACACACACACACACACACACACACACAGGCCATACAGTACAGCACATAGGCACAGGTTCATAGGGTCACATGCACGCACACGCATGGCACCCACACACTCCTATAGCCATACACTGATGGCAGAGTTAAGTTGAAGGGAACCAGTCTGCACAGAACATACACATTTTATTCACTCATATACAATTTACTCCTCCGCATATTCCTCGCACGTTTCACATGCACGTCACAAGCACGCGAAGATCACTATAGGCCTCCCCTAATATGTACAATTTTGGGCCAACGCAGACTGTTGATTGGAGGGTATCTCGTTTGAACGCACACACCGCTGGGGTACATACTGTACACACACTGGGGTTATGTGCACATACATTTACAGCAATGTATTGAACCAGTATAAAGTGGCAGACAAAGGAAAGAACCGCACCCCTTTCCCCCCTAATCCTTTCTCCTGTAACATGCACCCTGACCCTGATATCCTCTTACTCTCTCCCTATTTCTCCATTTATTCAATTATACAATAAATGTAACTGTTAAGCTTGAACAAGCTTGAACAGTGTCGGACTGTATTGAGTCTCCCAGTTCGTTCCGGCTGTACATTTCCTGTCATTTCCCTGGACACGACAAGAGGAAAAGAGGCTATATGCACAAAGGGAGTTTAATCACATGCCATGAACCCTAGCATCCATATTCTGGGGGCAAACATTCAGCAAAAATAGCAGATCTACTACAAGCTTAATATAATATAATATAATATCCGCCTCCCGTTCAGTTCCATTGCATGCATACGAAGGGACCGAGCTTCCAGCGGCTCCCTGCTTCACGAGTGGAGTTCAACTTTGGTGAACAACGTCAAGCTTTCAGCTTTGCGTGACGTTGGTGCCACTGCACCAGTATAAGTGGACGTGCACACTTTAGCGCACCATTCTTTTGCAGAGAAATACTCAAAGTGGCTCGTGCTAATCAAAGGTGCTTCATTTTGTGTAAGATGTTGCGCTGGAGCGTGCACCTGAAAGGCGGTCCAAAGCGATATTTCCATGCTGCTCTGGCGGTGGGACACAAGCTGTACTCCTTCGGAGGGTACTCTTATGACATGGGTCAGATTGAGGTGCACGTCTTCAATACCGTGTCCATGGGCTGGGTGAAGTTGCCTCCGGTGACGACCAGAAGCGGGGACGTCCCATGCCTGCGATGGGGCCACACAGCCGTGCTGATACGAGACACCATCTACATCTGGGGAGGGGTCGATTGCACGGGGGAGTACATCAGCGCGCTTCATGCATTTGACGTCAACACCCACAAGTGGTTCAAGCCCAAGATTTGGGGAGGGCCTGTTCCGAGGGCGAGGTGTGGCCACTCGGCCTGCGCCTTGGGGAAGGTCATGTATATCTTTGGAGGATTCAATGGACTGACCGGAGGCACTAATGACATCTACACGTTGAATACAATGACAATGGTCTGGGCTTTAATTAACGCGACGGGCTCTCCGGCACCAGCTTCATCATGTCACTCTGCCACCATCATCAAAACAAAGATGTATGTATTTGGGGGCCAAGGGGACCATGTCAAGGATTACTACCACAATATCAGAGTGTTTGACACAGAGACCAACTGCTGGCTGAGCACGCCTTCTGCACTGCATTTTCCAGAAGGGCGCGAGGGTCATTCAGCTTTCACCTACAACGGAGAGCTGTATATATTTGGTGGCCACAACTTCTTTCTGTACAAGACCTTCGATGATCTGTGGAAATTCAATCCAGATACCTTCTCCTGGAAGATGGTTAAGCCCAAAGGGAGGGGCCTGAGTTACTGGATGTGTCGGATGTGCTGTTGCATGGTGGGAGATCGTATCATCCTCTTTGGAGGATACCGATACACACCCATTCCAGGAGATGTTGAAGATCTTGATGATGGTGAAGATGACACAAAGGTATCTGATTTGTACATCTTAGATCTAAACCCTAGTCTGAAGACATTGTGCAAGCTAGCTGTTATTCGGTGTGGTCTGGAGAAGTTGGGACTCCCGCATGACATCAGGTGGGAACTGGCAGTCATGACGGCAACGGAAATAATGAAACCAGATACAGTGTAACAGCGTGGCTCCCGTGTGGACCAAGAACATCATGTGGCCAGTCTATGATGTGATTAACCTATGGCTATGATGACGTGTATATGACGTGTGACTCCATATTGGGGCATGGTTTCAGCCCGCCATTTGTAGCTCTTCTACACTGATGATGTAAGAAACTGCATGCAAGAACAGGTTGTGGGAGATGAAAATGACAGCAAAGGTGGATACCTTTGCCTTTTTTACGTTTTTATTTGCTCCATGCTTCAATGAGTCAATGAGAGACCAAAATAATTTACAGTTACTTTCAAAAGACTTTTGTTATGTCCAAGAAAATACTTCATGAACTCATGACACGCCTTCCTTTCATCAATTGTGACAGATGCACAAATATGTTGCTCTATAGATCACACGTTTTGCTGCTGCTGTAAAATCAAAAGGCAGGTGATTATTTTTGTGAATACATTTTTGCTTCTTCAACATATCCACGTGTTTAAAAGGCTTTATTTCCTTTGTATGTATTCAACATCTAAACAATATTATTTTAATTCATATATAGATTACCTACCACTGAGCAGAACCTCCCTACAGCAGTATAATGAACTGAAGTCTGATGTCAGTGGTCCTGGAGAACCATGCGAAAATGGCCCAAACGCATATAGCCTATAAAAAGATATGCATTGAAACACATTTTTTTATGTGATGCATTTCTTTCTTGAGGTTAATCACAAGCTATATAAATAATCACACCGGAAAAGTATATTTAATTTGAAGGCCATTTTATTTACACAAAAAAGCAATAGAGGGTATGCGCATGCTTAAAGTGAATGGCCCATCGAGTGGCAAAGCAACATGCAAAGTGAGTAATGCAAAGTGTTTAATGTCATTTAATGCAATCAGATATAGATAGGACTTTTCTGTTTGGATGTATGGGCTGTCAAGGCCAGAAAGTAGTTTTTTGCCACTCAGTAGGCATTCCTGCATAACTTCCTGGTTTGGTGATGATGTCATGCGCATACCCTCTATTCGGCACATCTGGCAATTTGGGTTTCAATCCCAATCCTGTGGTGCCTCCGGCTTGGCTGGGCGTCCATGCGATCACAATTGTTCATGTTTAGCGGATTTGAATGCCATAAATGCATTGAAAGGGACAAAATCACGTTTAATCAGAGCATTCAATGCTTCAGTAGATGTGTCTACTGACCTACCTCAACCGTCTCCAGTGTGAAGCATTAGGCTATATTATGACATTTTGGACAAACAGCGACAGTCCCCTAACCTCATATCAGTTTTAACCAGCCACGTAAGTCCCCTAAACTCATATCAGTTTTAACCAGCCACGTAAGTCCCCTAACCTCATATTAGTTTAAATCGAGTCAGTTGACAACGTGTGCCGTCGCTGGTAGCCGTAATCAACCGCACAGAATTCAGCCTACTTACAGTATCTACCGTTTCCCCCAGCAGTAGTAATCGTGAAAATATCTTTCACAGGCCTGAGGCCTCATTCAATAAAACCAGAGAAATAAGGTGCTTATAAGTTGTATAACTCCATAAAAAGTTAAAATGACCCGATCATTTCTACTACTATAATGCATCATAGTGATGTGCAGATTGCCTTAATGGTGTCAAATATTAAAAAGGTTGAGGCTGATTTGAAATTGTTAACTGACTTAATTATTGTCAAACTATAACTTGTAAAACAAACATGTGTGTGAGCTACACGTTATTGTATATTGTATGTGTGTGTGTGTGTGTGTGTGTGTGTGTGTGTGTGTGTGTGTGTGTGTGTGTGTGTGTGTGTGTGTGTGCGTGCGCTTCATAGATTCTTCATCCTTTCATATCCCTGTGGGGCTTCCAACCAGTGTGGAGGCCAGCTGGTCTTAATGCTGTGTCTCATGCCTTTCAACAGACTGTAGTACTTGGCCAGTTTGGGGAAGCGCCCAGCAGACAGCCTACATAGAGAGGAGAGAGAGGGGGATTTACAGTCATTGATAGGCTCTGATCATAATACACCCATCCATCCATCTTCAACCGCTTATCCGTAGTCGGGTCGCGGCAACAGCTTGACCAGAGCGCTCCAGACTTCCCTCTCCAGAGCTACATTAGTAACTTCCTCCTGGGGATCCCGAGGCGTTCCAAGGCCAGTGAGTCAATGTGATCCCTTCCAACTGCCCCTTGGTCTTCCCCGGGATCTGCTCCCAGTGGGACATGCATCATGGACCTCCCTAGGGAGACGCCCGCGAGGCATCCTAACCAGATATCCGAACCACCTAAGCTGGCTCATTTCCAGGCGAAGAAGCAGTGGCTCTACTCCGAGTCTCTCTTGCGTGACTGAACATCTCACCCTATCTCTGAGGGAGATGCCAGCCACCCGTCTGAGAAAACTCATTTCGGCCGCTTGTATTCGCAACCTTATTCTTTTGGTCACACTTCATGATATGACCATAGGTGAGAGTAGGAACAAAGATTGCTCGGTATAGACAGAGAGCTTTGCCTTCTGGCTCAACTCTCTTTTCATCACAACAGTGCAGTACAGCGGCTGAAATACCGCCCCTGCTGCTCCGATTCTCCGGCTGATCTTCTCCGTCCTCCCCTCACTCGTGAACATGACCCCAAGATACTCCTTCACCTGGTCTCATTCCCTACTTGGACTGCACAATCCATCGGTTTCATAATACAGTAGAAGGCCTATATCGTCAGTGTCAGGCGGAAACATGGTATGTCCAAAACTGTTACTTTTAAGGAAATGGGTTCCAATGGATACAAAGTGGTTATTATTTAGTCACAAGCTCTTGTTAACACTTTTCAATAAATATAAATAAATATATATAAAAAACCCACAGATAGACATAAACTCTTTCAACCTGGCAGCCTTATATTGGGGAAGTGACAGGCGACAATATTAGACAAGCTGAAATTAATTATTATGTTTTTTTAAATACTTTTAGAGCATAACCGTGGTCATAATGGAGATATAATGAACAAGTAGATGTCATAATAGAAAATTACATTTGTGTATTTTCATGTCAAACGTCCCTAAGCCCAATCTTAACTATAGCCTACTTTATATCAAACAAAAGGTAGAACTTTGATAACATCACGCCTCCCATCCCGACTGTGGAGAATTTAAACATGAATCTTCTCACATACCCAAAGCGGAAGGCATAGGCAACGCTGGGGAAGACAATGACATCAGCCAATGAGAATGCTCCTGCCAAGTATGAACCTGGTGCTACCTTAACAGAGAGAGAGAGAGAGAGATTGTGAGTGTGTGTGTGTGTGTGTGTGTGTGCGCATGAGTCAGTGAGTGAGTGTGTGCATGCGTGTGTGTGTGTTGCACATGAGGACATATCCATGAGTTTGTGAATGTAACCTGTACTGCACCTAAACTATTTATGTCCCTGTATGCTTTCCCTGTGTGCTTTTCCCTGTGCGTGCACCTTGTCCAGGTAGCCCTCCCAGAGCTTCAGCTCGGTGACCAGATCCTCGGTGTGTCTCTGTACAGCTGACTCATGTCTCTCGTCCTCTGGGACGAACAGCTCGTAGTAGATGACAGCATCTAGCAAACAGCATCCTTTATAGAATTACACTGCGCGCACACACACACACACACACACACACACACACACACACAGCAGTGGTGGTGGATGGAGTACCATACTCACATTATTTACTTATAGTGTAAGTAAATGTTAACAATACCACAATGTAGAAATAAAGGCCTGTATCAAAATGTTACTTGAGAGTACACTTAAGTAGCATACCACTACTTTTTTTTCCCCAAGAGTTTTCAAAATCTTTTGTAAATAGGTGATCTGATTCTATACAAGTAAAGGCTTTTATAGGTGATCTGATTCTATACAAGTAAAGGCTTTTATAGGTGATCTGATTCTATACAAGTAAAGGCTTTTCCAATATGAAAGTTTTTTTTTCTTCAAATAATTGTAGTAGAATTAAAAGCAGCGGTGTAAAGTAACTAAGTACATTTGCTCACTACTTTACTTGAGTATTTCCACCTTTCAGCACTTTTACTTCCACTATATCTCAGAGGCAAATATTGTATACTTTTACTCCACTACAATTATCTGAAAACTATACATAGTTACTAGTTACTTTGTAGAAATGGAGATAGAAGGTTATTGGTACAGTTTGTGTGTTCAAATATATGTGTACCATTTCTGTGTTTATGTTGATAACTAGGACCACTACCAGTTGACCTGTAGTAAGTCTCATGGTCGGGGGGGTAGGACCAAGGGATTTGGGATTTGTTTATAAACATTTTGGGATTCGTTTATAAACATTTTGGGATTTGTTTACAAACATTTGGGATTTGTTTATAAACATTTGGGATTTGTAAGTCTCATGGGGGGGGGTAGGACCACTACCAGTTGACCTGCAGTAAGTCTCATGGTCGGGGGGGTAGGACCAAGTCTCATGGGTTTTGGGATTTGTTTATAAACATTTTGGTATTTGTTTATAAACATTTGGGATTTGTTTATAAACATTTGTGATTTGTTTATAAACATTTTGGGATTTGTTTATAAACATTTGGGATTTGTTTACAAACATTTGGGATTTGTTTATAAACATTTGGGATTTGTAAGTCTCATGGGGGGGGTAGGACCACTACTACGGGCCACATGAGGCCCCCACCTAGCTTCTTAATTTTGATCTCAAAGTGCACCAGATTGAAGCATTTTCATGGCAAATTTACAATTTTTATCCGGCGTGGCAAAGCAGGAGGGGGGGGGGGCTCTGTATAATATGTTGCCTAGGGCCTCAAAAGGCCTAGAACCGGCACTGTTGATAAGCAAATGTGCATGTGTGCGTGTGCGTGTGCGCGCGTGCGTGTGTGTGCGCATGTCTTACTAAGCTTATCATGAAGTGTGAGGCCCTCACACATGCGCTGGTTCTTCGGGGATCAAACGGGTCCCCTGAGACTTAAACTGACTCTATATGGTGAAAACACAGATATGTAGTACATAGTAAGTTGTGTCCTTGTTTGGCAAGCATGTATTGCTACAGGTATAGTGACTAAAAGAAGAAACTATAGGGATGTGCCGATGAGACATTTTGGCCGAAATCAATATCCGATATAATTAATTGCTGTTATGGCCTTTCAGATTGACCCGTTACTCTTGATGGACTATTGAGTCAGTTGTATGTAGATGTGTTTGGTTTACATGTAGGCCTACAGTAAGCATGATATAGGCTTAGTAGTATAGGCTTAACTCAATGAGTAAAACGTTTAGGCTACCCTTTTTTCCCCTCCATGACAGATCCATGCCATATGATACATATTGGGTCCATGTTAGTGTGGATGGTGTTCCCATTCCTAGGAGCAAGATATGCAGCTGGTGCAAGTTCTATGTAAGACTTAATTTTTTATTATAGTGACAGTGTGTGCAGACGAATGAAAGCCTGGGTATCGAGGCTAGTGCAGACGTGTCTTTTCAATAACAGGAATCACAGTTTAAGCTAAAGGATGCCCGTTTAACAGATTAAATGTATTAAGCAGGGCGCAGCAGGGAATCGAACCCCATCCCAGTAAACCAGGAGCTCCATGCCTGTGCCAAAGTGCTTGGTTTGCGACGCAACGCAAAAACCTACCCTAGGTAGGAGCCCTATACCCTATACCAGCCCTACCCTACCAGCAGCAAAGAATACAAAAACAGATCCTTACCGTGAACCATCACGTTCTTCTGCAGATGACAGGCGGTGTCCACAAGGTGAAATGAGGTGAAATGACGGAACCGGACGAAATCGTGGCAGTCGACGCAAAAGACGCAACGCAAACGAGCGCAACAGCAGGCAGCCCGACGCGACGCGACGCAACCGCAGGAAGCCGGAACGCAAACGCAAACGAGAGCAACACCATCAGTACCCTGCAGATCCACACAAGCGACAGCAAAGGACAATAAATAGAGTTCTACTCACTGCGCAGCAAGCAGCTCTTCACAGCAGCAGCAGCATCTAGCGTACAGTTCCTACCTCAATGTCTTGTGCAGGTGGGCATCGGACTGGAACACTTCACATGGGCTCCAGGGTGGGGGTCCTCGGAAGACTAAATTGGTGGGGCTGCGGGGCCCGCGGAGATGGCTCGTCTCAGGGCCCAGGGCTTGGTGCTGCCTACACCAGGGACTCCTCTTCATATTCTGGAATTACATAAAGAGAAAAGATAAGTATCATTATGTTATGTAGGCCTACATCACATTAGAAAACACATGTGGCTGTATAGCCTTGTCAATACGCAAAAAGGACAACAGATAGAAAGGCGCAAACTTACATGTATACATACATGCATCAACTTGTGGCACAACTGTCAGGGTTCCCACAGTACTTCACCTTCATCTGATAGAGGGCAACATGATTGTGAGGTTACCACCTGGGCCTATATAGGCCAGCCGCAGGTGTGCCTAACTAGTAATTAGTATAGGGCCCCACCCACCACTAGAGGAGGAATGAGGTGATCAGCTCCCACTCCACCCCACTCTCAGCTAGAGAGTGAGGGGGGGATCATCCAGCACAAGTCGTAGGAGGTAATTATCAGTGTTAATTTGCAGGTGATCTTTATTTTATTTAGACCTATTGGCGCGACAGTGAGTGTAGGGAAGGAAGGCAAAGGAAAAGTACCAAGTCCAGCTCAGGTTATACCTATACAGTGGGCCTGGAGGCAAAGGTCTTAACCATTTCACCATTAACTCACAGCCAGGGAGGGAATGTATACCACCAGCCACTAGTAGGTTATGCCTGTGGCTGTGGCTGACACTTTTGTTTTGTTCTATTTTGTTCTATTCTAATCTTATCTGACTGGTAAATCGGAATCCTTGAAACCAGTTGGTAGAATTTTGAGATAGAGATTATTGGTGTGTTCACACGGGCAGACACAAAGACACAGTCTACATACCATTCATTGTCAATGGAAGCCAGCGACATGATGATGCAAAGACGCAATGATGCATGTAGCTGCTCCAAATGATACTCGGACCCATTTTGTCTTTCCGTCTGCCTGTGTGAACGCAACATATGAAAACTTTGGGATGTTCACCCCCCGAACCCACCTCACCCCTGCCCACTTTGACAGGCTGGGATGGCTTAGGGTCGACGACAGAGTACAGCATCTTGCAATGGGTCTGGTTCACAAGATTCGATACACCACCAAGATACCCATGTACCTGTCTAAATACTTCCTTAATGTAAACGAAGTCCACACCCACAACAACAGAGGGAGTGCAACAAACCATGTACAACCCAGATTCGGCACAAACAAGGGACTAAATTATTTTCGCTCCTATGCCACCAAAATGTAGAACGCCCTACCAACAGTCATTAAGACATGTGAATCCCTTGACTCCTTCAAAACCGCTCTCAAAGGGCACCTACGGATGGCTGCAATTCGAAACTGGCCTCTGTAAAATCTGAATCCCCCCCCCGCCCCCCCCCCCCCTTTTCCCCTCATTGTATCTTTTCCCTTTTTGCTTCCTATAATTATGATGAATTCCTGTTCTGTTCTTTAACTATATAGAAGTGTCTATTTGTATGTCTCTAAATGTTTTGATGAATTGAACAATGTGGAGCCTGTTGTAAACAAGTGTAATGCTTAATTGGGTCGTCCACTCACAGTTAACAGTCTTTGTATTGAGTTTGTGCTTGAAATGTACTGTAATTCTGCAAACTGTTAATAAATATTTCAATGAATGAATCAATCAATCGTACACTCACTGGTTCGGTCATACATGAGCACCACAAACTGCTCTAGCAGGAACATTTATCCTTCACTTACTTTACTTGGCATGCACTAATGTTTACCAGGCAGTCTTCTTTCCTCTGCCAGTGAACGCACATACAGTGTCACACCCGGCAAAAGCACGAAAGATTTTAATTCCCTCCAAAGGAGGTGTTATTTCACCTCCGTGCTGTCTACATATCTGACTAAAGTAATCAATCAATCAATCAATGCATTAACATTATAATGACTTTTCATTTCATGTCAGCAATACTTTTGTTAGAATATTGGTTACTGCATCAACTTTACTTGTATTAATATGGGCCATTTAGGGATCAAAATTCAATACATACATTTGATTTTGTGGCAATTTAAGTCACATTTGTCCAGCTTGGTACACCTTTTAAAGGAGTTTTAAATGAGTAATAATTCCTCCATTACTGTGTAACCTTTATTTGCTTTTATCTGATTGTCTAAAGGCAGGCCTTGCTAAATCCAGACTGTGTCTGATGAGAAAACTACATGCATGACTCCGAGACAACCAGAGAGCATGACAACAACCTATCCCGGTGAGAACACTCCCTAGCTGTCTTTCTCTTTCTCTGCCGATGTCTTTGTATGTGACAGTGTACATTCCATATGATCTCAAGATTGGTCACAAGTTCAACAAACAAATGTCACAACCCTTGACTTCAATGGCAGAAGAATCTCAGGCGTCTGCCATTGTAAAGTGTTTCTGAACAGGTTGTGCAAACACAGTTCATAAAGGTTGAGATTACTATTGCCACACCCAGGTGTTCAATCATAGTGTCATTGTAAAGAATACATTAAGTTGAATGTCTTTACCATCACTGGATGAGAAATATTATTTTCCCCCAAGTTGTTGTACAGTTGTAGAGCAAGAGCATACGTTGTACATGATAATGGTGAAGATGAATACAAACAGCGTTTTTGCCCATTGTTATTATTCAATCCATTTATTGAACTTAGCCCTTCAAGAGTTGAAAGTGAAAGCAACCAGGAGCTGCAGGGGTGGGGGTGTGTGGTTACTTTTTTTTTCAGGCATGATCATAACAACAAAAGTAGTACTCTGGTACCCTCTGCTGGAAATATTGAGTAAGTACAGTACACATCAGGGGATGCTTGTGCTTTAGTGGTACATACACAAATCCTGAGACTTTTCTGTGTTTGGGGAAAAAACCTCTGGTAAGCTTCAGGTCTATATGATGTCCTCAAAATACACATTAAATTCACAAAAAATATTACTTTGTATTAAATACCTTTTCACAGCTTGCAAGCTGGGTCAAAGTTGGACTTTTCATTTGTGTGAATTTATAGAAATCACATGCGCACGCACCCACTCTCTCACACACTCACTCTCATGATGACATATATGACAGATGATGTGCACAACCTCATTTTCACTCTGCAGGTTTTGTTGTATTTGTTTAATTTCAGAATGTGAATACACCCCGCAAGTTAGTGGTGTTTGTGTTCAGTTCACCAAAAGAATACCTGAAGAAGTGGACATTCTCAAATGAAGCTGAGCATGTGTGTGCGCATAGCCTGTTGAGGTGGAGAGGAGACAACGGCAAACAAAGTCTGTTGTACAAGATAATCCAGAGCTTTTCCACAATGTATGTACGTTCAAGTTCCTTATGACATGAAGCATGACCGCAGAGCCAGAAGCAAATCAAAACCCCGGATGCTTTTCCAACTCCAACAGTGTGGCTCCCTTCACCTGGACTAAGCAGCAACATGATGAGCAAAGTGTTGCTGTCGGGCAGAAACCTCTTATCTAAATATTTTTACTTTTTGTGTTATATTATTCTTTTTTTGTAAATGAACGGCCTACTTGATCATACTACAATCATACTACAGCATCACACGAGCATTAAAAGTAGCAGATCTGCATTCATTTGAATCCTGAAAAGTGAACAGTTTTGGACATGAATATGCGTGAATATGCGTTCCTTGTGCCGTGTTTGTCTTTTAAACCTTTAAATTATAATTCACAAAATAGCCATTATTATTATTTTTTTTTTTTTACTATTTCTTCTCATACACATTCTACAGAAATTACAAAAATAATACAAAACGTGGAACACACTAATCATGCACACTACAGTACTTCGCAGCTGGAGAGGGCATTTACACATTTTGTACAGAATTCTCTGCATTTCCAACAAAATAAGTATATATATATATATATAATTTCTTTTTTTTTCTTTTTTTACAATTTCCACTTCTTTCCATGCCTGTTTTTTGTGTCGTTTTTACAACTTATTAACAGTTCCTCTGAGATAAAAGTGTAGAATTCATTTTTGTGCACATTTCTTCAGTCATTCTTGTCAATATGAGCATCTATTATCCTTCAGAACCAATAAGGTGCGAGACATTGTTTGTTATAGTAACAAAGTGAGTATCTGAGTTCTGCAATAAATTAGACAATTAAAACACTAAAACATTTGACCAAGATAATAAAAAAGCAAAAGTAAAACATGTATCCAGCACTCATATTAATTTGTTATGAATCAGCTAGCTACATTATTGAATAATAACATTTCTCTGAGAATGACAGTGGGAGAGAGAAAGCGATAAAGACATGGCAAAAATATACTGTGTGCTATTGTCCCCTTTAAAATTAAAGGCACATGTCATAATGCAGCAACCCTTTCACATTCCTAAAAATGGTACTATACAACAAATATATTACACACTATAGTGGCGCCAGCGACAGAAGCATGCAGTTGTGTTTTGCACATCAACTGGTTTCTCAGAAAAGTGTCATTATTCCTGTAGGCTTCTAATGGGATTGTCTGAAAATGGACGAGAAGGGAACAATGCACCCAGCAGAATCCCAAAGTGAATAAACCCCAATTCAGAATACATCCAGAGTTCACAGCTTCAATAAAAGAAAAGTAATAATGTCGGCACTACAGAAGCCCACAAGCATACATCCCTTTGTTATCAAATGCAAAATATATTTAAATGACCATGACAGAAATGTTTCCCATCATTTTGAGGCAGTGTGATCGAAGTTAACCACTTTTAAATGTTTCTGATATTTTCAACAAATATTGCATTGCTATTTCCTTTGCCCTGAAAAACCTTAGGAAAGTTCTCCAATGTGGTCTTGGGGAAACCAGCCTATTGCTAATTTGTCTATCGTGCCAGGTAGTTAAATGCAATCACCTGATGTCCCAAGCCTAAACGAGTCTCCAATAATACAAAAAAAACAGCAGCAGTCCTGGCGACTGGAGTTGAAAACCACTGTTTAAACCCTTTAAATCCTATGCTTCCATAAATCCATATACTTTGCACCCAAACTATTCATATAGTTGATGATGCCTCATTCATACAGGTTGATGCCTTTATTTGCGGTGAAAAAAATCACCTCGTTCTTAATATAAATTGCACCACGTTATCGCCACATAATAGTCACGTTCTGTGAGGATGTACTCAGATGTACTGTAACAGTTTGAATATTATGCTGACGCATTAACATTGACTTTCTCGGTCTTCTCCTCTTCATCCCTACCACCACCATTTCCGTTGCTGCGTTTCCACCCAGTAGCGAAAAACCCAAACCAAAATATACTATGGAAACGGCAGCGGTGGCGTCACACACAGCAAGCAAACACGCGATTTGTTGCCCACTCGCGTTCTATACGGGGCTTCCGATTGGCTGAGCGGCATTCTGAAGGTGTGGGGGAAGGCAGTCTCACCGACAGTACACATCAAATGAGGGTTGAGGACCGGGTTCCGTGGTGACGTGCCAGCGGTTCATATCACAGTTGGTTCTGTGGTGACGTGAGCCAGCGGTTCATATCACAGTTGGTTCTGTGGTGACGTGAGCCAGCGGTTCATATCACAGTTGCATGTCAGAGTCAGATAGTCCCAAAGCCAGAGCCTCCTCTGGCGTCAGTCCACTCTTCAGAGTCCGTCTCACTGTAACAGAAGTTAGAAGGCCAAACCTTGAATACTTAGAAACATGTCACATTTACCACACACTGACATTCAGGTCAGGCATCCTTGAATTTTTACTGCTGCCGAATTAGTTACATTTTCGCTAGAAACAGACTGTATCAAATATGAGTGACTGACTGTCGCAAACGATACAGAGACACCTCCCTGACAATATCGCAGAGACAGTTTGATTCTTTTTGGACCACAATTCTTATATGAATTATGAGACATGGCTGTATTTTGCGTGTCTTAAGTACCAGGTCTTATTACTTAACTTAAGACCTGGAGGCGTGGTCAATGCTCTTTGGCCACTCAGAATAGCCAAATGGCATCGATCACGCCTCCAGGTCTTAAATTAAGTAATAAGACCTGGTACTTAAGACACGCAAAATACAGCATGTAGTCAACTAAGATGACCCCATGTTATTCTCAGTCAACGTTTTAGTTGAACCAGGCCCCGCAGCATCCATCTTCCACGTGTCTGGAAACCTTTCTGGTCATCCCATCCCAATTTTTAAGGCTGTAATATCATGCCTTTGCCTACGATTTAATATTTTTGGTTGGATTTTCAGTTCCAGATGGAGCCGAACAACCTCTCCCTGGCTGCTCACTTGCACTACAGAAGGTCATTGCCTCCTCTTTATTAGCTACAAAGACAGGCTATTCTACTTAAATGGAAGGATGTAACCCCTCCATCACACAACCAATGAATCAAAGATGTGACGCAGAACATCAAGCTGGAACAAATCTGCCGCGCGCTCAACGTCTCCATTAAGAGATTTGACAAAACCTGGGTCCCATTAATAAACTATGTGAATAGTTTGCCTAGCTGGGAACTATAAAGGAATACTTCCAGAGGTGGTCTGTCCTACATACTTCAACACAGAACTCTATGTTGATGCACGTGATTTAATTTTTTATTTTGTCACTATTATTACAAGTGGAAAATCATCTTGCCATTGCACTGACAACACATGTGTGACAGACAGACAGACAGACAGACAGACAGACAGACAGACAGAAGGACAGAGGACGTACGTGACTTGCGGTTGGCCCGTGACCTCCTCCTCTCGCGTGGCTGTGCCCTGGTGGACGGGCCCTGAGTGGCGGACCTCACGATGCGCTCCATGATGTCATCGGCGTCGGCGTCGCCGCACGTCAGCGCTTCGTCCGCCGGCGACACAGACGCCGGCGGCATGGTCGCCATCGCCGGCGCGCTGCGACCTGAGCGGACACCAGGCCAGAAATACATCATTTTAATCGAGTAAAAGTACAAAAGTATTGGTTAGGACAAGATGTACGTATCAAAAGTAGAAAGTACTCTTTTTAGGCGGAATGTCTCATTTCAAGTTTTCAAATGTAAAAATAGAATACAAGCTCACAATGTGTCGCATAGAAGTGACGCATTGTTTACACTGGTTAAATAGGTTAAATTAGCTAAAAAGAAAAAATAATCTTCTAAATAATTTTTCTGAATAACCTATCTATGTCAGTGGTTCTCAAACCTTTCCATGTGAAGGAGCCCTACAATTATATAATATTAATTATATATATTTGGCCACCGACCTCCACCCTAAGAAGCAAAGATTTGAGTTGAAAAACGTTCGCTGGGAAAGAACACATATTCAAAGATTTGCACGTGTTTTCGCAATTATCCCAAACTAGCAGATCTATAAGCTGGAGTTCCGCACCGGGTGCCGCGCTTCAAGCTTGCAGATCTGCTATTTTTCAACGGCTAAAAGTTTAAAATAATGGTTAAAAGCTATAAGGTGACAATGGGTCAACCCAGAAGTCCTCCTCTCTCACTCACCTCCCCGCCCCGGACGTGACCTGAGGCGCGTGCGTAGCCCCGGCGAGCCCAGCGTGCTCTCCCTGTCTCCACCGCCGCCGCTCAGGGTGCTCCTCAGCACGGCCTTCAGGCCTTCGTGCTCGGCGACGTCCTCCTCGTGGCCCAGACCGGCCGGCTGCGACGGCTCCGCCTCCCCGCCGTGGCCACCGGGGGCGCTGTTGTTACTGCCGCTGTGGTTGCTGCCCGAGCCATACCGACCACCACCGCTCTGATGAAGACACAGATCAAATATGAATTTATCTCTGATAGTCATTTTCCTCTGGGGGGATAATTCAAGCTTTACTTTAAAGGGACATTTCACCGCTGGAAGAAACCGCAGGTATTTGTAGCACAATTTGAAATGCGCACCCTATGGCCAGAAAAATAATGAGGTCTGTGTGTTTGACTACTAGGGTTTGACTGGATTGCTGAATTCCTACAATTCCCATAATGCTTTTTGTGTGTTTTTTTGGGGGGTCTTTTATTTATTTATAGAACAGTACAGTAGAATGACAGGGAATTGGAAGAGAGAGAGACGGGTGGGGGGAGTGACACGCAGCAATGTTTGTCGGGATCGGAATTGGAACCCCGCGAGACGTACAGTACACTGTCCAGACCGCGGCGCCAGCTGCCCAGCCCATAATCATGTTTTTCTTTTACCAATCTGGTGGTGTTTATTGGCTCGGCTCTTCTATTGAAGACATTTTGATCGTTGTTGTTCTAGAACAGTGGTTTCCAACCAGTGGTCCTTGAGGAGGTTCCAGGTGGTCCCCATGCAGCTAAATGATGGAGAGTTGTTAACCAAATGGACCCTTATAGATCTTTAACTCTTGAGAGTGTTGTTAAACATCTGCATTACTTAATTTACAAGAAGTCTACATATTTAGAGAACGGAAATTGTGGAAAAAATCATTTTCCAACGATAACAAAATTCTTTAGTTTTGGGTCAGACAAGTCTAAATCTCATCAAATATAATATAATATAATATAGCAATCAAAATAATGGGCCTTGATATGAAAAAGGTTGAAAACCACTGGTGTAGGATATGACCACTACTGGTTGACATGAGGTCGAATCCACCATAAAACAGGAACGTGTAGCACAGAGTGCAGCTTTAAATACGTTGGCCGTGTTCACACACAATGTGGTCAATGTCATGCATTGACCACGAGAATGTCGGTTAGTCAAAGAACGGCGAGAATTTGGCAACTTATTTGCTTGGATTTTGACTTAAACATGCCAGTGCTCAAGGCTAAAGGGCACACACAGACGCACGCACGCACGCATGCACGCACGCACGCACACACGCACACGCTTTTGGATTAGTTCATTGTGACACAGCAAATACTTTATGTGAGTCCAATGGTTAAAAAGGTGGGGAAAAGGCAACATGTCAGAGAAAATGGTCTGCTCCTGGTTAGAGGTTTCATGCACACGCACGCACGCACGCCTTTACACACAACTGACATGCACGCATGGTTATACCTCTCGCTCCTCTTCGTCATCAGACTACAAGGGGACAGAGAGAGCCCAAGAGTAAAGAAGACACGAAGGAAAGAAAATGAACAGAAATAGGCGACAGTGAGAGACGAAAAAGAGGGATTGACTTAGATAATAATTTAATAAAGAAAACATATCGTTTCTGTCGGGACGAAACCACCTAACTCCATTTCTGAGGTTTTAGATTTTTTTCCCCGTAAATCAATGCTATTGAACACACCAAAAAAAATATTTAACCAATGGAGAGTATTAAAAAGCGCTCCATTGGACCCTCAAACTGTTGGCTAAAGCAGCTAACTCCGCCACCTCTCCCCCTATAATATATAAAGTCACAACACCAACTTTGATGAGGCAGTATTGCTTTGTTTTCAAAATATAAGGTTTTCTTCATTTCCTGAAAAATTAACTTTTTGGACTTCGATGGTTTCTTCCCGACTGCAGAGATATAGGAGTAAGTGAGTGAGAGTGTGTGAGAGTGTGTGAGAGTGTGTGAGAGTGTGTGAGTGTGCGTGAGTGTGCGTGTGTGTGTGTGTGTGTGTGTGTGTGTGTGTGTGTGTGCACGCGCATATGCGTGAGCATTGCATGTGCACCGTGCACGTGTCCGCGACACTCACAGGTGCGTTGACGTCTATGATCATCTTGCCGCGGGTCTTGTTGCGCTCGCGGTGGTCGGCTCTCTTCTGCTTCTGCTGCAGCACGCGGTCGCGCGTGGTTCGGTACTCCAGCGCAAACTCGCTGAGGATCTTGCTGAAGCGGTGGACGCTGATGTCTCTGACGCTGTAGGACGGGTGTCCCAGGTACAGCAGGAACGCATGGAACCTGGAGGACACGCACCGCAACAATCACATGAGGAGGACAACACAAAAGGCACAGAATCATAGAATTGTTCTCTGTTGTTGTTGTTGTTGTTGTTGTTTGACAGTGTCCGGAGAGAATTTTGAGATCTATGCATGAGTGTCATCATTTTCTTCTTTCATTGTATTGAACATCATACTTTTTATTTTGTTTTTGTCAAGCACTTTTTTCAGCTGTCTCATCCTTATTATTACCCTTATTATTATTATTATTAATAATAGTAGTAGTAGTAGTAGAAGAATTATGTTGCAGTCTAATACAGTAACTGTAGCAGTGACAATAGCAGTAGTAGCAATGGTAATTGTCATCTATCTATAAATGTATCTATTTATAAATGCACCAAGTCTCTGTGTGTACGTATGTACAGTACGTCTGTACGTGTGTAATCCACGTAAGCCCCACCAACTTCAAATTCGACACGCGTTCCACACCCCGCACAGGGAGTGCAGTGCCCGTTGTCGAGTCGGTCGGATACACCGCTGTCCAGAACCAACATAAAAGCCTCTGCCCGGGCTCTGGACCTGATCATCCCTATATCTCCATATATGGAGCTGGCCTGTTCCGACATCATTCTGACATCTGCATAAATGCATGACAAAGAACTCCATGTATGGGCATAATAACTGGGTGGGGCAATAACTAGGTGTGTGTGTGTGTGTGTGTGTGTGTGTGTGTGTGGGGGGGGGGGGGGGGGGGCAATTCCAACTTGCATCGTTCCAAGTAAGCCAGTGCCCAACAAGTTATAATGATAAATGTAATCCTTATCATAATAATCCATGCTTGTCAAGCCTTAGTTTAGTTTAGTACCTGTTGATGATCCTGCGGTGGACGATCTTCAGGATGATGATCCTCTCGGCGCAGTCCTTGAGGAAGTCGGACATCTTCTGTTTCAGAACGGGTTTCATCTCGTGCTTGGCGATCATCTTCAGGTGGTCCCAGGAGGCTTTGCAGCGACGCTCCATCTGACCCAGGGTCTCCTGTAGCTGGTCAAAGTCCACCTGAAAAAGACCATGTGATGAGCAAGCCAGCTCGGCTTAAGTCACCTCATTGTAAGTATTGAGCAAGAGATGGTGAATAAATAACTGAATGGGCTCTATGCACACAGAATAACTCTTCCTACTTCCGGGCTGCTTCCCTATCACAGGTGATACCGATGATACTAATTAAGGCTCTGTTCCATCAAGGACACTTTGAGACCCACTGTGGTGTAGCAGAGTGTTTCCAGTGAGCCAACATGCACAATAGCAGCACCCTGACTCTGTTTGACCAGAATGGAACAGAGCCTTCATTAGTATCAGTTGTAACAAAATGGCGTGTGTGCATGGAACACAGGATATTTTACACAGGTTTCATGTGTTGGTGGTCGTCCTGACCTTGGCTGAGCGTGTGATGGCTCCTATCTCTGAGTAGAGGTCCGTGCTCTGGGGGAAATTCTCCACCACCACGGAGCAGGCGTGGTGCAGCAGGGACTGCTTGTGGACGGTGTCCTTCACCTCCGCCACCTTCTCCAGATAGGTCAGCTCAAAGCCCTTAGCCTGGGGCACACACACACACACACACACACACACACACAGAACATGAGCCTATAAATCCTGAAGTCACTCGCTCATCCCCTGGTTCACGTAAGTAATTTCTCTATAGAGAACAACAACATTGGGTCATCTTAAAATCATCTCATATAAGAATTGTGGTCAGTTCTAATATGAGCCGATCTAAAAAAACCTATGGGGATTACAATGCAAATAAAAAGTACATCAACCCGTAAAATTAGCGTCCTCTACCGATATAGTCAAGATTGGTCACATATTATGCATATAATAAAAAGAAAATCTCCGTAAACATAATCTCGGCGGCCCACTCCCCATTCTTTCTGCCGCAGTCTGAAAACAACTGACTCTACTGTACCTCCCCTCGACTATTTTCTTTTTTCGATGCAGATGTATGTTGATGACTTGTTCACGTTAGGTTATTTATTTTTTTACCTGGTATCCTAGTTACTCTGTTTTTTCTTCTTTGCACTGTACTTATGTGACCACGTCCGTACCCTGTCGTTTGTGGTCGGCTAGGGGTTCATGTCCTTTACTCTGTTCTCGCACTGGTATAAGTCACCCTGGATGAGAGCTTTTTGCTAAATGCCTGAACTGCAAAATTGTAATCCTACGGTGACATGAACCTTTAATGAAAGGAAGTGAAGTGGGAAATGACGAGACGAGGGAGGGAAGGAGTGAGGGAGGGAGGGAGGGAGGGAGGCGAGACTCACGTTGGTTCCGTTGAGGAAGTTGCCGATGGCGAGCAGCGTGGCCAGGATGTAACGCAGGGTCTTGTTCTTCTCAAGCTGCTCCATGCCTTCCTTCAGGTCCTGCAGGGGCTCCGCCACTTCCTGGAGAGCACACGCACACGCACACGCACACGCGCAGACACACACACACACACACACACACACACACACACACACACAGACACCATTAACTATGTCAGTTAAGACTCCGGCCCGGCTGTGTTTCATTAAGGACTCGAGTTACTTTAAAGCGTGCAGCAGCAGGTGCACCGTCCGTGTGTCTCCCGCTGCTAATCATCTGTCCTTGTTTAAGTCCCTCGTTAAAGGTCACCAGAGGTTGTGCAAAGGTTGCCATCTCCGTCGGCCTTTATTGGTGTCAAATGTGGTTCTGATTACCCGAACCTTTTTGTTGTTGTGCAGTTTGTGTGCATGTGTGTGTGTGTGTGTGTGTGTGTATGTGCGTGCGCGAGAGAGAGCGAGTGCATCTGCATGGTATGATGCCCTCCATTAAGCCTCCTGCTACTAAACCATCCCGTGGAGTCCAGTGAGGAGGATCAGTGTGGTCAGGAGTCGTGCCTTCCTCTCTAGAGTGAGATGAAAGGCAAACGGCATCCTGTGGAAAACCGTACAAATTTGCAGGACAGCGTGGGAGAAGCGGCATGTTTTTTCCACTCTCTCCGCTATTTTGACTTTGAACTCTTGCTCTCGCTTCGGTTTTTGTTTTGACTGAAGAATGTCCGCGTGCCAACGGGGGGGGGGGGGACTAGGTGCCTCTAAACAAGTAATGATGCTGTTGTTTTGCGGTTTTTGACCATCATTGTCTGCACGCCAGGGATGCTAATACACGCGGACAGTCATGTGACATGGCACGCACGCACGCACGCACGCACCCTCACTCACCCTGTCATCTGCTTCCTCTTCTCTCACACCAACTGACTTCATGTCCTCTTTCACTACATCCATACATCTTCTCTTTGGTCTTCCTCTAGGAGGCCTCCTGCCTGGCAGTTCCAACCTCAACATACTCACTATCCCTCCTCTTTACGTGTCCAAAGCATCTCAGTCTGGCCTCTTTGGGTTTATCGCCAAAACATCTGACATGCACTGTCCCTCTGATGTACTCATTCCTGATCCTATCCATCCTTGTTACTCCCAGAGAGAAACTCAACATTTATAGCAGTCTCTGCCTCCAGCTCTGCTTCCTGTCTTTTCCTCAGCACCCACCCGAGGGGTGTGTGTACACATTTTACTCGTGCATTTTCTTGCATTATGTGTTGTGGTCTGTTCTTGTGTCAGAGCAATCCACATTTTGATGCGTGTACAAACGAAGAATGCAACCAACCCAATAATTGTGTCTGTTTGTCCATAGTTTCTTCGCAAAAGCAAATTCTTCGGATCAGATCCGCCAAGACACGCACACACACACACACACACACACACACACACACACACACACGTGCGCGCACACAAAGAACCGCGCTCACATGCATACCTTCTCAGTGGCCTCATAGTCCAGTTTGAAGGCCCAGAGTTGGAGTCGGGCCGACAGCTCGCTGATGGAGGACAGGGTGAGGAGGAACTGTTCTGCCGAACCCAGAGGGATGTCAGGGTTGGCCAGCTGGGCCTCCTGGATCTTCTGCTTCTCCTCCTCGCTGGGGATCATCGTTAGGATTTTCTAAAGAAGAGGTGTGGGAGAAGATAAGTCTGTGTAAATATATCTCAGATGTCATTCTGGAAACTAATACCGCTCCGAACAGAGCTCTATGGGCACTATTTTCCCTAGCTTTTTTTCTATTTTGAAAAACATTTTTAAATTGTTCAACTAGCCGATCTACATCGACGCGTTGTGTGCTTGTAAATGTGCTGCAGAAGGGAGTTCCAACCGCGTCTCAGGCCTATTAAGCCAGTCTGGTGCATCTCAGAGGCAGGACAGGTTGCAGGAGGAAGGAAGGCACTGGTGAGCAACTCAGACAGTTTATTTTATTATCAGGGTGCACCCTGATAATAAAAGAAGGGCTTAAACTGTCTGAGTTGCTCCAGTGCCTCCCTTCCTCTTGTAAAAAATAAATAAAATAAAAAGTCAAAGAAGTTTGGGGACAAGGGGTAAGGACTGACGAAAATAGGGCCCTGACTCATGGCATATACTGTCGTATAAAAAAAAGCAGATCTACAAGCTCAAAACGTGCTGCACTGCAACGTGTTTTGAGCTTGTTGATATTTGAATTGAAATGGTTGAAGATTTTCTTTTCTTTTTGAACTTAAATGCAAATACATTGGACATAAAAAGACAATACAATTCTAATACTAGTCATTCAGCAACAAATATCAGACTGAAGTCATTGAAACGGGGCTCATGTTTGCATGTTTGGAATTGTGACAGCTGAAATCAATAATATATCTCTATTCTGATATTAACCCGCAGGCCGCATTAAGTGAAGGTGGGGGCCGCATGTGGCCCCCGGGCCGCCAGTTGCCCTACCTCTATGCCCTCCTTGTTGAGCGCGTACTCGTCAAAGTTGAGGATGGCCGTCTTGATGGTGCGAGGCGGAGGCAGAACCGTCAGGCCGATGTTGATGGCGTTACTCCTCTTGGAGTCCAAGACTATTATCTCTGTCCGCTTGCCATCCGCTGCTGTTTTCTATAACACACAGGCACACAGGCACACGCGCGCGCGCGCACACACACACACACACACACACACACACACACACACACACACACACACACACACACACACACACACACACACACACACACACACACACACACACACACACACACACACACACACACACACACACACACACACACACACACACACACACACGGTCAATACTGCGTCCGTCTCTATTTTCTCTCTCCTTCCTTTGTGAGCTGGCAGTATTATATGGGAACTTCAATACCGTTGAAACGGTCTGTGAGAATTCTGGGAAACAAGGCAAGGTCAGGACAGGAGCTGAAGAATTTGCATCGCCGGTGGGTTGTGTTACGTATAGGGTTACGTGCTTGTGTGTACTTGTGTCTACTTAAGGTGCTCCTGTATTTTATGTTCTCAGTTACCGTGTGTAATACAAAAACGGCAAATAAGCACATGATGTGACCATTATATGGGATTAGTGGAGGGAAGTTGTAACTCCCTCGCCACATCATATACAGAGACGGAGAAGCAGGTGCTAAGGCTTAGCTGCTGCCATTATTAAGTGCTATAGAGTGATTGACTTATACAATGGCTCTGCTTGTATATTTTACTTAACCACATACCCAGTGTATATTTGCCCTGTGTGAGGTAATAAAAAAGAGGTAATAAAAGCTCAGCTCAGCGGTAGAGTGGCTGGATGGAAACCGCAAGGTTGCCAATTCGAACCCGGGCTCCCCCAGAGTTAGTGTCGAGGTGTCCTTGAGCAAGACGCTGAACCCCTAATCGCTCCTGATATGCTGGTTGGTGCCTTGGTTTCCGCCGCCATCGGTGTATGAATGTGTGTGAATGGGTGAATGTAATTCACAATCTATGTACTGTAAAGCGCCTTGGATATAAATTGACGACAGAGTGAAGGAACTCGCCATGTTCAAACATAGACAAAACGTGTTGCCGATGGTTTGGTAAGATGCATGGCTGAGACACTGAGGTTTATCCAGGACAAAATATGGGCGACTTGTATAATGTTTCATTGAGTTAGTAGTACATTCTGCAATGATGATACTATACATGAGACAGAATACCTGCTTGACACTCAACTGTATTCGTAAATTCCTATAGCACGATAGGACTTGTATTAAGTACAGTACAGTACAAACATCTCTATCAAAATATCCATCAAATCAAACCCTTCAGAAGCAGAAGGCGTTCGGTTACGATTTGATCCAAACTGTGGCCTTCACTAGCAGAACAGTCCTGCGGCCCGTTTTTGGGGGAGAAACAGCTTATAAAACAGTCCAATGTATTTTTGTGGAAAGTACCGGTAACTAAGTACATTTAACATTCTGCATAGTGAGTATACTTTCTACTTTTGGCGCTTTAACTAAGTACATTGTGAGGCCAATACTTTTGTCATTTTACTCAATGTACATTTTGAATTCCGGACTTTTACTTTTAACGGAGGAGTTCTACATTGCAGTATTGATATTTTTCACTTAAGTAAAAGTAACTTTTTCCACCACTGGTGTTTTAATCCCCTGGTGGTCCTACAAAACTTGGATCCTAAGGCTTGCTCATTGATAAGTCAAACTCAACCAATTTCCATCCAAAAAGAACACAGAGTGGGACCACCACCACTCTGTTCTCGCTCCACCGGTGGAGAGAGTGACTGTTTTAATTGGTGCACCTCTTACAAGAGCTGCGGTTTTGGAACGCGGGGGCTTGAGTTCAAAGCGCGAGGGGGCCTGTGTTGAGCACCCTGTCTTTTCACAGCATACTTTTTCTATTAAAGGCCTTATGGGAGTTAGACCCCCAACACGTTCTCTCTCTCTCTCTACACACAACCTTACTTAACCTTTTAAACGTTTTAAGTGTCGAGATAATGGCGGTGCAATCCATAGGCATTTTTGGGCTGGCAAACAACAGGTGGTTGTAATCAAGCCAAAGTCGGTTGGTCAGTGGAAAACGTGTGAGGCACAGAAGAGGATACAGTATTGAATAAAATAATAACAATAAGTGCATTTTGGAGAATGTCGTTCACAGAAGTGGAATTAACCGTACTTGCTGTTTGCTACATGATATGGAAAGCTACTGTAAAAAACAGCTGATCTACAAGCTTGTGACATGTCTCGCTGCCATGCACTGTGAGCTTGTAGACATGCTATTTTCGGTGTGCGACACCACTACGCAAATAAGTATATATCAGGCTTACAGTAAATGTCATGTGTGACATCCCATACACATTATTACCCTGCCCACAGCAATGCATGGCTGTGTGTGTGTGTGTGTGTGTGTGTGTGTGTGTGTGTGTGTGTGTGTGTGTGTGTGTGTGTGTGTGCATGCGTGCGTGCGTGTGCGTGCGTGTGTGTGTGTGTGTGTGTGTTTGATTGATAGCAAGACAACTTGAGCTATAACTAATTGCTGGGAAGATGACTACAAAGTTGACTTGCCCATAGGAAATGTAGTGGTTTAAGTGGTTTGGGTGAGTGAAATTCTATGTATTTTCTTAATTGTAGGAAACAATTCCAATGGAGCCGCAACAATGTCTTCCCCTTCCTCATTATGACCGGCCACTTAAACCACAATATGCCTGCCTCCTGCACACACACAAAAGGGAGCTTTTTCTCACCTTGAACTTTGGTTTATTCATATGAAATGAATTCTGGCATAGGGGTCTGGCTAGAGATTTGCGAGAACAAAATATATTTTGTTACATTGAGAACTATTCTCGTTCTAAAAGCAGTTTTTCCTGTTTTAAAGTTTCAAACTGATGAAGGAACATGGTAGGATTCTTGTGGATGAATGGAACTAACATGAAAAGTAAAAATGTATCCCCAAATCAGAGCTCAAATGTGAAGTATTGTTTTCAAATATCAGTGGAGCAAATTCACCGCATTTACCAAATGGATTCAGGGATCAATTATTAATTCTTCAAACTTCAATTAACTTTCAATGATTAAAAATCAATGATCCCAGATGTTCCTGCATCGTTTCATTTAAACTAAACTAGTTTACCTTAGTGACTGGCATCTCCTTAGACTTGGACTCAAACAGGTTTTCCAGTTTGGAGGTATCCAGTTTAACCGACTCCAGTTTAGACCAGAGCGAATCTCCGCTCCGTCTGTAGTCTCGGTACTCTCGGCAGTCTGATGGACGCACCTGAACACAAAGTACAAACAATGGACTGGATGAGTTAAAGCTGCATGTTTCAAAGACTTCACATTATTATTTATGAAGATCATGAAGTTATAGCTCAGACAAGTGACATTGTATGGCTCATGGGAATGGACTGTCCTAGTATACAGTTAAATAAATACAGTATATAATATAAACATTAAAATATACTAAAACAATAGTAAATAATGCAATTATTGCAAAGTGCTGTCCAGGCACCCTCAGGGTTCTATGGGGGTGTTCCAAATGGACTGTTAAGGCCTATTCATAATCCAGTTTCCGGTTACTTCTGGTTAGTTCTGGACAGTTAGTAAAAACAGAGAGATGTGTCTGTGTGAGCGGTGACCACCGCGGGGTGACGTCATGTTGTAGTGTTCGGTGGCCACCTCTTTACTGAAAACTGGAGTATGAATAGGCCGTTACAGATCCGTAACTCTGAACAGGTTACGAATTTGTAGTAGGCCTATAACTCACCTCGCTCCAGAAGAGCCTGATGGTCTTCTTCTTCTTGTTGCTGTAGAGCGACGGCTCGGGTGGCGGCGCGCTGGACGGGGGGCAGTTGAAGCTGGGCGGGGGAGGGGGCCTCATCATCATCATGCCCAACATGGGCGGGGCGGGCGGAGGGCCGCCCAGCATGGGCGGGGGAGGCGGCAGGTGGGGGGGCAGGGGAGGCGGCCGCGGCGGGAGGTCTCCGCAACCGCCCATGAAGACGTCCGTGTCCAGGATGTCCTTGTCGTCGTCCTCCGTCAGGTCGGTGAAGTTGATGTCGCCGATGCGGAGCTCCCGCGGACTGGCCAGGAGCTGGTCCCAGATGGTGTCCGACTCCTTTTTGGGAGGCGGAGGAGGTGGTGGAGGCGGGGCCTTCTCCTCCGCCTCGGGCGGCGGCTCGTGCCCGCCGGAGTCGTCGGGTTCCTGCCGGTGCGAGCCCAGGTCTTTGATCAGGTCTCCGAATCGCTCGGCGAAGGCCCGGATGTTCAAGCGCCGCTCCGAGTTCTCGGCTCTGTTGTTGTCGTCGCCACCGCTCTGCTGGGCCTCGTCGTCCGGAGGACGGTCGGCCACCTCCTCCCCTCCGTCCTCCTCCCCCTCTCCTTTCTCTTTCTCCTTCTCCTCCTCCTCCTCTTCATTGCTAGGCTTGGTGCTCTGGGAGTAGAGCATGTCCAGCATGAAGAGCTTGCTGTTGAGGAGCTTACTGCACTGCTCGTTCACTTCCACCTCTTTAAGACCTATAATAGAGGCAAGGAAAGGTTTATTTGCATAGCACAAATAGAAAATCACACCCGTGTGAACCGAGTGGTGCAACTCCCCTCTCCCCCCCTCCTCCTCTTTCTCTCTCATTAGCAGGTAACAGTGCAGCACTGTCTCTCTCTCTGTTTCTGCATGGCACAACATGTAGGTAGGTAGGTAGATTATAGTTATATTCACCAATGTACACAGTCCTGCCTGAAGACTACAAAACAATACTACAACATGACTTAGCGATATCATCCGCTCCTGAGTCCTGACACATGGCAATTTTGTAACACAGACCAGGTGACGCGAGGTTATATGCACACAGAATAACTCTTCTTACTTCCGGGTCGCTTCCCTACTTCCTTCACAGGTGTTACCGATGATACTAATTAAGGCTCTTCTACTGTTCCATTTAGTGTGCAGTGGTTCTCAAACCCCCATAACTCTGAGAGAGTGTACAAATGAAACCATTTTGGTTCTATTTGTACACTCGTACACACCCGTACGGGGCCATTTGGAACCCACTCAAGAACACTTAAAGTTTTACTTAAAGTAATTTCCAACGTGTGTGCATAGAGCCCATTGACGTTAATCTGATTATTCGATTCACTACTAAATGGTGTTTTCTCATTGTCTTGGTTAACACGTAGCCCATCAGAACCATAGTAACCGTAGGATTAAACTAGTTGTGTAGCCCGCCAGAACCGTAGCGTACGTTTTCCAGGGTTTATATTCTTTAATCCATGTTTTGATCTGATCGAATCGTTAACTGCCGCTCGTTTGCATAATAGTCAAAGTGGGACAGTGGCTGCGGCCATTTTGAAGATGCGCATGCATCCACTTGCACACTATGGGCTGCTTTCAATGGCCTGTATCTCCAAATCGGCGCAATGAATGTCGTTTCTGGTGAAAACAAGGTTTTTCAACGGCCGACAGCAGGCGCTGTGGTTTTTTCACCACCGACCGAGAGAACAACAACCGGTCAAGACCCGACACACAGCATTTTGTCATTGTAAGTTTGTAACATCCGGTTACGGCCATTTGGCTCTTGGCTCTAGGATAAAACCTTGGCAATGCGCGATAGATAGATTAATTAATCCCGGCAGTCCAATGGTAAGGCCTTGGGTGTGCGAAAAGCACTCCCAAGGCGTGTCGCATCCAACCTCAGGCAACGACGTGGGCCCCAGTGATAATAAACTATATAATTATTTATTTCTAGAATTTCATCTGATAAATTGCTGCTTAAATTCTTTGCCAATGAAAAGAATGCACGCAAAAATATTGTTATTTTTTGGGGCTTTGTTTAAAACAATAGACAATAGTTTCTCATCTGGGCCGGCATTGAACTAACCAGGGACCTTGTAATCACGTGGATGAGACAACATCCAGTCAGCTAGTACGCCCCAACAAGATCTGCTCTGTGCTAAATGTAACACAATGTAGTTTTCACTGCAGCAGTCAGTGGTTCCCAGCCTGTTTTCCTTGGAGCAGCCAAGCAAAACAGGGCTGCTCTCAGCCTCGAAAACAGACTGCAGACTGCTTCCCCCCTTCTTACATCTGACAAAAGCTGTGTCCCCCCCCTGCATGTGCGCACGCACGCACACACACAGACTATATGGTGTTCGTATGATGAATAGCAAAAAAGCTCACAGTGCGTCGTCGGATCAAAACGCGCTGTGAGCTTGTGGATAAGGCATTTCCGCTAAATTGTTTTGAACATGTTTTTATTTTTTTACGATAATAATGACATTTCCAAAATAGGGATTCCAGGTTGAAAGTGGAAGAAAGCGTTTTAACCATTATCTACGCTTACTTAAGTACTGTTCTTATTTTGAGGTATTTTTTTACTATACTTGATTATTTCCAATTGCCAATACTTTTACTTCTACTCCACTACATCTCAGGCAAATATTGTACTTTTACTAGTTACTTTGTAGATTTTGATTATTATTACAAAACATACATTAACCACTTCTGCCCTATACATTTTGCCATTTGAAAACGCATTGTGAGCTTGTAGATCTGCTATTTTCAAATGATTTTATAAATTTGAAAACTTGTGATAAGGGACATTGTGCATAACGAGTACTGTATTTTGACGCCACTTTGAGGATACTTTTGTAAATTAATTCCAGACCTTTACTTGTAACAGAGTATGTCTACATTGCAGCATTGATACTTTTACTTAAATTGTCAAAGAATTGTGAGTACCCTATTGTAACTCACAAATAGATTGAACCAATATTTATTATAGAATGAGAATACAAGTGTGCATATAATATCTTCACATAACAACAAACATGAACCATATGCAGAAGGAAGGCAGGAAGAAACATGCAGTCTAGGTGAGCTTAAATACCCCGCCTAATTGGTCAGCTGACTGCCACATTAGCATATGACGTGTGGGTCTTGCACACACTGAATACACATGCAGCATATTAACCCCTTGAATATATGTATGCGCCCTTGAGCACAGCATGAAACCCCTCGAGTACATCTGACTGAACTAACTCCGCAAGCTACGTATGTTTATTTTTCCCAATGGAAATATCCTAAAAAAAGACTATTTGACATTCAATGTTTTGAGTCTTGAAAAATGGTTGTCGTCTTATAATCAGAGTCGTCTTATATTCGGCACAATGCCGTACTTTTTCCACCACTGAGAATGTGCACGGGTGAAGGAGAAGCTCAATCAGTCAATCAATCAATCAACCAATCACTCTCTCACCATTGTCCCCGGTGCCTGGCCGCTCCTCTCTCTCCAGGGTGCTGCTGGCCGAGGAGATGCTGGAGGCGGAGCAGTTGTCCTTCTCGTTCACCTCCTCATTCTGCCGCTCCTTGTCGCTCAGGATCCCGCTGTCCTCCTCCTCCTCCTCGGCTTCCTTCTCTCCACGAGCCTTCTCCTCCTCCTCCTCCTCCTCCTCCTCTTCCTCTTCCTTATTCTCTGTCGTCGACTCGCCGCCGTCCTTCTCTACTTCTACCTCTACCTCTACAGCGTCTTTCTGGTCGTACACCTCTTCTTCTTCTTCTTCTTCTTGTTCTTGTTCTTCTTCTTCGACAGCTTCGGTTGGCTCTTTCTCTTCCGTTTCTACGCTGGCGCTGGAGTCGTCGGCCTCCCCTGTCGGACAGCAAATTGAACACATACACTTTTAGATGCTTTAAAGATGGAGTGCCGTGATTTTTGTACTTGTTTCTGTTTCGTATGTGTCTGTCTTATCGAGTTAACATTATTTTAATAGAAGGTATGGTTAGAATATTGGAATATTATGTCTTCCCTGTGTACTTTTTGGTTTCTTCCTGCAAGCTGAAAGCCTTTGATTCAAAAGGCCCAATCAAAATGTCAATAACAAATATCAACAATATCATCCCTTCCCCTAACGGTAACCCCTTTATCATACAACAACAGCTGTGGGTGCGGCTTCAGTTCAGGTGGATTACCACCCACCTGAAAACCAGGCATACTTATAGACAGTGTTGGAGAATGTCGTACATATACATACCCCATTTAAAACGAACGAAGACACAAGAACCATGAAGTTAAAACCATAGAGGTGACAGGTCATGCCTGTCTCGTAGAACTTTTTAAAGAGATGTAAACTTATTATCACATGTGCCCGGCTGTAGAGCCCGCATGGAACGTGTGTGTCGAATTTGAAGTCGGTGGGGCAAACGGTTCTCGAATTACGTGCATGGCAGACATGCACAAGTACAGACGCACAGAGATGTGGTGCATTTATAGATAGATTATACAAAATATTACACCGAATGACCCCAGGGACAGCTGTGCAGCGAGTACAACAGTCGCTATAATTCACCTCCAAGTACACTGTTAGCTATATCGGTGAACTGTATAGAAATACTGTTCGCCACGGTTACCTGACTGACGTTGGCACTTTTCAAAGAGGCCTCTGTTTGAGCCTGCTATCGACGCGCGCTCGCACACACACCAACAAAAAACACACACGACCCCATTCACCAACATAAACAATGTGTCAGACGCACAAAGGTGGGCTGTCGCTTGCACCAGGATATGAACAGGAAATGAGGAATTAGGTTCCTGTTTACCTCAAAACACACACACGCACACGGTACAGTCCAGGGCTGTGATGATGCAAGGTTAGAATAACACGCGTGTAGCTCGGAGGCCCTCATACACTAGCTCGCTTGAGCTACAGTATGGCCGCTGCATGCGTATACACATCTTTACTAAGACGCTAAACAAGGCTGTGTGTTCTCTTACGCAAGATGTTTGGCATCAAGCTTTCAAAAAGGTCTTTCAAAACCCTGTTTGACCCTTTCACCCATATCCTTTCTCACTCCCCCACTCTCCCCACTTCTCTCTCTCTCTCTCTCTCTCTCTCTCTCTCTCTCTCTCTCTCTCACACACACACACACACACACACACACACACACACACACACACACACTTTCTCTCTCTCACACCTGCATATTAGTTGAAATGGCAGGCTACAAGCCGAAACAATTTTAGGTTAAGAGTGATTGCGCCGGGGCGCGCCGGTGGGAATTGAAACAAACTTCTGGTTTTAATCCCCCTCAGCCCTCAAGGCACTAAACTGTCAACCATTCAGTGTACATACAGTGTAAATATATGAAATACAGTGAAAGATCTAAAAGTATGTCACTAGTACCACAACCAGCTAGCTATATACCAGATATTCACACATCAGATTTCTCCATATCGCTGTCTGTCCGTGAGCATGCACTAGTTTAGCACTGCATTCCCATAACTAAGAGAATACCCAACTATAACGTCTCTGTTCTTCAGTGTGAGACGTACTCACCGGTCTCAGAGGGAGTGTACGGGGTCACGGGGGTCTCCGACCCGAGGTCGGCGGGGTCGCCCCCCTCCTCCTGGGAGGCGAAGGAGGACGGCGTGCTGCTGCGCGACGACGAGGGCCACGCCTCCGAGGGTTCAAAGGTCAGGCTGAGGTCGGGGCGAGTCTTCGGCACGCGGACGTGATCCCTCTCGTACTCCTCGGCCGCCAGGCGCTCCACGTTCTTATACCTGGGAAGGATGGCGGGAGGGAGGGAGAGATGGAGGGAGGGATTGAGAGATAGACGGATGGAGGGAGGGAGGGAGAGATGGAGGGAGGGATTGAGAGATAGACGGATGGAGGGAGGGAGGGAGAGATGGAGGGAGGGATTGAGAGATAGACGGATGGAGGGAGGGAGGGAGAGATGGATGGAGGGATTGAGAGATAGACGGATGGAGGGAGGGAGGGAGAGATGGAGGGAGGGATTGAGAGATAGACGGATGGAGGGAGGGAGGGAGAGATGGAGGGAGGGATTGAGAGATAGACGGATGGAGGGAGGGAGGGAGAGATGGAGGGAGGGATTGAGAGATAGACGGATGGAGGGAGGGAGGGAGGGAGAGATGGATGGATGGAGGGGGCGAGGGAGAACGGTCGGAGGCAAAGAGGGGGATTTGAAGATAGAAAAATGGGGGGGGAGAGAGAGAGACAGAGACAGAGATGAAGCAGCAATGCCGTAAAAACACATGTTTTTCTCCTGCTGGGAATCGCTGTCCTCTCCCGGCCAAATCGCCACAAAAACAGCTCATCCGTTTGTGTGTTGGACCGTTATTGTTGAGTTGTGGTGGATTCCTTTACCTTCCCTAAGTGAGAGTGAGTGGTCACACACCTCCTCAGCTCAACAACACGCCGCATGCTATACTGTAGGTCAGTCCATCTGTCGGCTTGTCTACCTTAGCCCTGTGAAAGCTCCAGAAAGCATTCGCTGCAGTCATCACTTGTTTCCTGCACTTTTATACACCATCCTTCTCTCTCTCTCCCTCCTCTCTCCAGGCAAGCACTGAGATATTACAAGCAGTTCACGATATGCAACAAGAGAGCATTTGAGACGGACGGACGGACGGACGGACGGACGGACAGACAGACAGACAGACAGACAGACAGACAGACAGACAGACAGACAGACAGACAGACAGACAGACAGACAGACAGACAGACAGACAGACAGACAGACAGACAGACAGACAGACAGACAGACAGACAGACAGACCAGGAGAAATGTAGAGACGCTGCAAACCTGTTCAAGATGTGTCTCCTCTCCTCTCTGTCAGGTTCTGCCTCCTTCACTCCCTCACCTAATATACCAAACCTCGCCTGTGAACCCCCGTCTGTCTGCTAGAACGGGTCTCTCTCTCTCTCTCTCTCTCTCTCTCTCTCGTCGTCATGAGGTGCTTCTGTTCAGGATTCATCGAAACACTTAAAAGGGAAACAGGATACTAATTGAATTTGCGTGCGTGCGTGCGTGCGTGCGTGCATGCGTGCGTGCGTGCGTGTGTGCGTGCGCGCGTGTAAGAGAAAGAACGTGATAGAGAGATTGAGAGTGTCTGCATTATTTACTTCCAACATGGACTTTCCTCTCCTAAAATAATGTTTTGGAACAAAACATTATTTTGTCTCTCCAACATTCTAAAAAAACAATACAAATAAAACACCACTCTGGGCCATGGCCGCGGCCGAGCGGTCCAGGCACCTATCGGCCGGTAATACAGCTTGACGGCGTGACGCAGGTTCGAGTCCCGAGCCCGTCGGCCTTTGACCGCATGTCTTCCCCCCCATCTCTCACCCCCGTTCCTGTCACATTACTAGACCCTATCAAATAAATAATGTAGCTGCCAGGCATATAGTGTCAACCTCTTACCCCTGTGTCGAATCGGTGGTTAGACATATTCGCAGATACCGATATGACCCGATATGACCAAATAAGGGCATATCGGGCTTTGTTCCGATACCGATACAGTATTGGTACATCTCTAGTCGCAATGTAGAGATACTCTGTTACAAGTGAAAGTCCGGAATTCAAAATGTACAAGAACAAAGGTATTGTTGTTTTCAAATAAAACAAAATGTAAAAAAAAGAAAAAAAAAATGTTTGAAAATAGCTCTACAAGCTCACAATGCTTCACATTGTAGATCGGCTATTTTCAAATGGCCAAAATATAATAGGGCTGTAGTAATGGTTAATGTATGTTTTGTAACAATACTCAAAATGTACAAAGTAACTATAGTATAACTAAAGCTTTCAAATCATTGTAGTGGAGTATAACATTTGCCTCTGAGATGTAGTGGAGTAGAAGTAAAAGTCCTGGAAATTACAATTACTCGAGTAAAGTAATCTAAATTGTACACACACACACACACACACGTGCGCGTCTGTCTCGCTTCCCCCCTCTATTGTTGTCTCCTGCTGTGTCTCTGTTGCGTTATACCTTATTACCTTCCTCCCTTGTCTCCTTCTCTTATCCGCTTCTCTCGTTTCCCTGCCCTTCCTCTCACTCTCTCTCATCCATGCTTTCCCCGTCTCGTCCTCTGTCTGTCTGTCTGTCTGTCTGTCTGTCTGTCTGTCTGTCTGTCTGTCTGTCTGTCTGTCTCTCTCTCTCTCTCTCTCTCTCTCTCTCTCTCTCTCTCTCTCTCTCTCTCTCTCTCTCTCTCTCTAAAGTGCTGGCTCTAAATGGAGGGTGAGATGAGTGTGAAGTGACCTGTTGGAGGCAAACACGCAGCAGGTCCCTTTGGCACTGCAGTACAGACACATTGTCCTTTTGGCACTGCAGTAGAGACACATTGTCCTTTTGGCACTGCAGTACAGACACATTGTCCCTTTGGCACTGCAGTACAGACACATTGTCCCTTTGGCACTGCAGTACAGACACATTGAACACGCAGCAGGTCCCTTTGGCACTGCAGTACAGACACATTGTCCCTTTGGCACTGCAGTACAGACACATTGGGCTGTATTTTGCGTGTCTTAAGTACCAGGTCTTATTCCCTAACTTGAGTAAACTAAAGACCTGGAGGCGTGGTCAATGCTCTTTGGCCACTCAGAATAGCCAAATGGCATTGATCACGCCTCCAGGTCTTTAGTTTACTCAAGTTAGGGAATAAGACCTGGTACTTAAGACACGCAAAATACAGCCCATTGTCCCTTTGGCACTGCAGTACAGACACATTGTCCTTTTGGCACTGCAGTACAGACACATTGAACACGCAGCAGGTCCCTTTGGCACTGCAGTACAGACACATTGTCAAACACGCAGCAGGTCCCTTTGGCACTGCAGTACAGACACATTGACCTGTTGGAGACAAACACGCAGCAGGTCCCTTTGGCACTGCAGTACAGACACATTGACCTGTTGGAGACAAACACGCAGCAGGTCCCTTTGGCACTGCAGTACAGACACATTGACCTGTTGGAGACAAACACGCAGCAGGTCCCTTTGGCACTGCAGTACAGACACATTGTCCCTTTGGCACTGCAGTACAGACACAGTACAGGTCCCTTTGGCACTGCAGTACAGACACATTGTCAAGACGACAGTGGTGTAAAGTACAAGCACTTAAGTACAATTTTGAGGTACGTTTTAGTTACCATATAGTTACTTTGTAGACTTTAATTATTATCAAAAAACATACATTGACCACTTCAGCCCTATATACATTTCGGCCGTTTGAAAATAGCGCGAGAGAGAGAGAGTGAGGGAGAGAATGACAGCCAAAGTGGAGAAGGGCAGGCCGTGCGAGTGAAGGGTGTAAAATAAATGGTAGTTGTGTGATTGCGGTCATGTCTTGATAATAACAGTGGCTTTGTTTGTTTTTTATTCAGCTGTCATTCCATCTTATCAGTTCACGATGAACATTATTATGCTCAGTGCTGTGTCTGAGTATCACCCCCACCTCCCACACCGCAGAGCCAATAGCTTCCCTCTGTGATTCACATCTGCACACAAACACTGGGATATTATTCATTTAAATTCCTGTGTGCACTTTCACAGGTTTGTGTGTGTGTGTGTGTGTGTGTGTGTGTGTGTGTGTGTGTGTGTGTGTGTGTGTGCGCGTGCGTTTGTGTCTGTGTGTGTGCGCGTGAGCACGCAGTTAGCTGTGTGTGTGTGTGTGTGTGTGTGTGTGTGTGTGTGTGTGTGTGTGTGTGTGTGGCTGTGTGTCTGTGTGTCTGTGTGTCTGTGTGTGTGCGCGTGAGCACGCAGTTAGTTGTGTGTGTGTGTGTGTGTGTGTGTGTGTGCGTGTGTGTGTTTAAGTAGCTTGACGAATCCTGTCTGATTTCTCACAGCGTATAGCCAACACAATCAAGGCCCCTGGCCAGAAGGCGTTCGTAAAGAAATACAGCTTCTTACGAGAATAGAAACGGACGAGACGAAGCCAGGCGACTCTGTTCAGCTCCTCAAAGCTTTTGGCAGCTTGAGGGGCCACATTTTTAACCTGAAAACAATTACACAATTACCAAGCTTCCCAAACCACAGGCTAAAACATGACCCCCCAGGGAAATCATTCTGAGTGTGCGCGTGTGTGTGTGTGTGTGTGTGTGTGTGTGTGTGTGTGTGTGTGTGTGTGTGTGCGCGTGTGCGTGTGTGTTGTTTTGATTGTGCCGTGCTCACACATACATACCTCTCTTCCCGTGCAACCCTGGCCTCTTCCATTTTGTCCGCGAAGCCTTGGCTGTGACACACAAACAAACAGAGCACTTTGAGAAACACACCTATGTTAGGAAATGCTAGTTATCGTCAGTGGTTCATCAGTGTTTCCCAAACTAACTTTTTCATGTCACGGACCCCCAAATTGACAATAATTAGCTTGCGGACACTCATTTGAAAAGACATGCCAGGGACCCCCATGAGAGAAGACTTTTAGGATCTAGCAGTGATTCTCAACCCGTTTAATTTCAAGGACCCCCCAGGTTGACATGCATTAGTCTAAGGACCCCCATTTAATGGCATTTCTATCTCTGGGATCCCCATTTATATTGTAAAATCAATGTTAATATACCTCTGAGTGTACAAATGGAACCAAATGGACCGGTTTTGGCCGTTAGGGTCCATTTGGTTCCATTTGTACACTTTTTACTTTTGTACACATTTTTTTACTAAAAGTATCAATACTGCACAAGTTACAAGTAAAAAGGACAAAGGTATTGGCATCAAAATGTACTTGAAGTGCCAAAAGTAGAAAGTACTGTGCTCACAATATCTACAAGCTCACAATCAGTCGCGACACGACACATTGTGTGCTTGTAGATCTGATATTTTCAACTGGCCGGAATGTTTAATGTGTCTTTTGTAATAATAATCAAAGTAACTAGTAACTCATGTTTTCAAATAAATATAGTGGAGTAAAAGTACAACATTTGTCTCTGAGATGTAGTGGAGTAGAAGTAATTGGAAATTGAAAATACTCAAGTAAAGTACAAATACCTCAAAGTTGTACTGAAGTACAGTACTTTTCGATAGTGCCTTATTATAGAATATACATTATGCATACTGTGGGGTTAAACCACAATTATAATCAAACTCACCTGTGCTTGTTCCTCTCCTCTCTCTCGATCCGCTGCAGCCTCTCCTCTCTCTCCACACGGCGGCGCTCTCGCTCAGCCGCCAAGGACTCCTGGTGCTGTCTGTAGGAGGAGGACAGCAGACCCCCGAGTGGCGCCCTGGGACAGGACGGGGGGAGGGGAGGAGGGGAGGGGGCAGAGAGGGAGTAGGAGGGATGAGGAGAAGAGAGATGGAGAGGAAGAGGGTTACCAAGAAGCCTCCGTTGTCTGTTTTCTCATTGTATGTGTGAGCACAAGAGAACATTGTGTGCGTGCGTCTCTGAGAGAGAAAGAAAGAAAGAGAGATTGAGAGTGTCAGCATTCTTTACTTCCAACATGGACTTGCCTACCCTAAAATATAATAATATAATAATAAGGATCCCCTCTGGCTAACCTCCTTGGTAGTAGCATTCTCTGCCCTCTGCCGCCATTTTTCTGTAATACCTTTTCGCTGCTTTACCGGGGGATTTTACTGATGCACATATGATAGGCCTACTACTAATAATTGTGTTATTATCATCCTTTTAGCATAACTTGACTATACTGCTAACAAACTTGCTAATCAAGGATTCAATCAGGTGATAAAAATGTGCTCCTGCTCCAACTTCTACGGCCATTCACCTGGTGTTGGTGGGTGTAGCAGGACTGCTCTTGGGACCTCCATTCCTGTGGGGGGGAGACAGGAGAAGGAGGCAGTGAGTGACCCCTTCTCATGATCAGGTGAAAAACACGACACCATATTGACCAACGCGGTCAGTCAGTGAAAGAAATATGAACGCAACACCTGCGTTGCATAACTGGAATGTGGTTAGTGCCGCGCTGGAGGTCGAGCGACCCTTATTAGTTACCACTGTGACATTTGGCTTCCTAGTAGTCTCTGGGAAATACTGCTGTTCCATAAGATTGATGTCCTACCCATTGGGTTCGAACACGCGGGGTCTCCCGTCCCGCACGACCGACCACACACATTTCTACTGCTGAGCTAAGACGGAAACGACCCTGTTCGGGCTGGGGGGATATTAAGCTTTGAGCTTCATGCAATACCATTTTGTTAACCACGTGATCCGACCCGACCACTCGGTCAACATTTCTCAGTGTAAGACTAGGGAGACCATCCCACCCTAGTTATATTGGATTAACACAGAATTGCAGCTTTAAGCTAATAGTATTTACACTTCTCTGAAATGGGTGCCATTAGTGTAAGTAAGGGTATAAGTGGAATAACGCTGAAGTGAAATGCTACAGCTTTGGAGCAAAGAAAGAGCAGTACAAGCAACATAACATAAGGCAAAGCCATTATGAGTTGTATTTGTTTAGAAGCACAGAGCCTTACCAAAGAGGGCTCTGAAGGGAACTCTTTTAGCATAAAGATTAGAGCACATTGTTGGCAGCCTTTTCCCCAACACATACAGCACATACTGTGCATGTACTCACCCAAATGGACTGTGAGAAAAGAGTTTTAACAACTTAACCATAAAAATGTTCTAAAGTATTTAAAACAAAAAGTCATGCAATGTGTTGCTGTGTGAGTTTGTAAATCTGTTATTTGTTTGCAGGGGGGGGAAGAATATATAAAATTATATATATCCACCAATAATTACATACCCACTGGGATACGAACACCTGTGTGAACTGAGCGGTGAAACTATGCTTATTACTACTACTACTACTACTACTAATAATAATAATAATTATCATTATAATTATACTTTTATTGTTTTAGTGCTCGGTGTGAATGGGCCTGCAGGCTGCTCAACAGTGGCACTTGAGGTCACCCAGCGGTATTGCACTTCATACCCCAAACAGACATACGGTACAAGGGACACAGGGACATAATAGGGACACACAAAGCCAGTCATTGGAGCGGTGGGCGTGCATCGCTCGAAAAAACTACTGTAAAATGTGAAGAGTTAGATGCTGAATCTGTGAGCAGGACTACTTGTGCACTGTGAAAACAGAGGAGGGGGAGTGGCAGCCGGAGGTAAAGATGTGCTTTTCAGATGGTATAGAAGCTCATATAGGATATGCAGCCGCAGAGCTCAGATAGAGACGTGAAGGTGAGTATGATCAACGCCATGACAGAGTCAAAGTGGACATTGGTGAAGAAGACTGAAAACCGTTAAGAGGACCGGGTGGAAAGGTGCTGCTGAGTGAATAAGGCCAGGTGTCAAAGAAAACGCTCGGTGGGAAGAAGAGGAAGAAGAAGAGGCTCAAGCTGGTGTGAGAGTAAAGTGCCAGAAACGTGAGGAGAGACAAAGTGGAGATAGAAGCGGCTCGCTGTGAAGAGAGAAGAAAGGGAGGGGTCCCCTTGGTGTCACTCCATGAACCATGGGGCCACATGGGAGTTGGAGTTCCCTCTGACCCCAATCTGACCTGGGAGATGTGCTTTCAGGAATCTCTTCCATGGGTGGTTTCAGGGCCGGGGGAGAAGAAGGCTCCTGGTCCATGTCGTAGGAGAAGAGGTGGAAGGGGGACTGGGGCGTGTAGGGGAGGTGGTCGGGGGAGGGCCTGCCCCGCGACGGTGGGCTGACCACGCCCTCCGCGTTTGGGACGATGACCACGGACGATTTCTTCCTGGCCAGCAGCGCGGCGAGAATGGAGGACTGGACGGGCGGGGCGAGGAGGGGGGACGCCGGGGCGGGAGGAGGAGGAGGAGGAGGGGAGGTGGTGGCGGAGGAGGAGGAGAGCGCAGGGTGGACGGCGGGGGGCGGCGGTAGCGTCGGTGGCCTGCTGCTCCTCCTCTGTTCCTCCTCTAGCGTCTTCACCTCCTTCCTGGAGGTGATGGTGATGGACTGCAGCGTCGCTCTGTGAACGCTGGACGGTGGGTTCCTAGCCACGCTGCATGGGACAGAGGGATGGATGTGGATGACAACTGTGACACTGTAAACCGCAGTGGTGGGAAAAGTACTCAAATGTTTTACTTAAGAAAAAGTATACTGCACTGTAGGAATACTCCGTTACAAGTATAAGTCCGGAATTCAAAATTGACTTGAGTAAAATACCAAAGTATTGGCATACAAATGTACTTAAAGTACCAAAAGGAAAAGTACAAATTATGCACAATGTCCTTTTCAAAATGTAAAAAAAAAACATTTGAAAATAGTCGATCTACAAGCCAGATCGGCTATTGGTTAATGTATGTTTTGTAATAATTGAAGTAACTATAGTAACTAAAGTTTTCAAATTAATGTAGTGGAGTAAAAGTACAATATTTGCCTCTGAAATGTAGTGGAGTAGAAGTAAAAGTACTGAACTTTCCACTTTCTTATACTTTCCACCAGTGGTAAACTGTACTGATGCAAAGTACCAATATGACCTTGTCTGGCAGAGCTGAATGAATGCATAATAATACAGTTGACACTAAGGTTGCCCATCTGCCCCTGGCAGGTAAATACAACTTTAGGGCACGTGGAGTTCTCCGACCAGGCAAGTGCTCGTTTGAGATGGGGACGCTATACCGTCTATAATCACAACACCAGATATCTGTCTAAACACCTGAACGTGGCCAGAGTGTGGAAGGTACAAATAAGAGCACTGTTTACCTATAATGTGCTGTTTTCACTGTTGCTACACTAAAACAGATAAAAGAAAAAGTGTGAACCCATAGTCATATTCATGGCTATGTATAGGTATTTGGTATAAAAATGTAGGTATGACATGTTTTATCCCACCTTAGGGCAAGTAGAATATGACCTGTACTTGCTTGATGACAAGTGCCTCTGAGACCTTATATTAGTGTCAACCCCTGATCTGATACATAAGGAGACATAATGGCTAAATCAAGCAGAATGTGTGTGGATAACCCAGGCTGCAACTGGTTATACTATTATAAAGTACTTTCAGTACATATACAGGTACAGTATATGCATTTAACTTGACCCTAGAATACCTGGGGGTGGTCTGACTAGAGCGTCTATCAGCCCCCTCCTTCTCATCAGAGTCAGACTGAGTCAATGGAGTCTCCCCTTCCTCACACTCCTCTCTGCGGAGGCGGGGAGGAGGGAGGGAGGGACGGAACGGAGCGGAAGAAAGGACGAAGTGGAAGAAAAATGGACAGATGGATGGGACGAGAGAGAGAGAACGCGGGATCGATGGAGAGATGAGGGACAGGTGAGGACATTGTGCACATGCAGGTCCCCCCAGTGTCACCATTTCACAACAACAGGAGGTAAACAGGGAGAAAGAAGGTAAACAGAGGGGGTAAGAGATGGATATGCAGAAAAGACACCATTTACATACACACTAAAATATATGAAATATTACGTCACAAAAACATTAACCACACAAGCCTTACTGGATATCTACATTGCTTCCTTGTGTGACCAAATGGTGAAAATAGCCTATCTACAAGCTCACAACACATTGAATCAAGGCTTGTATAGAGCTTGTAGATTTACTATTTTTACTATTGTTGAAATTTCATACACTCTTGTGTGAGATATCCATTCAAGTCACGGCCACTTCACCCCTTTTGCAACCTTTTGCTTATTTTAATTATGTTTGGGAGAGAAGAAACACTTTCCTGGGAGTTTTACAGGGTGTTTTTAGATATTGTATACTTTCAAAGTGTTTGTGATGTCATGGTTTGGACACTGGTCTCACTGCTGGATTACTACAATGACCATAATGCTTTGCTGAACTCACTACTGAGACATGTACTGCAGGAAGGAAGTGAGACCAGTGTCCATGACATCATCACAGACACTAAAATACCTAAAAACACATACAGTATTACCCACATAAAAACCACAGGAAAGTGTTTCTTTCTTGCCTCCCAAATATCATTATTATAAGCAAAAGGTTGCGAAAGGGGTGAAGTGACCCCTTTAACAAGACACAGAAGAGAGTCAGACGGTCACAGGGAGGATAGAGTTACACAGACAAAACACTAACAGAGAGATGAAAGAGATAGGAAGCAGGAATAGAATAGATAAAAATAGCAAAAAGAAACAGAGAGACAACAGAGGGTCTAATTCTATGACAGTTCTCTGGTACAGTAGTTTGATGTGTGTGTGGAGACTGAACACGCTCAGCTCACAGAGGACAGAGCAGACCTCTAGAACTACTGTACATGTAAACAGAGCTGCTAATTTCATAAACATTAAAAATTTGAGGCTTTTTTCTTTTGTAGACTATTTAAATAGTTTTGAGGAAAAGTGCTGTTTGTCCCAAAATGACTGCAAAAGATTGGTGCTATTCGTTTCAAAAAGCTTTATACCCTGATATAACGACGCAATGTGACATAGCTGTTTTCACAATGCTGCAACTGTATATACTATTACTTTATTACTTTTCAACAGTTTTTATTGTATTTTGACACTTGCTTTGGCAATCCAAAAGTATGTTTTCTCATGCCATGTGAAGCTCCTTTGAATTGAAATGAATTGGGAGGAGGAAGAACGATGGAGGGAGGAAATGAGTCAGGGCATAACAATATGTGATCTGAGATCAGCTCGGGTCCACGTACTGTACAGTAGACTCTACTGTACAGTACTCTACTGAGTAGAGTACTGTACAGTAGACTCTACTGTACAGTACTCTATTGAGTAGAGTCTACTGTACAGTAGACTCTACTGTACAGTACTCTACTGAGTAGAGTACTGTACAGTAGACTCTACTGTACAGTACTCTATTGAGTAGAGTCTACTGTACAGTAGACTCTACTGTACAGTACTCTACTGAGTAGAGTACTGTACAGTAGAGTACTGTGGGGGACACGTGAGCCGGCCGATTGGAAGTCGGACGCGCCGAGATGTGTTCTCGCCTAGTGAAACCAGATGAGGCTTGTTGCAGCCGCACTGCTGTGCACACTGCCAGGTGCTGTTCCAATGGACCGAAGCTGCCTGCGCGTGTGTGTGTGTGTGTGTGTGTGTGTGTGTGTGGTGTGTGTGTGTGTGTGTGTGTGTGTGTGTGTGTGTGTGCGTGTGCGTGTGCGTGTGTGTGTGTCTGTGTGTCTGTGTGTCTGTGTGTGCGTGTGTGTGAGACGGATGGAACACCCAATAAAAGTGTGCACGCACGTGTTTGTGTGTGTGTACAACACAACACATCTGCAAGCGTGCGTGTGCTATGTGTGTGTGTGTGTGTCTGAGTATGACATACTGTGTGTGGCATGTCCATCTCGTCTGTTGTGTGTCTGTACGCAGTGTACAGGGATTAACATTAACCTACAGTAAATAATGAAGCAGGCCATATTTCCTTTCAGCAGTCGTTCAATGAGCCGTGGTGTGACCATTGACCGTTGACTCCCTCTTGTACGCTTTCATGTCATGTGCAAATAAAACACACACACAAATGAGCATGTGCACACTCACGCACGCACACACCAGCATTTCACTGGCCATGCTGTTAACACACAGTGCTGCGTTAGCAACAGCACATTACAGACAGTCCCCGCGCTGTACTTACACGGGCCGAGGGCCAGAACCCCGCTGCTTTCACACATTTCAAGCTGAGAGCGGGTGACGGGAGACGAGAGGGGGGACAGGTAGAGAGGGGGGAGCAGGACACTTTCAGCTCGCTTGGTCTTCAACCAGCCACATTCTCACATTTTTCTACTGTTAGACAGATGCTAGGTTCATAGCTTCCTTTCCTTTCCTTTCTTGATGACTATTTCTATGTATTTTGATGCACGGACAGTATCACCGCAACCCTCTCTCAAAATCACTTCAACTCATGTGACCGCTGCAGTTAGCAACACAAACAAACCTCCTCTGCAAACTGAGTAGGCTTGTGTGCCTGGCATTTTTGAAGCGTGGTACTGTATATTAAATTTGGTGTAAAAACAAAAAAAACACGTCTGTGACTGCACACTTCTGTTAAACCGCTGGTTCTCAATGTGCAATCCAGGGACCCCCTCTCAGGGATCCTTGAGTGGGTTCCAGCTAAATGATTGATAGTTAAGAACCAGATTGGATCCTTAGGGGTTCTGTAACTCCAAGAGTGGGCAGATTAACGGGTCCATTTGGTTCCATCTGTACACTCTCTGAGATAAATGAACACTATAGGGATACTACAGTGTATCAAATTGGGGGTAATGAATCTGGGGGTCCCTGAAAACACGAAGGTTGAGAATGACTGTGTGAAAGAGCGTTATGTGATTTAATGAACACTACAGGCAGAAGGACAAAGGTCGTCAGCTCTGACCTTTCTTGGGAATGGCGTTCAAAACTTACATAGACTGGAGACAACCTGACAGCGCTCTGGGACAGAGTGTCGGAACACAATCAGTCACTGTCGTTTGCACTCACGGTGCTCACTTACACCACACACACACACACACACACACACATGCATCTGAATACATCAAGGAACCATGAATGAAAATATATGTATATTGTTTTGCATCCCGTATAGCCAGCGGTTCCCAAACGTTTCAGGTCAAGACCCAAAAGAGAGATTATTAGACGTTTTCCTGGGACCCAAACTAGTGAAAATGGCAGATCTTACATGCACACGCAAGCTTGTGCCATTTTCACTTGGGGGGGGATTGTTTGTTTTAAAAAACGTATACAATTATTTTTTCTTTTTTTTATGAAAAAGTAAAACAAAAATCTGCCAGTAGACTTGGGTGAGGTGCTGGCATCACAATGGAGTATACTGTATGTCGCATAAGCCGCCATACTCATATCTGTGTCGTGTGGTGAGAAATGTATCCGTGGACACATCCCGACCCACCGTTTGGGAATAGACCCCTATAGATCCCCTACTCCAATTTCCTCCGTCTGAGCCCTCCTCCTCCTCCTCCTCGGTGGTCTCACTCACCTCTCGCTGTGGTCCTCGGCCCCTCTCTGTCCGTTGCTGAAGGCATGGAACGCCGACCCGCCTCTCATCGGAGAGGCGGGGCTGCTGGGCGAGGCGTGTCCAGACCTGCCCAGAGAGGCCCTGCGGCTCCGCCTCCTCTCCAGGCCACGCCTCTTGTCTCCGCCCCCTCCCCCCGTGAGGCTGGTCCGCCGGCGGTCCCGGCGGCCCGACGGCGGGGGTTGGCTGTCGTCGTCGCCGTCCTCGTGGCGTAGCGTCGCCTGGAGAAGGAGGGACGACAAAACGGAGGAGGCCCAGGATGAGGTGATGCAGGAGTGCGTGCGTGCGTGCGTGTGTGTTTGAAGGACCTGGAAGAACGCTCTACTTCCACATTAGGATTTTTATTTGCCAACAAACATCTGTTTGGCAAAATGCGAAAGTGCTAACGAGCGCTCCGCGTTCGTTAAACCCCAGCTGCACAGGGTTTAATCGTGCTATTAATGCACAAGCAAAACAAAACGCCCCGCCTGCAGTTCCAGCTTTGACCAGTATAGGGCTCGGCGGCTTCAACGTTGGAGCCAGCTGCTCTGGGGGCTTGTACACAACGTACACCAGAGGTGTAGGGTCCATTGGGCCACTTGGGCACAGGCCCAGTCAATTGAGATCTTGCCCAGTCTAGCTTCTGAAAAACGGGGGAGAAAAAACCCCACAAAAAACAACAAAAGATAGCCTACATTGGCAGCCCTTCACCCCCCTTTGCACATTTCTGTTAGTAGCAAACCACAGCAAGCCCCTTTGTTATAAATGACATTAGCAAGTCAGCAAAACCCTTTTCACCTATCGTGCGGAATTGCGCTAGCCCCCACCCCCCCGCCGCGATGCTAATTTCCCAGTCAATAATTTTATCCACGCCAAGCGCCGGACGTACACACACACACACACACACACACACACACACACACACACACACACACACACACACACACACACACACACACACACACACACACACACACACACACACACACACACACACACACACACACACGGTGTTTCTCGGACCTCGTAGATGTTGAGCTGCTCCACCAGGTCCAGGTCGGTGCCCCTGCGGCCCAGGTGTCTCTGGGACACCGACTCCATGCCCTGCTCCTCCAGACCGTCCACCATGTCGTAGAACGAGTCCTGGTCGGGCAGCGCGGCCAGGGTCTGCCGAGGGACGGAGGGAGAGAGAGAGTCAAGCAGGGAAGCTCTTGGAAACCTATTTTTTATGGAAATCTAATTTATTTTCCATGCAGCGAACGTTTTGAACTCAAATATTTGCTTCTGGGGGTCCCTGGAACTAAATATTTTTCAGATAGGGGTCCGCGGCCAAATAAAGATAATTCTGGGGGTCCTTGACATGAAAAGGTTTGAGGCATCACAGTTTTTCAGAACAATGTCAGGATTTAGAAGACTTTTGGTAGAATCTGGTCTCAGGTCCATGGGTTATTATTACAAAGAATCCACCTACTACGTGTATATCTGTTCTGCACTTGAAGTAAAACATTTTAAAAAAGCAGAGATTCCTCCTAGCCTACCTTGTTGATGAGCGTCATGGCGTACACCAGCAGCTCTGTGTCCACTCCGTCCTTCTCGTCCAAGATCTCCATGGAGTTGGACCATGGCTTGGAGGCTGGAAGTCAGCACAGTATAGTATGTATCTTAATATGCATCCCGTAACAAAGTGTTACGGTATTTATTCACTTTTAAATCTGAGATTGCGTGGTGTGTCCTGTACCTCTCTTGCTGTCCACGGTGGCGATGGCCTCGATCAGCAGACTACCGTTGGACTCAGAGTATTCCACGAACACCAGCAACAGCTTCAGAGCCGTCTTCACCACCAGACGGAACTGTAGGTAGATAATACTGTAAGTATGCAATACATGTGTGTGCGCATGCAAAAGAATGCATGCACGCACGCACGCACGTACACGCACACGTATACACGCTGTGCACACCTACAGCTAGTGACAGATACACCACCCACTACCCATGTCAGGGCAGTGTTTACTACACTGCTAACAGAACAGTGGAGGGGCTTCAACATTTTAAGTGGTGAATTTAAAAACAGCTGTGAGAAATTTGACATGGTAATGAGTGTGTGTGAAAATTCTCAATAATTGTAGTGGAGTACAATATTTCAGACAGTCATTGGGCAACACGGAGCAATGGAGCATGGTCATTGGTCACCTTTGAGCCAATCAGAGTGTAGAGCCACGGGATAGTCTCTTCGTGGCCTATGACTCCGTTCATCCCATCCACATACAGCATGATCTGACCCAGAGCTGTAGAGAGAGAGAGAGAGAGAGAGAGAGAGAGAGAGACACAATTCAGCCATACATATTTCTACCCTCTATTAAGAAACAAGAGGGCCCGGGTGGCTAGTGTAGTGGTTCGGGCACCTAGGCTGCTAAGCCAGCGTGGTTGCGGGTGTTGCTGGTTCGAAAGCAAGAGAATATAAATCTGAATCCGCTTTGACACGTCTTTTTGTTTTCTTCTGGGGTTCTACAACGTGTATTCTTTCCATTATGTTTCATTATGTACCTTAATGAGACAGATTAGTTACAACACAGACTTTCACCAACATCTTTACACCTGTCAACCTTTACAGGTGAGGTCAAGTTGAATCGATATCTGATTTGTGCTCTGATTTGAGTTGCTCATAATGAAACACGTGTGAACTCAAGCACACGCACACACACACACACACACACACACACACACACACACACACACACACACACACACACACACACACACACACACACACACACGCACGCACACACACACACACACACACACACACACACACACACACACGTATTTATACACACATGTCACCTACACATATTTCAGCTGTGCCAGCATGCATGTTAGAGACATGCATGTGAATTGTTCACACATGCTACAGAAATGCAATAATTCAACAAGAGCTGCTCATTTAGTGACTAGAAGCGTATGGAGTTTCCCCCGGGGGGGAACTTAAGCTAAGTTGTGAAGCTGAGACATCAAACATTGTGTAACGATAATGGCCTCAGTGAGGTGTCCAGTTACGACAGGCATGGGAGCAGCTAGCAGTGACTTGTATGACTTATTGCGAGAGAGGGCTGTAAATTGCGAGTTCTTAGCCAATTAATAATGAACACAAACACTGTGTAATTATGCTGCTTGTGGAGCTATTATCAGTGACAAGTGTTTGGAGTGTGGCTTTGATAGATAAGCCCAGGTGCCTATTCCTTATGTAGTGTGTGCACATGGGTGCGCATTTGCGCATGCATGTGTGTGGATGTGTGTGTGTGTGTGTGTGTGTGTGTGTGTGTGTGTGTGTGTGTGTGTGTGTGTGTGTGTGGGTGTGCGCGTGCGTGCGTGTATGCGTGTGTGTGAGAAAGAGTGAGAGGCATAGAGAGAGAGAGAGAGAGAGAGAGAGAGAGAGAGAGAGAGAGAGAGAGCGCAAGAAGAATGAGAGAGGGTGACAGAGAAGGACCTAGGAATGTACTGTTTTTTATATATTTTTATTTATTTATTTCACCCAGTGTCAATTATCTAATGTAATCCTGGGCTCTACACTTCCTCTGCCCACCTGGGGAGAGGAATGTAGTATATTGAATGTACACCGTCAAAACTCAAAAGAGAGTCTCGGTTCTGCCTCAAGACCACATTCTGAGGGTCTTGGTTCTGCCTCAAGACCATATTTATATCGTATCTCTTGATGATGAATGGAAACAATAAGCCCGCAGGGATATCACAACAGTGAAAGCGGAGGACCCTGATGTAAACAAGCCTTTAATTGTGCTATTTCTGCATCTCAAGTAGCAGATTTTGTATTGACCATGTACTTTCGTTTGAAATATACCGTGTGAAATAACATTTCCAATCATTCAATTCGTCTAATTGTCCTCTCCAAACTGTTTGCAACGTGTTCATAAAGTTACAATAAACAAATGAATGAAATGAAATGCCTCTGGTACCTCTCAGTATGTAGTTCTGGTAGTTCTGGTCAGCCTCTGCTCCCACCTTGATGAGGCAGGTCAGACCCTCTGCGATCACAAACTCATGGACCAGGTCCTTGTCATCCTGACAGCGAGGAGAGGAGGCGGAAAGACAGAGAAAACAGAGGGATATACTTTAGCTATATTTTAAACTATAGCTGTTGAAAAAATAGCAGATCTACAAGCTACGAGCTTGTAGATCTTGTAGAGAGAGAGAGAGGGGGGGGGGGGGAGGAGAGAGACAAGCATGCAACATTTTGTATGATTTGCATTGTATATGTTTATATCATGAGTCACATGTAATTGCAATCTACGTTCCAACCAGAGGGTGGCAGTAATGTGCAGGGAGTAGGATTGGCGTTATATTTGCTGATATGGTTTAACCCCCCCAGAAAATGCATACAAAAGGATTTTTGATGGATTCTGGTATACTATTTGGCATGTAAAATAACATAATAAAATTCTACCAAAATAGACTCCCCAAAAAGCCGTCATTGTCATCATGGCGTACGAGATGGAGCTTAAAATAGCTATATCTCAAATGGAAAAAATAATGTTGCAAAGGATTTTCCAACTGGTATACCTCTGGATATGCTACTACAAGTTTAGGAAAATATACCTTGCAGAAAGGCGTCATTTGGCGCCAAGATGGTGTTCAAAATGGCAACCGGCCAAGGTTAAAATGGCTATACTCAATATATCTCAATAGAAAAAAAGTATACAAAATACAAATGCTTTTCACTTTATTCTGGTACCTGACATGCTTATGAACATACAAAACAAATCTAGGATACCTTCAGAAAAGGCTTCATTTTAAAGATGGCGTCCAAAATGTTGTTATCTCAATCGATCTGGAAAATGAAGTCTTTCTGGTAGGTGCATTTTCCTAGATTTTGCTGTATGTTCATCATATCATTATCATTTGTGTCTATTGAGATATACCTGTCTATTGTGTGTGTGTGTGTGTGTGTGTGTGTGTGTGTGTGTGTGTGTGTGTGTGTGTGTGTGTGTGTGCGCTTCTGGTGCAACGTGTGCCATCCGCCCATCCAGACACCAAGTGTCTGTGGCGTTGAAAGAAGCTGACTTCTCTCAGCCTAAAATAAAGGTTTGCACACACACACACACACACAGCGAGCCACGTGGAAGGAGCTGCCTGTCATCATGGAAGCACACAGTGGCCACAGTAACCAACTGTATTCTCCAAACACATACTGAAACTAGTGCCTGTGTGTGCGTGTGTGTGTGTGTGTGTGTGTGCGTGCGTGCGTGCGTGCGTGCGTGCGTGCGTGCGTGCGTGCGTGCGTGCGTGCGTGCGTGAGTGGGGAAGTGTCTACTTTCTTTTTACCTGAAATATTTGCTTTAGAGAGAAAAGTGCCCTCCTTAAGTCACGTCCATTGGAGTTATACAGTTTTTCTGCAAAGAGACAGAGACAGAGAGAGAGAGATGGTTATTTCCAAAACTATTATGCTAACTAACTACACACATGCTATCTATATGTGGCTACTCCATCAGCACTGTATCTGTGTGACGCACACACACACACACACACACACACACACACACACACAAATGACCAATGACACACAGGCACACACTCTGAAGGTAGCCCACATCACTCCAGTCCAGTGGGTCCCCGGACCACTGTTTGAGAACCACTGGTGCAAGAGGAAGATAAGATGTTGTGATTGGACGGAAGCGATGACACGGCACGGCTCTGATCATCGTCACCACACACCGTCTCTGTCCACGCTCCATGCGACGCACAAACATGCACCAACACAGAGTCTGCAGACACTATACCAATTGAATGTTGATAGACTCTTGAATTTTATATCAAATCAAATGAAATATCTCAATGTGCTTAAACTGTGTTCAGGATACTTCATGACATAGGGATAGGGTTATGTATAATGATTTGACACATAATGTAACCACAACTTGCCCAGTTGCCCCTAACTCTCCAGTGATTTTAAGCCTAACCCTAAACTAAACGAGCACCAGTGTTGATTTCGTCAACTGAAACTATGACAAAAAAATCGACCAACTATTTTCACTGACGAAATATAATATGATGACAATTTCGTCAACAAATAAAAACTAGACTAAAATGTTAGGAAGGGACTAGTGGACAAGAGATCCAGTATAAGTCCTTTTACACTTGGTTGCATGCTGAAAATAGCAGATCTGCAAGCTCACAACGAGCTTGTAGATCGACTATTTTCAAGTGTAAAATGCCCGCCAAAATACATTTTAGTCGACGACATCAACTGTAGATTCAGTCGTCTAAAATAGTATATTTAGTTTTAAAATTATTCAAAAGACGGAAAAGAAAACTGGTGTACGCAAAGTTAGAACACACACACACACACACACACACACACACACACACACACACACACACACACACACACACACACACACACACAAGGCAGTAGTGATTAGAGCGTTATTGGAATGTTAATGAGCTGCTGGCTGGGCTCTAGCAGTGAGGTATTCAGGTCACGACACGGAAAATACGGATTAGGAGCGGCTACAGGCCACAGTGCTCACATAAACCACTGCAATAAGATTTTTGAAATGTGTGTAAGCCTGTGTGTGTGTGTGTGTGTGTGTGTGTGTGTGTGTGTGTGTGTGTGTGTGTGTGTGTGTGTGTGTGTGTGTGCGCGCGCACACACACCTGCACCTTCACGTGCCTGCTTGCCTATGTGTGTCTACACTCTACACATATTGAAAACGTATTCGATTGATTTGATTAGCACAAATTGTAAAAACAATGCAAGAAACCGTACACAAAATGTAAAAATCAGACACATCTGAAGTGAGTGCATGGTACTGTACTGTACTGTACTGTACTGTACTGTACTGTACTGTACTGTACTGTACTGTACTGTACTGTACTGTACTGTACTGTACTGTACTGTACTGTACTGTACTGTACAAGCCCTCCTCCCTGGCCTGTGTGTGTCTGCGTCTGTGTGTTAGGCTGTGCACTTGATGGTGAACAAACGCTATAAAGCTATTTTCGTGCTTACACACATTCCCTATGTCAATTTAACTCTGAGAACGTACAAATGGAACTGGACCCCACTTTGGGAACCACTGGGTTAGAGATATGGCTGAGTCCTGGCTCAGGAGCCTGGCTGTCTGACCTGTCTGGAGCTAAACTTAACTCAAGTCCAGGGTCAAAGTCATTTTTGATTTCTACGCACAGATATGACAAATATGTTAACATTTTGTCCGCGTAAGCCGGACGTTGCTAAAAACAAATTTCGAATGACATGTATGCACTTGCAGAACCAGGACATTTTTAGCTTTCTCGCTGTGCTAATATTATTTTTGCTCTCCAAACATGCAGAGAATATAGTCACATTACATAGCCTATACAAAAAAAATGCCTTAAACTGTATCACATAAAAAAGTTTATAAGCCGCCTATTTGCAATTATTGCCAATAAGTCCTTTTCTTCAGGACGACAAACTTATGGTAAGAATGAATGGTCGAAGCATGTAACCCAAAGCAAGAATAAGAAAGGAAAGGAGGTGAATTAAAAAGTAAGGAAATGGAGGAAGGAGAACGAGGGAAGAGAGAGATCGACCACAAAGTACAGGCCGGCCGTCTGGCAGAGACAGAGCAGTTGCTTCTGTTTCTGAGTAAACAAAAACAAGAAAGGACAAGAAAATGGAAGGAGAGAGGATAGCAAAATCTGCTACAGCTACACCCTTTGGCTGCACACGGGGGAATTCCCTTTCACCGATATACACAAATTATATGTCAAATAAAGATATATGTATATGTGAAAACCAGTGGAGGGAAGTAACTAACTACATTCACTTAAGTACTGTACTTTTGAGGTACTTTACTTGAGTATTTCCAATTTCCAATACTTTTACTTCTACTCCCCTACATCTCAGAGGCAAATATTGTACTTTTACTCCACTGCAATTATTTGAAAACTTTAGTTACTTTAGTTACTTTGTAGATTTTTATTATTATTACAAAACATACATTACACCCTTCAGCCCTACAGTAACAGTACATCCCGGCCATTTGAAAATAGCCGATCTACAAGCTCACAATGCGTCGCAATGTGACGCATTGTGAGCTTGTAGATCTACACTTTTCAAAATAAGTGTATACATTTGATAACTTGAAATGGCAAAGTAAAATTTTAATTCCGGACTTTTACGTTTTAACAAAAAAATTCCATATTGCAGTATTGATACTTTTACTTAAGTAAAACATGTGAGTACTTTTTCCACCACTTCTGTGACAGTCTGATTTGCTGCAGTGGCATTGGGAAGTGTATACTGTAGCTGCAGAGACAGTTAAACGTCCTCAGAACCAGGGTGCTACTCAACACAACCACAGGCTGCTGCCGGGGTGTTCATTTACCTTGCTCAAGCGCCACAGAGTAATTGTTTAATGATCCGGTGCAATGGTGCACAAAAAACTCAATCCTAAAATAGAACTGAAATGGTTATAATAACTATTTTATTTTGCCGTATCAGTCTGTCCATGTCCCTATTGTTAAAACCTTATGATAAGGCCAATTCTTGCACTCATGTGTGCATTTCTGTTGTGTTGGATTTGTATATTAGCATGGTTTGTCTTGAATTACAAATGTGCGCTGCAATGGCTGCATCCATACTTGGACAAAGTGAAAGCTTCTACCTTCAAAAAGGAGATACATTTTCAATAGGTCAGATTACACAAGTCCTTTGTTCATCAGCCGACATTTGAGCGGTGCAAAGTGCTCCTATACGCAACTATGTGTATTGTGTGTCTCTGTCTGTATGTCTGAGCACGGACAGCTGCAACACCTAAAGTGACCAGTAGAGTAGGCCTACAGCACAGAGTAAAGTGGCACAGAGTAGAGTACAGCACAGTAGCAGTACAGACTACAGTACACTACAGTACGTGTGTATGTATGTCTGTCTCTGTGTCTGTATGTCCCCGAGCACGTAAAAGCTGCAACACGGTACGCTGTCATTTCTAGAACGTTTCTCTAGAAGCTCCAAAAAGCGTTCATATTTTGAGGGAGAGGCGGATGAGGAGCAGACATGAAGCGCTAGTATATCCATCAGATCAAAACCACGGTGTTTGTAATGTAGATCTTTAACTCTTGAGAGCGTAAAATTTAACCAAATGGACCCTGAACCCCTAATTGCTCCTGATGTGCTGGTTGGTGCCTTGCATGGTTTCTGCCGCCAGTGGTGTATGAATGTGTGTGAATGGGTGAATGTAATGCACAATCTATGTAAAATGCACCATTTGAACAAATCACAGCTTACAGTAAATGGTCACACAAGTCGAAAAGAGACAAGGAAACCGGGATACCAAGTAAACGTCAAACCTAGCATCCGTCTGAACAAGACCCTGAAAGACCCTTATCTCATCCACAGACCACACTGACTGCAACCTCTACTAACAGCTGAGAACAGAAGGCCAGTGTTTCCTCGTCCTACTGTAGCTCGGTTTCCCTGGAAATCAAGTGGTCTCTTAGTACTGGACGGACCGCTCCGTCAGGACCCTCAGCGGCTAGCGCAGCGGACTCAGACGCTCCCTCCCAGGCTCTGACCCGAGGGTGTTCTCCATCAGGCTCTGAGTGCATGGTGGGCCTATCAGGGTGACCTTTACCAAAATGGCTGCGCTGCCTCAGAAGCATGTCAACGGCACTGACACACCGCAGATGGTTGGCCCGTTTGGCTCTGTTGTGTGGTAGAGAGATAACAGTACAATCCTGAGTGTTCATTTAAATCTGAGAGATTCATTAATTAGTTCATTTACACACATGCGGGGCTCTATTTTTGTACATTAGATTGTCGTTACATCGACACGTTGTGAGCTTGTAGATTGGCTATTTTAAATATTCACAAACGATTTTCAAAAAAGTAAATTGCTTTATTGCTACAATGTTTGCTAAGTTCAGCTCGGAAACATTTTGTGTAACTGATCATAGTGTCAGCTGACAGCACTGATCAGAGCGTACTGTGCAGCTGAGGCAGTCAGAGAAAGAGAGAGGGAGAGCACCACTTTTATGTAGCACATTGCAAATGTCTCACCTCCAATGTTTTCAGATACATATTTTAATTGTTTGAGTATAAAACGAGTAATGTACCATCTTGAGGTGGATAAAGAACGTATAGCAGCCCAAGAGCGTCTCCCTAATTAAAATCCCCTGCTATAGTGTATAGAACGTGAGCTATCAGAATCAAACAGGTGAATGAAATCAAGATTATTTTAAAATAGACATTTCGACCTACACGGTCTTCATCAGTGTCATATGTCTCTGATAAAGACTGTGTAGTCGAAACATTAGTCTATTCCTTTAGCACTAGCAAAAGAATGTCTTCTTTATGACCGCTTGTCCTCTAAAAGTGTGAAAAACGTATTTTTCATTTCACCACGTCTTTCCTCACATGAACCCCTATAGCATCCCTCTTCTGGGCATGGCATACTTGGGAAACATTCGGCAAATATAGCAGAGCTGCAACCTCACACTATGTGTTGTGGCGTGACAAATTGTGAGCTTGTACATTGGCTATATAGTACAGTATAGACCCCCGGTCAAAAGTATATATAGAGTTAAAGTGGTTCAAATGAATCCCTGACCTTTGCACAACTTACTACTGGCAGACCGGAATGTTTGTGAATGAAGTGAAGCTCATTCCACCGTTGAACTCAATGTACCAGAAAAGAGCGAGATGCCCATGTGGACCACATGCGCGCATGAACGCACGCACGCATGGAAGAGCACCTTCTGTGTCCTATGAAGAGGTGAACTGATACCTTTCCTGGCTGTGGTTCGCAAGTCACGTGATATACTGTAACTGTACATACATTGACCCATTTGGCTATGTCTGATGAACAGTATACTATATATGCTGACATGACACATTCTGTACAGGGATAGATTCTATGATGACCAATGAATGAGAGGCTGGTGACAGCGAGAGGGACCCACCTGCTCGCGCACACACACACACACACACACACACACACACACACACACACACACACACACACACACACACACACACACACACACACACACACACACACACACACACACACACACACACACACACACACACACACACACACACACACACACACACACACACACACACACACACACACACACAGGGGAGAAGTGGGCTGAGTTCAAGAGATTCTGCTTTGATTGCCGCTATAGGGGGAAATAATCACTGCTGTCTCGGTCTGTCTCTCCAAAAGCACAATTCAAGAGTTGACGGCAGCTTATCACAAAATGATGTGCTTGTATTAGGTAAGGTTATGGTCTGTATGTTCCGGGGACCCTCCGGGGACCCCCACGCAGTAACTCTGTCATTTCTTGACCGTTTCGGACGCGGGAGGGCTCGCCGGAACCAGGCCCGCATTCCTGGGGGTTTGGATGTTCCGGGGACTCCCACACGGTAACATTTCTCAAAGATGTTTTCCAAAAATAATCAAAGTATACAGTACAGAGCACAGTACACTACACTAATACAGTACAGAGCACAGTACAGTAACTACAACAATAAATGTATAGTTGCACAGCACACCGAAATAATAAATGTGAATGATAATATGTTCCCAACTTGAGATCTAAGCGACTCGTCCAAATTCTAAGAGTCTTGCTAGTCAGAAAACGTACTACTTCTCTTGTGCACAGTTAAAAAGAATCCACAACATACGTGTGCCAACATTAATGTCATGACATTATGACAATGCCCTGAATAATGCCATGCCATTGGCCCAACAATGTCGTGTCTAGATAATTACCATCCTGTACAAGAGTAAACACCGTTTGACACTATAAATAATCAACAGGCTGTTTTCCAATTCCCCTTAATGGCTCCAGCTGTCTCAATACTGCTCATGGAGCGATGGCAGACAGCCCGACTCGACCAGGAAGTGAATCAAACAAATCACCCTCCACTTTGACCTCCGGGCCTAAGATCTCTAAGTCTAAGGAACGCAAATGGACAGCGTTTCTACAGAGACGCATAAATACAAGCCAAAAACAAACTAGCGGTGAAAAAAACTAAAAAAAACTCAATTAAGTGATCTGCCAATGGACAGAAGAGCCATATGGAGGAGCTAGGGTGAGTGTAGTGGTTGACCACTCACTCACTCACTCACTCACTCACTCACTCACTCACTCACTCACACACACACACACACACACACACACACACTGGTGTCCGGGGACCACCAGTGTGTGAGTGGACCACCTGGGGGTTCCAGGTGGTCCCCAGCTAAATGATGGAGTTGGTAAACAAATGGACCCTTATAGATCTTTAACTCTTGAGAGCGTAAAATTAAACCAATAAGGGTCCACTTGGTTTCATTTTATACTCTCAAGAGTAAAATTGTAAACATCTAAACTCAGCAACAAAATGGTTTTTATCCAAGGCGCTTTACATAGATTGTGCATTACATTCACACACACACAAATTCACACACCGATGGTGGCAGAAACCATGCAAGACACCAACCAGCGGGAGCAACTAGGGGTTCAGTGTCTTGCTCAAGGACACTTTGACACTAACTTTGGGGGAGCCCGGGTTCGAACTGGCAACCTCGCGGTTGTCATCCAGCCACTCTACCCTTGATCCACCGCCACCGCCAAGGAAACTTAACTTTGGTCCATTATGTTTCCACTTTAATAATACCAATTGGTATCTAATTTTATATGCGCAACTAAATGTCATCAAAAGGTGGTCCGTGGCTCAAATGCAGAAAGAAGAATAATGGGCCCTGATGTGAAAAAGGTTGAAAACCACTGGACGCGATGACATGACAGATGGGTCAATCCACGTGTCTAGTAGTGTTGGTCATTCTTTCCCTCCTGGCCCTTGGTTTTATTATTGTCACAAGGAGCGCTGGAACACGCACTGGGTTGCTCTGACGTGGTGTGAGTGTCTGTCTGTGCATGCTTGCTTGCTTGTGTATGAGTGTGCACATGCACGCGTGCATGTGTGTGCGCGTGCGTGTGTGCATGCATGTGTACGATCCATTGCCTTTGCACATGGGTTTTAGACATTCGGGACGGGTTTCCATTTATAGGTTATAGCTTCCAGTTTTACTGTTTTGTTTTGGAGCGCTCACAGTTCTTTCAGCATGACCTCACATGCACCAAAACAGAGACAGATAGCTACACCACCAATGCAGCCATGGAGACACAGACAGACAGACGGACGATCTACAAGCTTGTAGATCGGCTGTTTTCACTACTTCTAAAACATTACTTTTCTAATTTATGGATTTCTTCATGAAATTACTGGGAAGGAAAAAAAACATTTAATTTGTTTTGAATTCATGAGGTGGGTGGATGTTTTTTTAAATAATAATAATTAAATACGAAATATATAGGAAACAAAAAATTATAATGGGACCCATATAAATGTGTCCATGACCCACAAATGGGTACCGACCCAATGTTTGGGAACCAGTGCTAATACCCACCACCTGAAAGACCACCTAAAGAGACCACCTGCAGTAGAATAGTGCCAGTTATGTATATTGTGTCGATTGGTTAATTTTATTAAAATTGCAGCATCAATTCATCACAGAATACCCCTTTGTTATATTGCCGTGGTCCAAAGTGGGGTCCAGCAATTATACTTAATATGACATCAGAACCATTTAAACACTTTAACCATGTTATATACTTTGGCTATTCAAAAATAGACAATCTAGGAGCCCAGTGTGAACATAGATCGGCTATATCAGATATACATATTTTTTTGTTGTTCCGTGGCCAAATACACACAAGTTGGGGGGTCCTTGACATGAAAAGGTTTGAGAACCACTGCGAGCGACATCTCTCTGTTTCTCAAAGCTCGTGAAATCCACACCACGTGTGCATGTGTGTGTGTGTGTGTGTGTGTGTGTGTGTGTGTGTGTGTGTGTGTGTGCTCCCTCCCACTCCACACCTCAGTCTTGACAGAGCTGTTTCCCTCCCAGCGTGTGCCAAACACACTCTATAATTAGAGCTTTATCTCCTGGGGTTGACACGGACACAAGGACGCCTTAACGTCCCGTCTTGGGTCTACGTCAGTGGTTCTCAACCAGTGGTCCGGGACCACCACGGCTCCTTGAGGAGGTTCCAGGTGGTCCCCAGCTAAATGATGGAGAGTTGGTAACCAAACGGACCCTTATTAGATTAGATCTTTGACTTTAACGTTTGTGTGAGTGTAAAATGAATACGGGTCCATTTGGTTTAATTTTACAATATTGTTAAACATCTGCATTACTTAATTCTAGGTCTACACAAAATAATTGTTATTATGATCAAAGTTTGCCTGTTATCTCTCCTATCGTACCAACATCAATACAGCATGGAATTGTGGACAAAATCTTATGCAATGACAGCAAAATAGTCTTTGGTCTGCGATGCTAAATCTCATCAAATGGTGGTCCGTGGCCCAATGCCGAATACATAATGGGCCTTGATATGAAAAGGGTTGAAACCCACTGCTCTACAGTACATCATACAGTAAAGTCGTCACTCTCATGAGAGAATATTACAAAGAGTGTACATTTGTGTACAAAAGGAACAAAGATACAAAAGGATTGGCATCAAAGTGTACTTTAAGTACCAAAGTAAATGTATACTCAAGCAGAATGTCCCAAGTTTTCAAACATCTCAAATCAGCTATCTCAAACATTTTATAAACATCTTTGGAAAATAGCTGGTCTACAAGCTATTTTCAAGTGGCCGAAATGAAGCAGTTAATGTGTCTTGTAATAATAATGAAAATCTACGAAGTAACTATACGTTTTCACATAAATGTATAGTGGAGTAGAAGTAAAAGTACTGAAAGATTGGAAATACTCCAGTAAAGCAAGAGTACCTCACAATGTTACTTCAGTACAGTACTTGAGTACATGTACTTGTAGTTACTTTCCACCACTGCTGGACCCTCGGCTCGCCCGGGACACTTAACTCCCCAAAGTTAGACCCCCCCCCCCACCCCCCGTGCGCTCATCTGAGCCATATGGGCAGTCACCTGTTGGGTCAAGCAGAAAAGCCATTTCCCCTCCCCCACATACCAGATAGTACTCCCTTTTCCCTTTCTTTTCCCCAATCAAGCTAGTTGTTGGTTTGTTATAGTTCAAGGTTCAAGGTTTCTTTATTTTGTCTCCCAAGGGAGAGATTTGTCTTGGACCCCAAGGACCCGCCCTGCAGCAAACAGATACAATACAATACAATACAATACAATACAATACAATACAGGCACAAAGTGACCCGTGAACATTAAAAAAAAGTTAGTTAGTTAGTTAGTTAGTTACCGGTAGTTATGTTCCTCACAGATCATGAATGTTACGTGACAATAAAGCGTCACCATTTTTACATTTTGAACAATTTTGAACATTTTGAACAATTTTTCACAGCATGCACGAAGCTATCAACTACTGCATATGAGTAATGATTACGCCCCCAGTGTGTAGAGACCTATAGGCTGTTTCTTTTAATGAACAGCAAACAAAGAAACCATACCAACTTAAATTACAAACAAATAATTGTCAACGTCATGCACTAGATAAGCTCCTTAAACTACATATTAACCTCAAACCTGATGATCATGTTTTAAGGGGGGATCACGATACTCCATCTTTAATGGAGCAAACTTGCAACTTGGACATGCGTATATACGTGTATAATGAATACACTGAACACACAGTATGCTTGCAGTGAATCTCCTCCTGTCAGTGAAGCAGGGAGGATTCCCCTTTCCATCTGCTAAGTGGTTCTCCTGCTGCCTAATTAGATTACCGATTTGACCCCCTGCATGGGCTTGGACTAATCCCTGGATGCGATGTGACCAGAGCAACCTCGCCTCGGTCTCTCCACACAGAGGGAAACGCACGGGCCAACTTGACCTCACACAAAACCTAAAGCCACGGTGAGTCACTATATGTTTACAGCCACGCTGAGTTTCACGGAACACCGGAGCAGCAGGTGCATCATGGGTATGGAACTAGGGTTGTCACAATTATGATATAATCGTCTAATCGCAAATATTTGAGATTATTTTGCGATTGTCGTCATAATCGTTTCCACGTTGAAAGATGTTCTACATAAAAAAGCAGAAATAGAAATAGAAAAAGTAAAAATCACACCTGTGTGAACTGAGCTGTGCAGGCTGCTCAACGCTGCAGTTGTAGTTATGGGCCTATAGTATAGGCTGCTCAACAGTGTGTGACCCGAATGCGACCCTTATCAGCTGCAAGGGTCAATGGGTCCTACCCCAAACTGGAGCAGTTAGTTTAGGTTATATAAAATAAATATAAAAATGTCTTTGTATGTTTCAGTTATTTGTCATATCTGCCCTGTGCACTTTTTCATTACGAAGCCTAAAAGGCAAACAGAAATGTAATTTATATTTATTATATTACATTTTCACAAAAAACACAATTAAATGTGTAATCGGAAAAACAGCCTTTTATACAATACAGACCTCGTCGTGATGCCGCAGGTTGGACTGCCGGCCACATAAAGAGCACCTTCAGAGGAGGGCCTGTTGCCATTGGGAGCAGAGACGAGGGCTTATGGCAGCACGTACGGTATGAGGACTATGTTTACGCCTCTGCTTTGTCACCGGGATACGTCATCAACTTTACCGTTGTTTCAACCCATATTTTTTCAAACTGTCAGGATTTAGAAGACATTTTTAGAATCTGATCTCAGGTCCAAATGCGTTAAAGAACCACCATTCTTCAGTGCGTTAGAATCTGATCTCAGGTCAGAATGGGTTAAGCCCATGGTAGCTGACTCATGTTTCTGGGGGATCACTGCCCCCCCACAACGAGAAAACCCCCTGCCACACCCCCGGCTGTCTAGGCCGATCAGTCATTTCAAAGTGGGGTCTTTGTTGGGATCTAAGTTGAAAGGGAGACATGCGCGGCTATGAGAACGCGTCTTTAATCCAAGCCAGTGTTCCATCCCCCAGCACTGGTATATCGTGCTAAATATAGACGACTGGATTAGGTATCAAACATACCGAGTAACGCCCCGAGTTACTGGGTTCACTCGCTGTTCAAGTCACACATGATGCGAGTGACCTGCGTGTGCAGGCGATATCGTGTGTACACAAAATATGTAGGGGTGGAGGCGCTGGCATTTATTATACATGGCATGAGTGTGAGCAAACGTGCAATGTTTAAAATAAATGAGCCTTTTCCACGATGCTGCAGTTGAAAGGAAGTTCAAGACATTGTAAATCGTTTCCCAGACTGAAACTCTGTACACAATAAGCCACACATTTCAGTCTCCTGGTCAGTCTCCTGGTCAGTCTCCTGGTCAGGGCAGTCAGAATAAGGACAAGATGACAGACGGAGTGATCCAAAGCCCACTGGAGGCAACGCAGAGCAACGCAGCTATTTTCTGAATGTCTGTTCTCTCCGTGTTGGTCTTGGCTCTGACCCTGGACAGCATGTATGTGTGAGTACATGCAGATCAACCTCTGACCCTGGACAGCATGTATGTGTGAGTACATGCAGATCAACTCCACACCATGAGAAGAGGAGAGAGAGAGAGCATTACATCGGATGTGTGTGTCCGTCTTCTTTGTGTGCACGTGACAAAGAGAGAGGGAGAGTCTGACAAAGAGATGTTTGCGCTGAAATGCATCATGTGTGTCTGCTGCACTGTTGTGGTGCATGCGTGTGTGCATGTGTGCGTGCCCGTTTGTTGAACCGAGTTTAATCTCTGTCTCTGTGCATGTGAGGCCACACACACACACACACACACACACACACACACACACACACACACACACACACACAAACACACACGATGCATATGTGCGATAACCAATAATGCAATGGTGAATCCATATAAATATGCACCGACACACAAACATTCCAAAACACTCCAGACAGTCTGGATGAAGGACGTCAGCTGTAAGAGGAGGTTACACGCACACACACACACACACACACACACACACACACACACACACACACACACACACACACACACACACACACACACACACACACACACACGGCACACGCACACAACCCTCTCACACCCCACAGCCAGACGCAGAGACTGTGCCCTTCACATGCCCCTGGCACCTCAGAATTAGCATGCCGCCGCTCCACTTGACACGCACGCACGCACGCACGCACAGAAATAGCTACCCAAACACACACATGGACACAAACAAATCCATCTTTTCTTAGCGATGACACATGGAGGAGGAACTGGGGCCTGTTTATTTCTCAGGCTCTTTTCCCACTCTGTTACCACGGGATGACAGCCCTGAGCCTGTAGGCTTTATAGCAACATCATGAACCTACATTAACACACACACACACACACACACACACACACACACACACGAACACACACATTCTCACCTGACAACTACTTCCGCACTTCCCCCAGACATCGCAAGTGATGCAAATATCATCAGTGCCCTAGTATTTGGATGACTCGCAATGTATTTATGACCCATAGCAGTGGTTCTCAACCAGTGGTCCGGGGACCACCAGTGGTCGTAGAGGGGGTTCCAGGTGGTCCCCAACTAAATGATGGAGAGTTGGTAACCAAATTGACCCTTATAGATCTTTAACTCTTGAGAGTATGGGTCTCACAACGTGAGAGCTTGTAGATCGGCTATTTTCAGCAAGTGTAAAATCATCCATTATGAGTCGGCATCAAGCCCTGCCAAAATACATATTAGTCGACTAAATCAACCGTAGATTTAGTTGAGTAAAACTAGACTAGTTTTAGTGACAAAAATGTCACTAAAACTAAATGAAAACTATATATTCAAGAGACTATGACCAAAACTAAAATCTAAATTTACTGCCAAAAAAAACACTGCAGCTGACACTATGTTGTGGAGTTTGTAATTGCATTGTGTCCCTGGAAGTGCATTCTAATTACGTGTGTGTGTGTGTGTGTGTGTGTGTGTGTGTGTGTGTGTGTGTGTGTGTGTGTGTGTGAGTGTGTGTGTGTGTGTGTGTGTGTGTGTGTGTGCGTGTGCGTGTCTGTGTGACCCAATTTTCTTCAGTGTAATGCCAGACATAAAGTTGTTTGTGGCGCTCACTCCCACTGACCACACAGTAAACATCCTGAGTGATACTTTTACTCCAAGGGTGCACACATGGATCCAAACGGACCCCATGTCTACACTGTCGGAGTTAACAATTTATTACCCAGAGAATTTTACTGTGTGTAATAATGTGTGAAACAATAAGCCACTGTTCTCCCCCCCCCCCCCCCCCCCCCCCCCCCAACACCACTCTTTCTCTCTGTCTCTCTCCCGACCTCCTCGCTTCTCATGCCCTGTCACATTATTTGGGGACCGTTAGGTGCAAGTGAAGTGGCAACGCATGCCAGCAACAAAAGACTGAAGAAGGGGTGAGAGAGAGCAAGAGAGAGAGAGAGGGATTATTATTCCTATTTACATTCAATGTGTATTTGCACATAATACATATTTGTTTCGATTGCTTTTGTTCCAATTTAGCTTTGGCAATGTTGTTTTGTCATGCCAACAAAGCTCCATTGAATTGAATTGAGAGGGACACGAAAGAAAGTGAAAGACACGCTGAGTGTGAGTGACAGATGGAGGATGTTGCCGTGTGGTTCGGAGATGAGATCTTGCACTGACTCATGCAACACTCACCACCCACTGTATCTATCCCCCCCCCCCCCCCCTCCCCCCTGTGTGTTTACGTCTCTGGAGCGGCAGTGACACATGGCACCGGCTGTAAGGGGGTCAGTATGCCATAGGTGGAGCTATATTTAAAGCAGCACCAGTATGTAGTTTGTGGGATATCAGTGTGGCCACTTTAGACACGCATATAATATGGCAGTCAACGTCTTTGACTTCATTACCCAAGAGTCTCTGCGCACGTGTCTGGTGAGGACGCGCTGTGATTGGCCATGCAGTCTTCACAGTTCTGCCTTGATGACTTGGCAAATTGCCAGGATGAAATTGTCTCCTCTATACATAGTAATACAGTCAAGCCCCTAGCAGGGGCTTGACTGTTATTGCTTAAACATCACTTTAAAGTTTTAGGTAACATAATATGCTATAGTTGTTCCAAAGTTAAATAGTGCTGCTTTAAGAGAAGAGAAGAGAGAGAGAGGAGAGGAGAGGAGAGGAGAGGAGAAGAGAAGAGAAGAGAAGAGAAGAGAAGAGAAGAGAAGAGAAGAGAAGAGAAGAGAAGAGAAGAGAAGAGAAGAGAAGAGAAGAGAAGAGAAGAGAAGAGAAGAGAAGAGAAGAGAAGAGAATGCTGTTATCTTAGTCTTCCACCTGTTGCTCTGTTTGGCGTGCGTGTGTGCGTTCGTGCTCGTGCGTGTGTGAGAGAGCGAGAGCTATAGGTAAAGTGAGAGGGAAGGAGAGAGAAAAAGAAAGACAGAGGTATCACAATGACCACTAATTAAAGGCTACAGCCACAGGAGACGTGAGAGGGGCTAACAGTTACTGTACTTGGGCAACCACAGGGTCAGAAGAGATGAAACCACAGAGGAAATTGTTGGTGCCAAAGGAGTAAATATAATGTACAGTACGTAACACAGAACACACAGTGTAGAGTGTAAACAGTTAAGGCAATATAGTAGTCCACTACCGTCTGTCTCTCCCGACCACTGCGACCAGTGTTGATTTTGACAGCAAATTTTGAATAGTTTGCATTTAGTTTTAGTTACATTTTAGTCAGCTGGAATGTCGTATAGTTTTAGTCTAGTTTTAGTTTACTAAATATCATACATCAACTGTAGATTACTAAGATGTATTTCGGTGGGCCTTGTTGCCATCGTAATGGCTGACTTTAAACGTGTACTGTAGCTTGTAGATCGGCTATTTTCATGACTTGTCTTTTACTCATACTCTTGTCCACTAGTCCCTTCTTAACATTTTAGCTTAGTTTTTATTTGTTGACAAAATTGTGTATATATTTAGGCTTAGTTTTAGTCATCATAGCTTAGTTTTCATTCACTTTCCATTTAGTTTTCTAACTAAACTACTGTATAACTTATATGACATGATTTAAATTAATATAACTCATATTCTTTTTTTTCTTCATTTCTTTCTTCAGCCTTTTATCAGAAATCGCCGTGGCGACACGGTCATTATAATATATAGTAATAAATCACACCCATGTGAAGTGAGGCGCTCTTATCAACGTACATCATCATGACGTAAAATAAACACTATGCGTATTTGCTCAGACACTATGACTTAAAATTCTCCATTCATTGTCAAAGGGAATTTAATGTTTGTCTAAGACAAGCTGGATGTAGGAGGGGATAGCGACTCTCAAAAATAAGTAGGCCTAATAAATATAAATATAAATATATATAATATAGTAAGAAACACAAGCTATAGAACAAAGACAACATGAACAAAACAATAAACCAATTATATACCAATCTATTGATGTGAGAGCACTGTTGTTTTGCTTTCATGATTTAGCACGGTCCTGTTGTTGCTGTTATACTGAAAAGACAAGAAAAGACGAGCACTTGTACATTATTGGTTCAAGACAATTGCCATTGATGGAAGCTCATGTAGTTGCTCTACTAGTCCAGAAATATCTTCTGCCGCAATTCCTAACCTTTGCACTCCTCTCCTCTCCTCTATACCTGTAAGTCAGCAGAGCAGAGTGACATAACTCCTCTCCTCTATACCTGTAAGTCAGCAGAGCAGAGTGACATAACTCCTCTCCTCTATACCTGTAAGTCAGCAGAGCAGAGTGACATAACTCCTCTCCTCTATACCTGTAAGTCAGCAGAGCAGAGTGACATAACTCCTCTCCTCTATACCTGTAAGTCAGCAGAGCAGACTGACATAACTCCTCTCCTCTATACCTGTAAGTCAGCAGAGCAGACTGACATAACTCCTCTCCTCTATACCTGTAAGTCAGCAGAGCAGACTGACATAACTCCTCTCCTCTATACCTGTAAGTCAGCAGAGCAGAGTGACATAACTCCTGGCCAAGTGTTCGTCTAGTCTGGCAGGTGCATTTCCTCCTGTTTTGTTTTCCCTTCTGTTTCTTAGCCGTTAAGCGATTCACCGGCCATTTCCCTGGACACGATCCCTCTCTCTCTCTCTCTCTCTCTCTCTCTCTCTCTCTCTCTCTCTCTCTCTCTCTCTCTCTCTCTCTCTCTCTCTCTCTCTCTCTCTCCCCTCGCACATCCTCAAAACCCATTACCTCTCTCTCTCTCAGTCCCACCAGTGCCCGCTGTGGGGTGATTCTCTCTCCAGAGCTTTCTGGATGTTTAGCTTTCGGTGATTGTAATGTTTTATTGGATTATGTAATCGTTGCAAATGATTAAAACAGGTCCGCACAAGACAGCTTGTGCGGGTGCAATTGTGTGTGCACTTATACGGTGCACAAAACGCATGTGCACACAAACAGTACACACATACTGTACTGTATGGACCGGTTCTGAGTAATTAAGAGTATAAATATACATAAGATCCACATACAGTATGCATATATTTAACCGTAAAATTGTCATTGTTATTTTATATATTTATAACTGTGTATAAGAGTGTACAAAGTGGCCCATTCGGATACAATCTGTGCACTCTCATAGTTAAATTAGCACTCCAGACTTGACTGTGTGCCTGCAGTGCACACAAAGTTACACGTGCAGTATGCAGTGTCGTATTTCTTGCCTTCTTCCAGTAAGTGCTAGGGTGGCTAGGGAGACAAACCCCAAAACAGTGCTATTTAGCAGCGGTGGAAAAAGTACTTAGGTAAAAGTATCAATACTGCAATTTAGAAATACTCCGTTACAAGTAAATGGCTGGAATTAAAAATGTACTTGAGTGAAAGTACAAAAGTATTGATATCAAAATGTACTTAAAGTACCAAAAGTAAAGGTACTCATTGTGCAGAATGTCTCATTTCAAGTTTTCAAATGTGTAAAAACTTTTTATAAATAGCAGATCTACAAGCTCACAATGCGTTGCATCACACTTCGCGACGCATTGTGAGCTTGTAGATCGGCTATTTTCAAATGGCTGAAATGTATATACTGTATGAATGTATATATACTGTAGGGCTGAAGTGGGTAATGTATGTTTTGTCACAATAATGATTAACTAGTAACTTTTAAACAACTGTAGTGGAGTAAAAGTACAATATTTGAGTAGAAATAAAAGTACTGGATATTGGAAGTAACGTAGCCTACAAATAACTCAAAATGTACTTAAGTACAGCACTTAAGTAAATGTACTTAGTTACTTTCCACCACTGCTATTTCGTGCCAGGACACAGCAGCAGTTGGACGACAGCTCAAGCTCAAGTTTGTCAGTATATTATGACTTGCAGCCCAGGGAAAACCCTCTGCCACATACACACACACACACACACACACACACACACACAGTGAGCATACACAGACACCTCACCACCGCGCGCTGTGCTCAACACACTCGTACACATACAAGCAGCACTGCATCGTAAAAACCCTGGCATAGGCATAGAAGATATAAACGTCCACCCGTTATTGCACGTCTGTGTGATAGGATTATGCATTCTGCCAGTGTACCAGCACAAATAAGTATATCAATATGTATACTAGTATATTCTTTTCTTGTTTTTGTTTTTCTCCCAGCGTTGTTAAGCCTTTATTGACAGTGGAGAGAGCATACAGTGTGTGTGTGTGTGTGTGTGTGTGTGTGTGTGTGTGTGTGTGTGTGTGTGTGTGTGTGTGTGTGTGTGTTTGTGTGCGCGGGGGGGGGGGGGGGGGGGGGGGGGTTATCGCTATGTTCCCCAGGTTCTATGTTCCCCACTCACCCGGCCCCCCAAAAAAGGTTCTATGTTCCCCGCTCAACCAAAAAGAGGTCCTATGTTCCCCCCACTCAAAAAAGTTTCTATGTTCCCCACATAACTAAGAAAAGGTTCTATGTTCCCCACATAACTAAGAAAAGGTTCTATGATCCCCACTCAACCATGGAGGCTGTGGACAGTTCAGAAGTTAAAAGGCAATGACTGCCTAAAATGTGATGTAATTTGCATCACAGTGAAATGTTATACGTTACGTTATGTCTGTGCGCGGTTCAATGACTGTGTTTTGTTGTGGCTGTTGTGACTGTGGCTTTGCATTGGCTGCATTTGGTTTGAAGTTATAGCGAGTACTAGTTATATCGATACTCTTCCACCCCATGAGTGTGAGGTGACTATGATCATGCAGTGTTTCTCTGCTGTATGACTGTGATCATGCAGTGTTTCTCTGCTGTGTGACTGTGATCATGCAGTGTTTCTCTGCTGATGACTGTGATCATGCAGTGTTTCTCTGCTGTGTGACTGTGGTCATGCAGTGTTTCTCTGCTGTGTGACTGTGATCATGCAGTGTTTCTCTGCTGTGTGACTGTGATCATGCAGTGTTTCTCTGCTGTGTGACTGTGATCATGCAGTGTTTCTCTGCTGTGTGACTGTGATCATGCAGTGTTTCTCTGCTGTGTGACTGTGGTCATGCAGTGTTTCTCTGCTGCGTTGCTCTGCATGCACTGCACTGTGGCTGCCAGGGATATTTGCCCCTCCTCTTCCCATTGGCCAGAAGGCAGCTTTGCTATTGCTTGGTGTCCCATTGGCCAGAGGAGCCAATCAAGTTAGGCCGTAGTATGACTAGGGCTAGAACTTTAGAAGTTTTTACGAGCTTTCATTAGTCAGGTGGTTTCACCTGACAAAAATAATTGGATGCACACACGACAATGCCGAAACAAATTCCTGTACAAATGTACAGACAATGGCTAATATAGGTATCTGAACCCGAAGTCTGTCTGTCTGTCTTCTATTCATAGGGACTAGCCAATTCTGTTGCGTGTTATCAACGCCCACACGGACTGCAGTACAGAAGTGCAGGACAGCCGGAGGGCATTTCACACGAGGTGAGAATTCTGCCGCAAATGAAACGGCTGCCACCACCACCCACCGTGCAGCTATTCCATCACTTCCCCACTGTTTTGCACCTCCATCCCTCATGCCTCGTCATTCCGTCAACCACGCCTCTCTCTCTCTCTCTCTACCTCCCTCTCTCTCTCTACCTCACTCTCTCTCTCCCCGTCGCTTAGCAGTTAGTATTAAGGCATGACTCATGTGGGTGCAATGCTCTCTGGTGCGTTCTGCAGGGCTTCGGCAGCCGCTGCATGATGAGGGCAGAGAGGGGAAACTATCCCTCCCTCCCTCTCCTGTTTTCCCCTTCCTTCTCCTCTTCTTCAACGCACGCACGCACGCACGCACGCACGCACGCACACACAAACTATCCCTCCCTCTCCTGTTTTCCCCTTCTCCTCTCCTTCAGTGAAAGGGGGATGAAAAACGGGAGAGGAGCCATGTGTGTGTTTTCCGAATTGTGTGACAGTTGATTTGCTGTAATGGCACACGCGCTCACATACACGCACGCACACACACACACACACACACACACACACACACACACACACACACACACACACACACACACACACACACACACACACACACACACACACACACACACACACACACACACACACACAACACACACACACACACACACACACACACACACACACACTACAGAATGCACCCTTCCACGGACACAATGCAATTACACGTCATTGTGCACGTGCAAGCTCATGTGCACACAGCTAGATCAACCTCTGGGCTGAACTCGAGTCAAAGTCACACAGGTGTCCGGGGAGAACAAATCGTGACGTGAGTGGAACAAATATAGATTCACAAAGGAAAGAGAGAGAGACAGAAATAAAAGAGATAAAGGTTACAGACTGGGTGGAGACATTCTCTGAAATAAAAGATGAAAGATGGAGTGGAGTTGCTGCCTGCCAGCCTGCCTGCCACAGAACTCAGGAATGAAACTAATGAGCTCACCGTGTGACCACAAGCAAATATGAGACAGAAACAGAGGAGAGGACACCACAAAATCCAGAGTGTTACTTTGAGCCTGAGAGAGTGAAATGGCCCCTAACAGATGTACCCTTGCATTATAGTGTGCAGAACGGACAGGAGAGAAGGTCACAATGACGATATAAAGGTAGATCGTGCTTGCTCAGCATGTATATAGAAAGCAGTGTATCAGCAGGACAATGTTTTATGTTGGTTCACAGCCTGTTTCATCCGTCTGGCCCCCTCCCCCTCCCCATTAACAAATATGATCCGAGTGTCCCGCGATGCCATTAGCAAGGCTTATCTCCCACTATGGTACGGATACCAAACTCACTAAATCTCCACTATTACCAGTGTGAGAAGTAACTAAGTACATTTACTTAAGTACTGTACAATTTGTATTAAATATTTGTACTTAATACAACTCACTGACTTAGAGGCGTGTTCATATGAAGTCCGTGAGGGCTTGAGGGTCGTCACATTTGAAATGGGTGAGGGGTCAGTGAGGGAGCCCTTTATGGAGTTACCCACAGTGTATAGTGGGGAATCCTCCAAACGTCAATCATTAATTATGCAAATTGTGCAGGCCATTGTGTAGAATGTCAACAAACAGTAGTTCTTTCCCACCGTTACCAAAGAGAGATGGAATGGAGGGGATATATTTAGTAAAATATATAATAGATACGGGATAAGAAATGAGCTAGAAATACAATTTTAACATAAACCCTAATTAAATGCGTGCATGCGACCGAGTTCGCTTCTCGCCCTCAGGGCGTCTTACTGGTAATAATACATACAATTTATAGAGCGCATTTAGTACTCAAAGTTGCTTAATGGTGACATTTGAAGTCATATCGCCCAGCCCTGTAGTATGCGACACACAGAGCCATCTAATAGAAGAGTTACGATATTGAGGGGGCAGAGTTTGAAATACATTGTTTTCAACGAGGGCGGCGCAAATAACAAGAGCAATTTTAGGCATGTGTGCAAAATGCCAACTGTTTTAAAGTATTGTACAGTAACAACTAAAGTCACTGTAATGTTTATGTTGTACGATTACTACAAAACAATCTAAAATAAAGGCATTTAAGATCATTAAAGCTGGGCTGTTTCCTGAGTCGAATGCATTTCTGCCTACTTCCGGTCCAGGACTTGTCCCTATTTGTTGTCCCCATTCTCAATAGAAGTCTATGTAGAAGAGCCGCCATTGGACTGGCCCCATGAAATGAACGGAGTTTTCGTAACTTTGTCTTACTCTATGGCTCTGGCAACACACAAACACAAACGCTCACTTCTCGGCCCGCTGCTAATTAGTTATGCAACAGCATGAAGCAGTGAAAACCACAAGTGAGTCAACTTAAATACTGTACCTCCACCTCCGGTACCCCCAGCCCACCCCCGCCTTACCGCAGGGTGTTGTTAGAGGTGGATAATTGGGCTGCAAAGATTCAGCAGAATAAAAGCCATACAAAAAAAGGGGGGGGGGAAGGGTCCTGAATTCCAGAGCTAAGTGGCAAGGTTTTTGAATGGCTTCCAAACACACAGTCTTTTGTTTGACGATCCGATTTCTTTCTTTCACCTGGTGAACAGCTAATTAACGTGGGTTTGAGCTCACCACGGCATCCTTTTGTCTGCCTTGATGATATATTGTGTCCCGTTTCGATATCTTGGGAAGCCAATTGTGGGGGAAGGGAAATGTCTCGATGGAGTGACATGTGACTGTGAGTCCCACATGCAGGCATACATTTAGGATCATTTGTAAAAGATGTACTGCGCACAATATATAGTTTTGGTTTCTGGGAAAGATTCCAGGTGCGTCGGAGCAGGCAAGTCCCGCACACTGTCTTCGCTTATGGCAGTTCAGTCAGATAACTCACGAATAGATTTAACCAATATATATTATAGAATGAGAATGCATATAGTGTGCATATAATATTTTATCTTGGTGTTCGTCTCTGCTACATTTGTTCTCCTGCTCGTTACAATTAAACACCATCATTAAACATTTAGAGCAGGGAGATAGATATACAATAACAACCCCCCCATAGGGAACAGAAATAACAGAGCCCACCGGTGGTGCTGGGATCAAACAGCTCATAACAACAACCAGGAACCATATGCAAAGGAAGGCAGGAAGAAGCATGCAGTCTAGGTGAGCTTAAATACCCCGCCTAATTGGTCAGCTGACTGCCACATCAGTGAATGACATGTGGGTCTTGCACACTGAATACACCCACATGGTAATGCAGCATATTAACCCCTTGAGTATATGTATGCACCCTTGAGCACAGCATGTAACACCTCGAGTATATCTGACTGAACTAACTCCGCAAGCTATACATATTATTAGTCTGTTACGCTATTGGACGACGTATTGGTCAATTACTACCTTATCAGATATCTGATGAAGGTTTGGAAAATGTCCGCGACCCACAAATGCCGGGTCCGACCCAGTCCAGTGTTTGGGAACCAGTGAGTATAGATGTTCTCGCCAGTTATGTCATTAGCCTTTTTTTTAATCTGTCACACAGTAATTCATCCTCCATCCATCCAGCCATTCCGACGTCCAGTATACTTTCCTGCCCCGTGACCCCCACTACTCCACCCGTACGCGTTTCTGTGCCGTCGACACTTTCCAAAGATAACACCTACAGCTCACCCCCCCCCCCCCAACCTACTGTAGCACCACCCCTCTCTCTCCAGTGGGTCTCCACTCTCCACCACCCCTCCTCTCCAGGGCCAGCAACAGGCATGCATGCCTGCTGCAACTGCCATGCTAAAATTAACTCTGAGGCAAGAGGCACTCACTGATGGGCAGTTTCTTCTCTGGATCACAGGCTTCCCTTTCCCTGGCAGTCAAAAGCATAGTTACAGTATCCCAAAGAAATGCCAAGAAAATGTATTAAAAAGAGAAAGCTATGAACATACAGGGGGATATATATCTTGTGCCACCCCTTAGCCTTTGTCCCTAAGCTTATTTGCCATTTTTACTATTTTGAAAAACCATATAAAAAAGTTCAAATAGCCGATCTACAGGCTCAAAACAAGCGTTGTGAGCTTGTAGATCACTATTTTCAGTATGCAACCAAGTGTAAAATGACTTATACTGGATCTCTTGTCCACTAGTTCCTTCCTTTGTTGACGAAATTGTCAATATATTTGGTCTTAGTTTAAGTCAGCACAGCTTCGTTTTCATTTAGTTTTCATCAGTGGAAAAAGGTAGTCGACGAACATTTTTTGTCATAGTTTGAGTCAACAAAATCAACACTGTACACAAGGATACTCCATTTACAGTTAAATGTTAAACTGAGCCCAATCTCTCATGGGGTCAGGTGGGTGTTGAGTGCTGACAAAGGCCGGGATCATTAAAGCACCGTCCATGACAGCCTCTGTAAAGCAGACCCATTGCCTTGAAAGCAATCTCTCAGGACAGACTTTACATTTTTTTTGTTTTAACCGAATGGGTTCCCATGATTGTCTTGAAGGCAATGAAGCTGCAGCTCTGCTGACCATGCAGGCTGATAAAAGAAATCCCTATCGAACATTCACACACACACACACACACACACACACACACACACACACACACACACACACACACACACACACACACACACACACACACACACACACACACACACACACACACACACACACACACACACACACACACACACACACATGCGCGCGCCCTATCACAGTGGTCAAAATCCCAATCCTTATTTTAGTAGCACTGGTTTGGGGGCCGGGTGAAAGAGTTGAGCGAGTTTATCGCCTGTTGCACTGCAATAAGTCCAGAGTCCCCTTGACCTTTTTGACCTTTACGCGAACATTACCGACTTCCGCCAATCACAAGTCACAGCAGAGGAGTGGCTCAACTGACAAGAGGATTAAGAACACAAAGGGAGGGAAGAGTTCCTTCCCCACATTTTAATTACAAAACTCGAAGACTTAGTGTTATCCATCTATCCAGATCTGTAATCCACACACACACACACACACACACACATGTCGTGCATCCAGCCAGCTCGTGCAACATGATCCTGCAAATGACCAGATGCCTGTACATACAATCCCTGATTGATCCAGGCCTTTCTGTTGCAGGTCCCACTCACTCACTGACCACTCTAAAGGTTTCCACGGTCAGTCAGTCATGACAGATTATACACACGGTAAAATCCTCAGAGTTCATTTAACACAGGCAGATGAGAGGACAGCTCAATGCAATGAGTCTGCTGTGCAGGACTTGACTTGACTTGAAAAAGAAAAGAAGGAAACAGACAAAAACACTTAAACCCTATGCTTCTTTTTGCTACAAAAAATATATAGCTGATCTACAAACGTTTGTAGATACACACACGCGTGCGTGCGCACACACACGCGTGCGTGCGCACACACACACACACACACACACACACACACACACACACACACACACACACACACACAATAATATAATAATATAACTATAACAATAAAAGTATAGTTACACATAGGCCTACCGCTCAGTTCGCACGGCTGCGATTCTTTCAAGGACCCCCAGTTTGACATGCATTAGTCTACGGACCCCCATTTAATGGCGTTTCTATCTCTGGGACCTTTAATTTATATTGTAAAATCACTGTTAGTTTAACTCTGAGATTGTACAAATGGAACCAAATGGACCCATTTGGTTCCATTTGTACACTTTCAGAGTTACAGACCCATAAGGATCCATTTGGTTCATATTCATAACTATAATTTCGCTGGGGACCCCCTGGAACTCCCTCAAGGACTCCTGTGTGTGTGTGTGTGTGTGTGTGTGTGTGTGTGTGTGTGTGTGTGTGTGTGTGTGTGTGTGTGTGTGTGTGATTTATTTTATACCACTGCCCACTATACCACACTTGAGGCTGACAGGGGGGAATGCTGTGTAATGTGCATGCGGTGTGATCACATGTGCACTTGTGCAGGTGTGAACGTGCATGCACTTGTGCAGGTGTGAATGTGCATGCATTCGTGCAAGTTGTACATGTGATCGCGATCGTGTGTGTGTGTGTGTGTGTGTGTGTGTGTGTGTGTGTGTGTGTGTGTGTGTGCAGCAGGTGGCTGCGCACTCAGCTCCTCTCATCCACTTAAGAGCAGAGCTCATCTGTCTCAAACGCTCCCGGACCTTCACTAAACCCTCCACTCTGCTGAGGGCAGAGGGCCACATAATAACCTAGATCCACATTAGTCATCATCTCCTTTCTAGTTTATGCATTGCTTTATTGTATCACATTTTTTAAGTGTTAAGTGTTTCTGAAACGTTCTATACATACATATATTATTATTATTATTATTATTATTATTATTATTATTAGTAGTAGTAGTAGTAGTAGTATTAGTATTATCGTTGTTATTTTATTATTGTTGTCATTATTATTATTATGATTATTGTGATTATTATGATCTCGTTGTAATTGCTTGACAGAGGTTATAGTGGCAACCTGTAGATATAGAGAAAGAGTGCATATATGCTGCGTACATGTGCGTGCGACCACTAAAATCCACCCCTGTTGACCTCTCACCCTTTCCTCAGGCTCTCGTCCAATCCAGAGGCAGTGATTCAAGCGTCCAGAATTAGCAGTACTATCACTGGCGCAGAGAATGTGGACCATGTAGACTGAGGTACACGGACTGGAGCAAGGAAGATGATAGGCAGAGAGACAGGGAACGTAAGGAGACTGACGATAGGCAGAGAGACAGGGAACGTAAGGAGACTGACGATAGGCAGAGAGACAGGGAACGTAAGGAGACTGACGATAGGCAGAGAGACAGGGAACGTAAGGAGACTGACGATAGGCAGAGAGACAGGGAACGTAAGGAGACTTTGAGGACGATAGGCAGAGAGACAGGGAACGTAAGGAGACTTTAGGGACGATAGGCAGAGAGACAGGGAACGTAAGAAGACTTTAAAAAAGAGGGCAACTAGGAATAGCATCAGGTTGAAAAAGAAATCCTTTGCATTTGTATTGAATTGCGGTTTCATGTGTGATTTCTGTGTTGTCACCGCTGACTCACCTGCCGGTGAGGAGCCCCCACCGGGAGGAAGTCCTACATCCCAACCCTCCCGCCCAACCAGTGTTGATTTCATCGACTCAAACTAAACTAAAACTAAATAAAAACTAACCTATGATGACTAAAACTATGACTAGTGTATTGACAATTGAACAGGTGAATGCTGAAAATAGCTTATCTACAAGCGCACAACACGTCGCAGGCTTGCTGCCAATATCAACACTGCGCCCAACACTCCGTGCTGACAGATGCCGCCCCGTCCCACAGGAATACAACATCACCCTCCCCATTCGGCTTTACCACTCTGCCACCCCAGCGCTGGTTTCATGTGGTCTAACTCAGTGGTTCTCAAACATGTCATGGACTCCCACATTTATATCTACTTGTGCCAGGGACCCCCAGAAGACAAAATCTATGTTGAAACATGTCTAAATTATTCCAGAGGTTTCATCGTCCGTGAGCTTGTACATTGGATATTTTTGAATACCCAAAGTATAAAACACACACACACGCACACGCACACGCACACGCACACGCACACACACACACACACACACACACACACACACACACACAGTAAAATAATGTACAAATGGACCTGAAGGGAACTGATTGTGCACTCTCAGGATTGAATGAACACTCGCAACGAAAACATTTTGCAAGGAAAAACTAAAATTAAAATGAAAAGGCACGTGAGTTGATACATGAATAGGCTGACAGGACACTGAGGACAGCATGAAGTCTGTCGACTACTGTACGTCATGTTCGCTGAAACCGCACTGACGATGAGCTCTGAGCTGTCTCACTATGCCCATCTCTCTCTCTCTTTCTCTCTCCATGTGCTCTCACTCTCTGCCTGTCACGGTTCGAGACCAGAGGGTAGGACCCAAGTGCAGGACGACAGTCAGGAAACGTTTATTTACACCAAAGAAAACAAGGAACACGAGGAGCATAGGGAAAATAACAAACACTAGGCGCAAGGAACACTAGGAAGACAGGCACAACAAGAAAACTGTGACTAACTAATAATCCGACAAGGAACTGCACAAACAGGGGAGTATATATAGACACAGGGAGTAACAGGACACAGGTGAAACTAACTGTCAATCAACACAGGGATAGGCTAAGTATAAAAGGACACAAGTACAAGGGCTAATCACAGTACTGGTGAGACAAGGCAGGTACAGAATACAGGGGCAGACAGGAAAGCACAAAACCATACTACAAAATAAAGGTACACAGTGCAAAATCAACTCTAACTGGAAATAAGAAACATAGAACACAAAACTACAAAATCACAGGAAAACAGTAAGGTAAAACACTAAATAACTAAAAACCAAGAAACACATGAAAGTACAAAACTGCCATGGCTCCGACATTTTTACTTCATCTTATCGTGATTCGTATTTTGCTGTCTTTTCCCTCTTATATCTTTGCCCGGGGCCCAAACTATAGTGAAAATAGCCGATCTACAAGCTCACAAACGTGAGTGTATAGGAAAATAAAAAATGAAGGGACCCATACATATGTGTCCCGACCCACTGTTTGGGAAACAGTGCTCTATATTCTCTCATTTTCCCTCATTCGTCTTCCAGCATTCTATAACGTTACTTCCCTCCCTCTCTCTAACTCTCTCTCTACGTCTCCCTCTCAATCTACCTCTCTCTCCCTCCCTCTCTCTCTCTATCTCCCTCTCCCTCTCTATCCCACTCTCTCTACCTCTCTACCTCTCCCTCTCTCTCTACCTCTCTCACTCTCTACCTCTCTCTACCTCTCTCTCCCTCCCTCCCTCCCTCTCTCTCTCTCCGTCCCAGTGTAAACATAAGGAGACTCGAGGGCATCACGCAGTAATAGCTTTACCAGCCCCAGAGGGAGAATGGGGAAGGCCTCACTGACACTGACAATACGATGGAGACACACGCGCGCGCGCGCGGGCGCACACACACACACACACACACACACACACACACACACACACACACACACACACACACACACACACACACACACACACACACACACACACACACACACACACACACACACACACACACACACACACACACACACACACACACACACACACACACTGCGTCTCTCTTCATCTGTTTTGCTCAGATACAAACAGACATGCACACAGTCATACGCAAACATATCCTGCCTACTTTCAATTTCCTCTTTCTGTCAAAATATCAACATGTACAATTAAACGCAGTTCATCACAGCCCCCCCCCCCACACACACACACACACACACACACACACACACACACTCACACAAAATACACAGCCCCCAAACCCCGACAAGCAATGGGTTGCTGAATGGACAGAATCCTCGAGAAAACCAGTCCAGTATAAGACTGAGGACTCTCAGGGGTTGCTTCAGAGTGGGAGGTCTTAGGTCTACGCAGCACACACACACACACACACACACACACACACACACACACACACACACACACACACACACACACACACACACACACACACACACACACACACACACACACACACACACACACACACACACACACACACACACACACACACACACACATCCACCGTAAACATGTAAATCTCCAAGCAGCCATTCTGAAGTACTGTACACTATGTTGTCCTTTGGGGTCATGCTTCCTGACATGTGTTCAAGTGTGTGTGTGTGTGTGTGTGTGTGTGTGTGTGTGTGTGTGTGTGTGTGTGTGTGTGTGTGCTTGTGTGTGTGTTCGTGCGTGCGTGCGTGCATGTGCGTGGGAGGCCGACATGCATGCTGTGTCCAGGAATGGGGGGGGGGGGGGGGGGCGAGGTGCATGTTAAACGCATATATAAACATGTTATACAGCACTCACCAATGCAGGCATGGACGCGGACTGTCAGCTGCGTGCGTAGAACAACACTATGCTTCTTCCCTCTGACCCTGGAGAAAGAGAGAGAGAGAGAGAGAGAGATGAGAGGAATGACAGGGGCAAGGGAGAGAGAGAGGGGGGGGGGGATGCAGAAAAGGCAAATTTAGGTTGAGTTTATGATGAAAAGTGTGATATACACAGCACAGTAAACACATTAATTCGGAAAACACAATGTTATTGTCATGATGATGTTACTACAGTATATGCACTAGCATGTGATGTGCCATGGCTCCCGTGGGGGACGTTCCTCCTTGCACTGGGGAAGCCAAAAACAAGTTGAATGGCAGCCCTGCTGCGCCCTCATCCTGATAGCAATCTAAACCTGGAGGATGGAACGGCAGAACGGCAGGAGCAGACACAACAGGCAGACACAGTACATATTTCCCGTGGCCAAAACCAAAATGAACGCGCAAAAACATGAAGGTATTCCGACCACAAAAACACCTGGACAACTAGTACTGTAGGTTAGCGTATAACGCTGCTGTGTACACAAAAGTAATTGCTTGCCTCACATATGTCCCATTAATTCATTTTGTCGGTACACTATCCATAATGTATCAGCAGCACACCACTGGAAGCCTGAAAAACGACATCAATAAACCCATTTTGCTGACCTGGGCTGTTCCCGCTGCTAGCCTCTGGGACTTAATCACCGACTCTCATCATCGCCAGCACACTGATAGCATCCCAGCGGAGCGGAGAAAGCGCTGCCCTGATGATAACCCACACGGAGTTGGAGTACGCTAAACCATGCATAACATACTGCAAGGATAACACACATTCAGGCACCCAAACAAACCCTTGCAGCTGGCCTCCTATCCCATGTATTTATGCTATGTTATCGGCTAGTAAACAGAGCACAATGTTAACGTGACGGGATGCTGCTGAGAGACTGTTTTTCCTCCAGATTTCATTGTTTATGACCTCTCAACCGGTAGATGGTAACGTTGACAGTCTAAGCGCGGGGCAGATATAAATTGCAACTGTTTACAGAAGTTCCGAAAACGCTGGGGGAAATATGGAGAGCCTGCAAAGTGAATAAACTGTCTATTATTAATAAAGTGACTCTTGCTCCTGACTTTTATAACTCTACCAATTTACATACTAGCCTAATAAGCAAAACACAGATATAACACGAGTAAGAGCACAGATGTACTGTAAGGAAAATAAACGGCTTCTATCACATAGGATTTGTTTTTACGTCCAGATATCCCGTCCAGGACAGGCCGCAGACAGGCCTCCTCAGGAGACTTTCTGACATCGTCCCCGGGCTGGGTTCGAAACCACAACGCGTGAAAGGCATATGCTCTAAACACTACACTAGGGCTGCCCTAAACTGCTTCTATCATATACAATGCCATATCTTCCCTATTATTTTATTAGTGCAGCACCAAGTGCCACCATGTGCTGAACTGACGACACGCACGAGCTATATATATATAGCTTCATAAGGAATTTACGATGTCAAACAATGATGAAAGTCGGCCACCAAACACAGTTGCTGCAGATGATGTGGTTTAAGATGCACGGCTGGGTATATATGCTGGAGTGCCAGAGTACGTGCAAGAGAACCAAAACACTGAGAGGGATAACATTGACCGTCTACAGTTTGCGCAAGAAACGCCAGCAACAACTCAAGTGTTCTGATCCAAAACAGAAATGAGATATTCGCCCCGGGACCGGGAAGTGAAAATAGCAGATCTACAAGGTCACAACGTGGCGCTTTCTTCATGACAATACTGAAAACATCATTGGAGTTTGTTGTTAATTCTTGAAAAGTTTTGCTTTTTTGGGAATGTATTTTGAAAATGCTTTGAAAAAAGAATCACCAAATGTAGGAAACAAAAACTAAGGGGACCCATAACAATGTGTCTGCGACCCACAAATGGGTCCAGACCCACTGTTTGGGAACCAGTGGACTATATCACTGCACCGCCACAGCACTACCTCCCCTTGTATTAACTATTTTCTCTCATGGTGACCCTATTTAAAGAAATGAAAACTGTCAGAGAAATAAGCAAAAATAGCAGATCTACAAGCTCATAACGCATTGTGATGCGTTGTGAACTTGTAGACCGGCTATTTTCGCCATTCAACGTACAAGGAAGTATATAGGCATGAGTGGTTTTCCGGGATAAGGGATGTTTCACTTTCAAATAAAATGAACACACATAAAAGTCAAGTTCTAACATGCAATTTCAAACCCATAATGTGACACTGGAGGTAAATTGGCCCTTTAAGACTCTAAAGCAGCCCATCATGGACCAGTGTCAAGGACAAGTAAAAGATGTGGTGTTGGGCTGAGCTATGAAGTGTGATTGGTTTATATTCATGGTTGACACTATGTAAACAACACTACCACCGAGGGAGGACAGAGCAGGCTTAGTTAGAGGTGTCGGCTCGCGACCCTTGTGCTTTTCCCGCTCTCTTTTTAGTTGTTTTTTTCTCCTGGAAAGAGTCAAAATCGACCCGACAACCAATTAATTTCCAGCACCTCGGAAAGACCCCTGGTTTTATATAAGATGACGGACACGGACAAACATAAACCGGTTGTTGACCAAGATCTCTTCTGCTTTCGAGAAAACGTTTCTCTATTCAGCTGTCCATCACCTGCCAATGGTTGGTTACCAGGAGAACAATTAACATGCACACACACACACACACACACACACACACACACACACACACACACACACACACACACACACACACACACACACACACACACACACACACACACACACACACACACACTCGCACATAGCAACGAAACAAGAACACACAAATAAGCATACAGCCAGGACACTGACACCTGACTCTGTTAATCTGCCAAAATATATGATTAATAACTCCATGCCTCCAAAGCCCCACAACACACTCACACATACAACAGATAAGATACACAACAAACATTCATTCGGCAAGTCAAGACATTTCTTGATGATGGGTGATGGCTGTTTTGAGCAGTCATACCTGACCTGAGTTAAACTAATTCAACTCGTTGTTGGGTGTAACACTATTCTTGTATTTTGCATTGTTCTACCTAAACAATGGCAAGCAGCGTGATGTCTGTAAGCCACTGGAAACTGGAAACCAAAATGTCAGCCTCTTCCATACTATTTCCATACTATTCAGTTGACTTAAATGACTAGTGTGCATTGTTAAACAGTCATATTGGTACAGAATGAAGCTAGCACACACTGACTGGACTAGCATTCACACTCATTTTGTGTTTGTGGAAGGTGAGATGTCGTTACAGAGAGGAGGGGGGGAAAGATAAAGAAAGAAAGAGAGAGAGAGAGTGGAGAGATAGAGAGAGATTATTACTTATTGCTCTCCCTCTCTCTCTCTCTCTTTTGTAGAAGGAGACACATAGAGAGAAGGTATCCTTGTGCTGCTGTGGAAGGGAGGCTGTATGGGTTCCCTCTTTCCAAGTGCTTCATACTTTCCGTGAACTTGTCCTTCCAGGAAACCCATGAGCAGCAATCTGTGATTCCTCCAAGTTTTAGAGGAACAGAGCAAATCTTAACATGTGTTTGTAGGAGAGGGATGAAGGGTAAAAGGACGCATCTAATTATCTCAAATAATTAGGGGTGATTGGGTCACTGTAGAGGTGAGCAAGTGTGACAGCGTGTGTGTGTGTGTGTGTGTGTGTGTGTGTGTGTGTGTGTGTGTGTGCCTGTGTATACACGTGCACAAGGTGAGAAGAGGAGAGTAGAACGGATTTAGAGACTCAGACATAGACAACAGATTACAGATTACATTATTTTAAAAAAGATTACAAAGATATAAGAATGAGAGAAACAGCTACAAGGAGATAGAGAAAGAGTAAAGTGAGAGAGAGAGAGAGAGTGTGTGACAGAGAGAGAGACAGAGTTTCCATAGTTCAGCTGTTGTAGTACTGTAGGCCTGAGGAGTGTGAGTGAGTCAGTCTCACCCTGTATCGTCCTGCTGAAAGCCTTCCAGCTCGTCTCGCTGCTCGGCCAGAGAGGACTCCAGATCCAAATAGGTGCCATTATGGGACAGCTGCAACGCACAGTCATCGAGCTACACGGAGGAGGAGGAGGAGGAGGAGAGAGAGACCCAGTGTTAATAAACTTCATCAGGCAACAGAGCAGGAGGACAAGAGACATGTTGAGACCTGAGACCAGATTCTACAAATGTCTTCTAAATCCTGACAGTTTTCTAAAAAACTTAAATTGTTTCTATGTCAGTGGTGCTCAACGTCAAGGAACCCCCAAAATAATTTGCCCACCAACCCCCGCCCCCAGAAGCAAAGATTTGAGTTAAAAACATTCAAAGTGAAATATATATATTTTCAGGATTTTTCAGGATTTCTCGTAGCGCGGCACTCGCGCTATATGAGCTTATAGATCTGCTATTTTTCAACAGCTAAAGTTTCGAATAATGGTTAAAGTGGTTAAAACTTTAAAGTATACCGTGAAATCAAACTAGATGTTTCAGAGCATTTACTACATGTTGGATGTGTTGGTCCTTGTAGGCAATAGGATATGTTTATTTTCCCTTTTTTCCTCCTCTATGATGATTTGCTGTTTTGACTATATAGTTGTGTATATTCCTCCGTCTCTAAATGTTTTGATGAATTGAAAATGGTGGGCCCTATAGAGGGTCGCAGTCCCGCCCCCTTTCCAGACCCGGAAAATAATTCCCTGTTGATGAACGGGGAATTCTTTTCCGGGTCTGGAAAGGGGGCGGGACTGCGACGCTCTATTGTAAACAAGTGTAATGCTTTATGGTGTCACTCACAGTTAACAGTTTTTTTGTATTGAGTTGTACTTGTATTGTACTGTAATTCTGCAAACTGTTAATAAATCAATCAATCAATCAATCAATCAATCAAACCATAAGAAATGTTTATAGTACATGTTGTGTTTTATAGAATTGCTATTTGCTTGTCATAGTTCTGTAATATAACAATCAAATAAAGTCACATTTGAGCATTTCAGTCAGGAACACTCATGTCTTAAGTAGATTTAACCATATTGCAAAAAATGGAACAGTACACAGTTAAACAGTAGTTAAAAAAATGCATGAATATTTTGTGTCGTTGGATAAGATTTTGTCCACAATTCCATGCTGTATTGATGTTGGTACCATAGGAGCGATAACAGGCCAAAGGTTGATCAAAATAAAACGTATTCTACATTCTCTAATTATGTAATTAGTAATGCAGATTTTTTTTAACAATAATTTAACTCTTGAGAGTGTCAAATGTTACGCTCTCAAGAGTTATAGATCTATAAGGGTCCATTTTGTTACCAACTCTCCATGGTCCCCATGTCTATGTGTGCACGTCCCTGGTCCTGTTCTACATGAACTAACGCCATGCTAAGTTCCTTATAAGTCCCACCTCGATATCCTGTTCCATGAAGTATGTCAAACCAAGAGAACCAAATCTGCCCTCAATCCAACTTCATGGGGGAATGAAATGTAACATGCAATTGTCATTGGTACTAAACTGAAGTGAATCAAACTAAACTGAACTGTGTACCATACTGAACATTATTGACAGACTATACTAGCATTTTCTTTTGTCAACTTTAACTACATTTATTTGGTAGTGTCAGCCCCGCGGTCTGCACCAAAATGGGACGGGCACTGGAAATGTACCGGCAATGTATTTATTATGAATTTAAACGTTTCTGACAACTTGTTACATTCCAAAATACCATTGTTCCTGCAGAATTCCTTTTTGAGCAGTATACTTCCATAGAGACAAACAGAGTTGTTGTAATAACATGATTTTTACCAAAGAAGGGAAGATAAACACACCATAAATGAAAGCGGGTGGCTGCTCTACACAGTAGCACATGAAATACTGTACTGTATACACACAACTCCCAACGGTGGGTGTGATGTACTGTATATAAACCACCCACAGGAATGACAGTCTGCCAGCCTCCTAGTTTTCATACCCCTTTGCCTTTTCTGTGTTCGCTTCGCACCCCTTCTTTAAAAGAAATAAACAATATAAGGCTATAAAATGAGCCCTACAGTAGTTTACAGGATGGGTTTGAACAATAGTGTATACGGTGGCCCTGGCCTGTGTCGACAGAGACACCATCTGTGGCACAGTTCTGTTTTTAGTATTACAAAATGGCTAGGGGATTTAACTGGTGTAGAGACGCAATAAAGAACATGAAAACCAAAGCCAAAGGGGGGGGGGGGGGGGGGGGGAATAAGGGGGGGGGGGTGCATTTGGCTAAGCAGTGGCGTTACATTTAAAGCCAGCTGTGGGAAACTCAACATGTTGATATTTGTGCCGTACATAACAGTGGCGGTGTGTGTGTGTGTGTGTGTGTGTGTGTGTGTGTGTGTGTGTGTGTGTGTGTGTGTGTGTGTGTGTGTGTGTGTGATGGAAAGGGAGCGGGAGAAAGGAGGGACAGAATGGGGAGTTAGAGAGAGTTAAGTCCTTGCATTGCTCATTCATTAAATTGTAGTACATTTATTATGCATGCGCAAACGTGCAACCTTTCTAACCTATAACAGATTACAGTCTGCACTGCAGGGCTGTACACACACACACACACACACACACACACACACACACACACACACATCATACCTACGAACGGTTGATCTAAGGTAACGTGCGGTGAAGACGTCAAAATTGACCCGGTATTCAGTGGAACCAGAGCTGATTTTGAGACCAGCTGCAAAGCAACATATCCGAACTGGCACTGATGTTTATGAGTCGGCAACAGGTGCAAGGAGCCATCCAAGGGACAGCTAAAAAAAACATCAGCCTTTACCATTACATTCTTTTGATTAACTATGGTTTTAGTGTTTTGAGTGTGCTGATTGTATAACGTGTAAATAGGGGAATAAGATGGGTTTTGAGTTAGTAGTGTAATTAGCGCACCCCTTTGCACAGAGTACAGTATGTATCCTGACCTCGGGGCTGCAGCCAGCCAGCCACACTGTCCTCTGGCTGCTCAGAGAGGCTGCATGACGACACCCTCTGACTAGAAAAAACCTCTGATCACAAGGCCTGCTGCTCCCCTCCGTCTCCCTTCTCTCTCTCTCTCTCTCTCTCTCTCTCTCTCTCTCTCTCTCTCTCTCTCTCTTCTCTCTCGCTCTGAAACAGAGACAGACTGACGGATGGGCTCACATCCTATATATAACCCAGCTATATTTACCCCGCTCTGCGGCAGCATACATGCGGGAATTGAACGGGTGGGTGTGACCATAGCGCAAGAAGTGTAAGGGGGCACCGCCAAGGCCAAGGAGATAGGGGCAGCTATAGGCTAACAGTCTTTCTATTTTGCCTCTGAACTTTCCTTCACGATACTCTAACTCCAAAACTTCTCACAGCACTGCATGGCAGGTACGAGGTAAGGGGGCACCCTCAGTGCCCTGGTTCCTATAAGATGGATGTAGATGCAAATACAATACACTAATTTCATATTAATTATGTCATATATCGTATCAGTCACTATTCCATGCTCCTCTCCATCAATGAATGATACTTTTGAGGGGTGCTAGTCCCTCCTATGTCCAGGGTTTGTGAAAACACAAACATTGAAGACTGCAAACTGTGATTGGCCAGAATGAAATGATGTTTGATGACGTATGATGATAGAGTGCCACTCACTTCACATGTGATAATTTTTTCTGTACTGGCAATTCCTCTTCTGTTTTAAGTACATAAGACAAAACGGGCCAATATCCCTTCCCAAGCAATCCACCAAACCCATGTTCATGCCCCTAATCTAACTCGCTGCTACTGTTTATCACCCATGCATTACTCAAACACACACACATTCTGCGTGGGCTGCAAAACCTGACGCCCTGCAACTGCTTTGGAACGGGTGTCCATTTCCTGAAACTCTGTCAAGAGTAATAGTAATAACAACATAACAAAACACATCATGCTGGTTGGAAACCAAACCAGAGCGAGGTGGGCTCTAGAGACGAACCACAAACTCTACACACTGGAGGCTCCTGTCCAGTTGAGGAAAACACTTAGCGGCGAGTCCACTTTACACTCATTTAATCAAACTCTCCCAGAACACAGATGGGAGAAGGGGGTAGAGGAGTAATTACTACCACATTACGACAACACAAAGACTGCCGGCGATCACGGTGGGTTCATTCTTAACGATGCTCTTATGTAACCAAGGCAATGGGGTTTTTTTTTCTGAATTAAAACCACGGAAGATGACAGGGCGCTTTGAAGAGAGTGTGTTGTGCCGAGCTATTAAATTACTCGATGTTGTTTTAATAGAGGCTTGTGGGTAATAAAATACAAGTTGTGTTGTTTTGTCTCAGGGATTTTGTTCGGTTTGTTGTTCAGGGGACTCCATAGAACAGCAAAAGCTTCACTGGTTGCAAAAACTGTGACCTTGAGATAAAGGCTCATTTATGGAGCGCACTTCTATATTATTGTTTTAATTTAATTATTATATGTTATTATTATTTTATGTTATATTTATTTTATGGTCTCTTCACAAATCTCGTCGATTTCAAGCGACGTCACTGTGATCACATACTTCATGTGTCCTTTACGTTGGCATTCTCTCTCCTACCTCCACTGTACTATGTGTACATCAGTGGCCTCTATGGCGGGAGATGCATGGATTCAGTCCATAAATCACATGCTGGAAACGTAGCTCTAAGAAGCGAAGGTTCAATAAGGAAACGCTTTCATTCGGGTTAACAGCACTGGCACTGGCATAGTCTGTGTCACTTCGGTCTTTCCCATGCTGTCAAATCCTTTCTTTCATTCACAAATCCAAGCGTGAGCGCTTCTATCCAGCCTAATTCTACTCTCAATCTGCAGCAGTCAATGAGCAATTGGGCTCCGTTCTTTCAAAAACCTGCCATTCTCTTTTCAGCCAGTGACCAAGCAGCCCACCTCCATCCCGGCACCACATTTTTGCTTGTTTCAAATTGGTGTGTACCCTCCTTCTATTGAACTGATTGTCCCATGACTGAAGCACTGTGTTGACTTAACATTAAAGTGTTTGAACTTGAAAAACATTATGCTGCCATACTTGTAGGCTATATCTGGTTTGACAGGATGCATGGTTCCTGAATCCTGATCAGAAACATCATCACTGGAAGTCAGATTAGTTGTTGTATGTACCGCATTGCAAGAGGGAAGTTGTCCATTTTTGTGTTGTAGATGTTTTTGCTGTCCATCGCCTTAATGGATTTCTTACATTTCTCGACAAATGTTTCTTCTGCCAAGCCAATTGTGGATGGATGGATAAGGGGCAGATGAAAAGTGCTACAAATACAAATGCAAACCGTTGAGAGACACGTCTCCCTGGCCTTGTATATACTCCTCTGTGTGTGTGTGTGTGTGTGTGTGTGTGTGTGTGTGTGTGTGTGTGTGTGTGTGTGTGTGTGTGTGTGTGTGTGTGTGTTGTTGTGTGTTGTGTGTGTGTGTGTGTGTGTGTGTGTGGGAACTGCCGAGTGGTCAGCGAGGTCAAAAAGGGGATGGTGGAAGAGGTCAGGAAAAACCTCAGCACTAAAAGTGAGGAGAACAAAGTGACGGAGCCATCCAGGGCCGCAGCCACAGGAATTCTGGGATGAGTGACCTATACTTTGCATTTAGCCTCACCAGCCAATCAGAAGACTTCATCGTCGCAGCATAATGATACAGGACAGACAGGATTCTCTTCGGCAGGATGGCGGACAAAAGTTTGATGAGAGCGAAGCAGATATAGACTGGATTCGTGGGAGTTTTGGGAAGCAGCTCAAAGTGATCTGCATTTTATACACTGACTTTATCCAAAGCCCTTTACAATGTGCATACTGTAAATGTACATTGTTACCACCCTCGTCAGGAACAATTAGGGGTTTGTCTTGCTCAAGGACACATCGACACGAAGCCAGGGGATCAAACCAGAAACATTCCGCTAACTAAGGCTTCCCATGTGGCCACTCTAACGCCACTATATCGCCCTATAAAGTGCTTTATCGACAACAAACACGACTGGTGGCAAGAAAGACTCAGGGAATGGTCATGGAATGGAAACGTTTGCCAGCTTTACCTTTCAGCTTCCAGCTTCTCTTGTCTCTTTGCCTGGTCTAACTGGCAACCGTTTTCAAGGAGATTCAATTTGATCCCTGTAATATCCATGTATGTACTGTAAGAGAAAGCTTCTGTTGTTATTGTTGTTGCTGCAGTCCGCCTTTCCGACTAATGTGAATAAAATTACAAACAGAAGCAGTGGCCATCTGTCCAGCCAGTCCAGTCCAGTCCAGGCATAGGTTGTAATCATAAGCTCCTCAACATTTCATTTCATTTGTTCAGTGGCTTTTAAAGATGGACTGTGAATGAGCGACACGGTCTGGGAAACCATTCTGCTGTTGAACAGATTAGTTGGCTGTCAGAGTTGTGTGCCAGCAGTCAGTCTACATCAGTGGTTCCCAAACTTCTTCATGTCAAGTACCCCCAAATTGACACTTATTAGTTATCAGCCCGCCGACCCCCATTTGAAAATACATGCTGTGGTGTGGACCCCTCATAAGAGATTTATATTGTAAAATTAAAGTTAATTTAACTCTGAGAGTATACAAATGTAACCAAATTGGTTCCATTGAGTTACAGACCCAGAGGTGTTCATTTGGTTCCAAACTATCATTTAGCTGGGGACCCTCTGGAACTCACTCAGGGACCCCTGGGGAACCACTGGTCTACATGACTCTCTCTCTCTGGCTGCAGCCAGACATGAGCCTAAAGAAATCGTAGGCGCAGACGTCTCGGCGGTTTTTAGACAGCTGGTGGATGGAGAAAAAGCTCCACGTCCGCCGACGACTTGCGCGCAACGGCCAGCCGACAGCTGACGCTCTCCTCTGCGGCAGAGACAGCTGCCGACAAGCGTGTGTCACCCGGCAGTGATAGGCACTAGCCAATGGAACAGATGCAGCCGCAGCCCATCCACTGGGCGGGTATTCACTTGTAGTTTTCTTCTTTCACGGAGTCAAACGCCCCCTGGGCAGTGGGCACCTCGAAGTAACATTCTGTCCACTCCAAATTGTTAACAAAACATTGAAAAATCGTCTGAAGAAATGTAAAGCAGTGGTTCTCATGTTTGCTTCAGATCACCCCTGTAATCTTTTCATCCATGGCACCCCTGGCTGAATTACATTGTCATTTACTGTAACCCTGATCCATGATGACATTGAAAATAACTTTATATTTATAAAATAGCGCGTTCACTTCACCCTCCACAGCCCTTCTCATCATCAATAAACTCATTCTCCGTGGTGTAGTGGTTAGGATTCTGCGCTCTCACCGCGGCGGCCCGGGTTCGATCCCCGGTCAGGGAACACTGTTTTATGATGAATTCCTGTTCTGTTCTTTAACTATATAGAAGTGTCTATTTATACGTCTCTAAATGTTTTGATGAATTGAACCATGTGGACCCTGTTGTAAACAAGTGTAATGCTTAATTGGGTCGTTCACTCACAGTTAACAGTATTTGTATTGAGTTTGTGCTTGAAATGTATTGTAATTCTGCAAACTGTTAATACATATTTAAATCAAAAATATCCTTCTCCTTCTCACCGCCGGGTGACACACTTCATTTTTATGCTTGTCCGCAGCTTACATCTGACGCGGAGGAGAGCATCAGATGTAAACTGGCCGTCGCGCAAGTCGTTGGAAAACAAAACTATTGTAGCCTCGGCAGGGAGGCGAACCCGGGTTGCCAATTCCAAAGGCACATACACTAACCACTCGACTAGAGAGTCATAACTTGACAGCCATGTTGCAACACAGCAGCATATAGCCTACACTAGAATGCGCCTTTGTGTCAACATCTTGTCACTCACTCACTTGTCACTCTCACGCCCACTTCGCCAACCAAGAAATAGAAGACTACATGCCATTGAATAGGCTTCCGGGTGCGTCCCCTCTCGGGACCGCCCACTTTCCGCAGAGTAGAGCGGAGACGTCTGCTACCTACGATTTCTTTAGGCTATGGTGTGACTGCAGTGTCTCTCTCTCTCTTTCACACACACGCACGCACGCACGCACGCACGCACACGCACGCACACACACACACACACACACACACACACGCACACACACACACACACACACACACACACACACGACACACCACCTATTTGTTTGTAATCGCCACTCTGCCACGGCTGGTCACAAATCAAATCAGCCCGGTTACTTGTGGTTGAACTCACACACTCACACACGGGTTGTCATTGCACCTGTTGTGCTGTGACGTGAAATGCAAAGCAAAGCAAAACAAAACAAAACACAAAAGACAGCTTCTGCAGCAAAATACGCAATTGAGTATAGGTTAAAGATTAAAAGAAGAAGAAAAGGGGGGGATGTTCACAGCAGTTCTGTTGTATACGTTGCTATAAACGCTTTCGCTTTGACTCTGCAATAAATGGCTGTAGAGCCAATTAGGCACAATTGCGGCGGCTCTCAAAATAAGTTCTGAAGGGTCGACGACGTGGAAGTTTATTCCGTTACTATAGTGAGCACCGAAATAAAAAATAACGTGGCTTTAGGACAGGTACAGTACATGTATGCGTGCACAGCATTATTTACTACATTACATTACCCTACCTTGTGCGGAGCTTTTAGAAGCCGGTGGACGCCTGCTATCTGATTGATGAGGGGGATATCCTCCCTGAACGTGTAAAAAGGGGGTCTCGTCGGCTCCGGGAAATTTGTGCTGTTGAACGGATCGGTGTCGTCTAAAAACTGAACCCTGCAGACAAATGTGGCCATGGTGCATCCATGCAAGTGGCTCAGCTGCTGAGGGAACCCAGTTCAGCAATGACTAGAAGAATGGTGAGTCCCGTCCCGTCCGTGTCGCTTTGACCCGCGGCGCCGGCCGTAACGACAACAAAACCAGCTGGTTGCCAAGTCCGCTCAGAGACGCTCTCCCCCAAGCTCTGTCTGTCCTTTAGAATAGAAACGTGCTCTCTCTCTGTGTTGATAAGATAGTACAAGGCGCTACTAGTACTGGCCTGACTTCTGTCTCTCGGTCTTGCCCTGTTTATATCCTTGTTATTTGGATTTTTTTTTTTAAATTGTTTTATCAACGTCTGTTTTGGATGCTGTAGTGTCGCTCTGGAGAGGGGCAGGTGGTCAGTGTTGTCAGTGACAGACACGGGCAGGCAGACAGGCTCGGACCGGTGCCGTAGAGCGAGTGAAGGATCAGCTCAGCCGCTCTGTCGTCTGAGGGCAAATCCATCCCCTATCTCTCTCTTTCCCCTCCGCTCTGCCTCATCCCCTCCCCCCTCCCTCCCCTCCCACCCTCCACCGTCCCACGGCTCAACGTCCCTCACCGGCTGAGGCTCCCTGCAGGCTTAGTTTTGGACTGCGGTGCATAAAAGTCAGGAGGACCCGATCATAATCATATCCTAATAATATTTGTTTTGGTGTAGGCTACCTTTAACCTTTATATTTATGTAGACTATCCTATAGGCCTACACATTTTAGACGAATTAATAATGGAATGGATTGGATTCACGAAATAACACAGAATTTGCTCCTGCTTCTTGTTCTTCCCTTTCCCCTACAATCATTTTGTTTATAGGCCTATTAATATGACCCAATATTTGGGACCTTTCCAGTCTGATCAAGGTTAATTACAGTATATTTGCCGATTATGGGTCTTGGACTGTTGCCGCTTGCCGGTGATTAAATTAGCATATTCTAATTAGCGACAAGGCAAAGACAATCCCCCAAAATACATTTAAAATTCAAACAATTAAGGAACAGTAAAATGCCGTTATAAAAAGCACTTTCCTGTAGGCCTACAGGTGTCGCCATGTCTAGAGAAGATTCAAGCGGTCAAGAGTCAAGACAAAGCAATTACGTCCCACTGTGGCCAAAAGGTAGAATTGCAGCTGATGTAGGGTTTGTTGAAATTTGTTGTAATTTCGAGAGATGCTAGGTCCATTTGTTGACCATCCTAGTTTGTAGTTTCAATGTACAGATTATTTACATTTGATATTATACCAACTATTTAAAGGACCACTTCACCACTTTTCAACCTATCTTCATATAATAGGTCCTCACTAATAAATAACAATCATGATAAAATGGCACACATTTTTTTCTACTCAGTCCAGAAACCGGTCCACCAGTGACATCACCATTAGGCAGATTTTTTTTAAACAAGAATGTTTAGATTTTTAGTATCGTGAGAACGATGGCTTCCATTTTCGCATTGCAACTTTTCAGGGCTAGAAAGCCTAGCTTGGATTCCCCATCGATGATTTCACTGGTGGATGGGTTTCTGAACTGCCTACAGCCCTCCTATGAGACACAGACCGAGTAGAAAATAATTGTGCCATTTTACCATGATTATTAGTGAGGACCTATTATATGACGATAGGTTGAAATAAAATCTGAAATCTGAAAGTTTAAACTGATTGTGATTCTGGCTGGGTTGCCTATGATCCTAGATTAGGCTATAGAGGCTGATTGATTGATTGAAAATTGTATTCACTGTTTGTAGAATGGGTACAGTTCAAACGAAGGTAGGGCTACAGGTCAATACAAAAACTGCTACAAGGATAAAACCAGAAAAAGTACTTGTTTACATCAGGGTCCTCCATTTTCAATTCATCAGAGAGGTGACTACACTATATGCATTTGATCATGTAGACTAGGCCTATCTGTAATAATAAAAATAACTACATAGAAAGGGGGGGGGGGTTCAGAGAAAGCATCATACTATAACCAACATATACATCAGTATTAGTATCCTATGCCATGTCTTCTTTCCCTTCCCTTTTACTCATCCACAAACTAGGTTGTTTGACCATGATGATGATGGTAAAGACCACTGCTGCCCTCTTGGGGGTGTAAATACAAGTGCAGTGAACAAACTTACTTTACATTCATAGGCCATTGGTGAGCTCCTCCATCTTCTCCTGTCTTGTGCCCTGCCATGACAACCCCTGCGCCTTCATCTGTTGCTCTGTGGTCCTCTCTCCCCCTGCCTTGTTAGAGCATGTTTTGTTATTGAACTATTTTGTCTTCTAATTGTGTGGCCTAATGGCCTATCCAGTTCCATTTCCTCCTCCTGATTTGGGTGCCTATATTGTTTTTTCATCATTCTGAATCCATTCCAAGCATTAGTTTTACATAAAAACACTCATTGGGCCATATCCACTGCTGACCTCATCACATTTGTGATGACGGCAATGGCCGTTTTTAGCCCAAGGAGTTTTTTTTAATGGCATTTGGTGACCCGGCTGTCTGTATATATGGGCATAGCGTTCGGATCAGCAGTTCTAGACAACAGCCTATCTGGCCGACTGCACTCAACTCCCTCGGGTCACTGGCGATGTGCTATATAATTTGCCTCTGTATTAGAAAATGAATGCACAAACATTACAGTAAATAAAATAAAAATATTCATAGGTTTTTAGTTCAGCTGTTGCAATGATAACATTTGGTAGATATACTATCTACTGTGCTATTCTATCTTATCATGTACAGTATGCACACACAATGGGTGGCTCGTCTGAGGACGACCTAGAGAGATACTGATTTATTATACTGATAAATGCAATTATTACCAGTAAGACGCCTGGGGGAGAGAAGCGACGAGGTCACATGCACTGGCCATATATGGAGCGTGTCTTGAGTGTACAGGGTTTGATGTGGTCAGATCAACATTATGGAATGTCAGAACAGGTCAGCTCCATATATGGAGATCTAAGGGTGGCAGCGGGGGCAGTGTCTTGAGTGTACAGGGTTTGATGAGGGCACAGGTAGGGCCAGGCCTTAATTTTCGGGCCTGTTGAGAACTCTAGTTTTCACCGGCTGCCGGCACGGCTGCACAAATAACCTCGGGGCAGGCCCGTCTAGAGTTTAAATGGACAGGTATCAGTCAAAAGGGAGACATTGAAGAGGAAGGATGGATGGGGAAGGTTCAACATAATGGAATGTCAGAACATCTTCTGACATATAATAATATCAGGGATCTCCAATCCATATATGGGCTTAATTGCGACAGCAGGTCACATTTACTATGATATGATCCCTGATTTACTATCATCCCTGATGATGTCATAGTGATGTCACGAGACCTGGGCACAATATATGACGTGATGTGACAAATTGAGTGAAAAAATTAGTGACAAAAAAAGTATGGGGATTGTGAGTGACATGACATGATGTGACAAAAAACGCAAGGTTTCACAGATAACTTGCGACCTTTGGTCGTGGTCAATCACTCTCCCATTCCTATACACACCCACAGGACGGGTATTTACAACGTGAGAGCAAAAATCAGACCTGCATTGCTGCTAAATGGAATAGTAAGCACTAAGCAGGAGTGAAGCTTCATTATTTGCAGCCAGCCACCATGAGACTGGTCCTCCCCAACCCTGGACTTGAGGAAAGAATCCCTTCCCATGAGGAGCTAGAGGAGCTGGAGAAGACAGAGGCAGGGGACAGACCAAAATGGGACAGCAAGACCCAGTATCTGCTCACCTGTGTGGGATTCTGTGTTGGACTGGGCAACGTCTGGAGATTCCCTTACCTTTGTCAAAGTCATGGAGGAGGTAGGCCTATGTGTCACATGGTTTATGGACAGACTAACAAATATATGGACATTATTATTTTTTAGAAAACTATAAACTACAAACTTGCAATAATTGGACATTAAAATGTAAGAAATGTATCATTGGTCATGATCTTGGTTTGTTTAAAAGAAATGGCTCAGTGGTACAGTTCCAGTAGAACAGCTGGTTCGGAACCGTAAGGTTCCCAGTTCGATTCCGGGCACCTCCAGTGTTAGTATCGAAGTGTAGCCTACTTGAGCAAGATGCACTTTAACAAGCAATTTATAAAAGGCGTTTTGTTGATAACACGTTTTTGTTTGTTGTTGCTGCTGTGAGTTATCAATATCATATACTAATGTAATGTGGTATAGGAAGGCCTATTCAAAACTATATTTCTAAAGTTGGTGGTTGATAATATTAATTAGATTAAAAGTGTAATGACTTCTAACAATGTCTGCCTCTGCAGCAGAATTATCTACACAAGCTAGGGTTGCAAAGGGTTCGAAACTTTCCCATAAACTTTCAATAACTTTTCCGTGCCATGGGATGTTTGAAAATGTTGCCCAATTTATTTATTTAAATACTGAACTTATAAAATAGTCATCGGTGGGGAGGTAATACGAAAATAGGCGTCAAAAGGCACAATTGGTGCCAGGTGAGTTAAGTAGATATACTTTTTTTTTTTTACAAAGTAACTAGTAACTAAAGTTGTCATATAATTGTAGTAAAAGTACAATATTTTCCACTGAGATGTAGTATAATATAATAATATATAATATTATAATAATGTACTTAGTCACTTTACACCATTGTTAGTAGACAACGGCGTGTTATCCCCCTTGGCTTGCACATCATCAACATGTGTCACGTCATATTTCAACGACCTTTCGACTATGAAAAGTAAAAAACAATCCATGATCCGAACCTTCCCAGAACCAGTGAAGTTCTGTGATGTTTCTTTTTAGTTTTTTATGTTTCTATTATAATCAGAACCACCCCACAAAATAACAGTCTTTTTCGGTTTGGATGTGCATAACATTTCCCATGTCAAAATGTATATGTTGGCACAAAACAAGTCTATATTATTGGCACGTGTTTAAAGTGTTTAAATATTATAGTGACCACTGGCCAATTCCTGGTGTAACTTTAAGTGTCCTTTTTCGTTATATACAGCAATAATGAGCTGGTGACAACCATAATATAAATTCCAATTACGTTTTTTATTTTATTTTATAACAGTACAGTTGGAATAATTCTTGTTGATATTTTAATAGTCTGCCAAAGTCTATCAAGTAGTTAAGGAGTTATACCCATAGTAAAGAAGCAATAAAATGGGAGTTGCCCATAAAGCAGTGCACCTCCACTCTAGCCCAGGTGCTGGACAAATGGCAGTACAAGATTAAGAAATAGAGTCTGCAACACTGGTATGAAAAACTCAGCTCCACTGGTTTATTGATTCTATAAACCAGTGGAGCTGAGTTTTTGCGGACTCTATTTCTTCCTCTTGCCCATAAAGTCAGACATAAACGTTTAAAAAATATATTTTTGTATTGGGTTTTTTTCTGCATACAATTCTAGGTGAATTGATAAAAACGGAAGTGAATGGCATCACTGACGATAAGCCAGTGACGTCCTTGAATACAACGCCACTGTCCCTTTGACACAGTAAATAGAACAAGGCAACACCTTTATCAACAGCTTTAAATCTGTGCTATCTTACAGTAACCCAACAGTTAACCTTCAACTTTATGCTGTGACACTAGTGTCATACAGAGAAATAAGCTCCTTACTAGTTACTAACACTCCTATGAGAAGTGTTGTTTGAGCTTTATTTCATACAGCATGCAGTGCCACTTAATTAGACTATTATAGACCAAATCAGAATGTTTTTTATGTCAGTAAACAAATGGGTTTATGGATGGGACTATGGATATCTACACAATATAAAATACAGTGTCCAGAACATTAACTATGTCTTGTTTGTCAACCTGTGGATATTTAGAACAAAATAATATAATTTCTAATGGTCAATGACTAATACAATATCATAAGTATACTGCTCTTCCAGAAATAACTTGGGTTAATGAATAACTCTTGTTCCAATGTGACGCACGCTGCAGCCTTATCGACCCGGAAATATACACTTTTGGTCGTGGTGATGTCATTGTGATGTATGTGTATTTATTTACCACATCTGTTTCTGCAATGGAGTTTATACGACTCTGATCAGAAGCATTGAATTATTTGTGCTGAACTACTGAATGTGTGTTATATAAATTACCGTAATACAAAGACAAAGTGTGTATAAGTAAAGTTGTACCCAGCTCATTATGTGAGCAACAGGCAGGGGTGGAAAAAGTACTCAAATGTTTTACATAAGTAAAAGTATAAATACGGCAATGTAAAACTCATACAGTATATGAGTGGCAGGTTCAGGAGTCAGGAGTCACATAATAAAAGACCCAGTAGAACCACAAGACAAATGAGCAATAATATGATCCTGAGAGATACTGTAGCACAGTAATTGACTTTGTTTACTGTCAATGACGTGACGGATGCAATCTGTTAACCTGCAAAACTATAAGTACTGTATGTCTTATGTCAGTGCAGTGCATATTTTAATTATTTGCCACGCATTAGCCTATTTCCTGTGTGTGTGTGTGTGTGTGTGTGTGTGTGTGTGTGTGTGTGTGTGTGTGTGTGTGTGTGTGTGTGTGTGTGTGTGTGCGTGCGTGCGTGAGTGAGTGAGTGTGTGCAATTTATCGTTACTACTCTTGTCTTTCTACCAGAAAAGAATGTTATTGTCATTGCAGGAGCGTTTATGATCCCCTTCCTAATCCTGCTGGTTCTAGAGGGCATCCCACTGCTCCACCTGGAGTTTGCTATCGGCCAGCGCCTAAGGAAGGGCAGTGTGGGAGTATGGGGGTCCATTAGCCCATACCTGACTGGTGTTGGTGTGTGCAAATCCTATAAATTCCCATCATTTATATCAGTGGTTCTCAAACCTTTTCATGTCTAGGACCCCCAAACACATGTGTATTTGGCCGCGGACCTCCTTCAGAAAATACCTTGTGCCTGGGACCCCCTCCCATAAGACTGGGAGCTTGAAACAGCTATAGGGTTAACGTGGTAAAAACTGATGCTCATTTGACTGGGGGCCCGCTGGAAACCCCTCGAGGCCCCTGGGGTCGCCGGAATCCCACTTTGAGAACCACTGCTGTATATAATATGTTTATAAAAACAATGCAGAAGGAAACAATTCATTGTCTCTGCACCCAACAGGAATTTCTGCTATGACTGTGTCGTTTCTGATTGGCGTGTACTACAACAACATCATTGTCTGGGTGCTGTGGTATCTCTACAACTCCTTCCAGAGCCCACTGCCGTGGAGTCAGTGCCCACTCAATGACAATCTCACAGGCAGGTGTTTATTTCACTGAGCTGGTTAAGTTTATTTTCCGTTAGCAGCTATAAAATTGATCTCTTTCCTATATGTCTCTAAAATTATGTCTGAAAATATTCCTTGACCACAAAATATATACGCATCAGGTTGATTTATTGGCGGCCATAGACTGTAATAAACTACAAGTCATTGGTCCGACAAATGACAACCATAACCGCAAGCACGGGAGCAGACGCTAGTCCGACATGCGGATGAATGTCGGACTAATGCCCTGTCTGAAAAGCGTCCACCTCCCACTGTGAAAGGAGAAATTTCTCCGTCATGTGGATTGTGTCATAATCATCATAATTGTGATAATCTTGATTATCAAGAATTTGCTGAAAGCTACAGAAACTGTGTGATAGTGCCCCTGATGAATGTTTGTTTTGTACCTCCTGCAGGTGCTGTGTCGGAATGCGAACGAAGCTCTCCAGTGGATTACTTCTGGTATAGAGAAACGTTAAACATCTCGGCAAGCATAGAGGACTCTGGGGGTCTACAGTGGTGGATGGTGCTTTGCTTAGCCTCTGCTTGGACCATACTCTATATTTGCTGCATAAGAGGGATTGAGACCACAGGCAAAGTAGGACCCTACAAAAAAGTCCATATTTTACATTAAGGCTGCTAAATTATACATTTGGCCAGTCCTGTATGTATGTAACGGATACTGTATGTGAAGCAGTATTTCCAAGCATGCATGCGTCGACACACTTCCATACATACAGAGCAACTGATATGAACTCTCGCTCTCTCTCTCTCTCTCTCTAATACAGGCTGTATACATCACGTCCACTCTTCCATATCTGGTGCTCACCATCTTCTTCATCAGAGGTCTGACTCTCAAAGGCTCTTTGGAGGGCATCAAGTTCCTCTTCATTCCAGATGTTAGTACAGTCTGGATTGACAATGTACCTAAAAATCAGTCGGAGTCTAATTCCTGCCTTAACTGTCTGGCAGGCCACACCTCCTGACTTCCTTTATGTGTGTCAATATAGCAGAAAACGGAGCCCCTGAGTGGCTGGACGAGATATTTTCTTATAGAGATAATATCTCGTCCAGACAAGAAATTATCTCATCCGGATGAGATAATTTGTTTTTCTTACCATGGCCACACAGGGGCTACGTAGTACAGCAAGGTAACATCAGTCTGTTGATAATTGATTTTTTTTTACCTCTAGCTAGATGAGTTGGTGAAACCTTCGACATGGTTGGATGCAGGTTCCCAGGTGTTTTATTCCTTTTCATTGGGCACTGGAGGCCTCATCTCCTTCTCTAGTTACAACCCTATTCAGTAAGTATACAATAGCTACTGTTCCGCACTGCATATTGAGGCCATATTATCAGGAGAGATTAAACAAGAGGGTGTCTAATAACATCATGGTTTCATGTGGATCTCGGACTAAATGTACCCAGTCTGTGACATCAGTTAGAGAGCTATGGTTACCATTGCCTTTGACTTCCATTTGTAAAATTAAAGGAGACATTTTGCGTTGATCTGTGCATCAGTTTGCAAGATTATAGCCCTGGACCGACCGACTCAAACACAGACCCTCTTCCAGACTGCTCATGCCCCCTAGGAGCCATAGCACAAAATAAAATCTAGGTATTTATGTCATGGTTCCTATATGGGCTGAGCCGTCAAGAAGAGGGTCTGTGAGTTTGTGAGGCAGATTCCTTGTGTATGCTGCTAGTAGGCCATGGAAGTAACTCCATGTTTGCATAATAACATAATTTTGTAAGTCAGTGGAGGTCGGATTTGGATGAAATTCACGGTGACTGATGTCAAACTACTATCATACAATACTTGATTTCATAGAATGGCCATAATATCTGAGAATGAGATCAACATGGAAGCCACAGCGTTTTTAGATTCTGTCTTGTTTATATTCTGCTTGAAACATTTGCAATATATGTAATTTATGCGACAACTGTACGACTACACAATCTAAAAGTTTTAAACTTTGCAATTGTTTTCTCACCTTTTTTGCACAGCAACAACTGTGAGCAGGATGCTGTCATCATCGCCGGTGTTAATGCTTTCACTTCGATCTTTGCTGCCTCTGTTATCTACACTATTATTGGCTTCAGGGCCACTGCACAGTTTGATGACTGCCTTAATGAGTATGTGCCTTCAATCTAAAATTTGCACATTTTAAACATCTTTGAGTTCAGACAAGAGAGATTTTAAGCCTGATTTGAGGTCTGTAGTAAACCAGGGGTGTTTTTTTCATGTGATTAATTCACCCGAAGATATACTTTTCCAAACAGTAGTTTGTGTCATCATTACACAGAGCGCAAATATTGAACATCAGTATACAGTATAAATGGTTTTGATCATGTGAAATGCTCACTGGGATTTTCTTATTGTTTTAACGTCAAGACCACAGTGTGTAGAAGCACGATATTGTCATGCTGTCACATACCGGATATAGATAATCTACATACAAGGACAAGGATAAATTAAGCATAAGTGTAGCTAACGTAAGCAATTACTGTACATGCCCAGGGCATTGTGGGTCACTGGACATTTCTCAGTTCATGATTTTGAATGGACCCTTTCAGAAACATTGTAATGCTGCTCAATGCATTTGAGCTACCAGATGGGACCATCACAGACAGCAACTATGAGACCATGCTGGGAAACCTCAACAGCACTGCCTTAGGGTCAGAGGTCATACAGGGTCTGGACCTCAATAGCTGCAACTTGCAAAGACTGCTCAGTGAGGTATGATCCTACTGTATGTAAACACACAACATCCCATTGTAATTGTTCCTTTTACATGACTGTTATTAATTAGTGGTTTCCAACCCTTTTCATATCAAGACTTTGGAGCCACAGACCACCATTTGATGCCTCTCAGACTCAAAACTAAAAAATAGTTTGTTGCCGTTGGATAAGATTTTGTCCACAATTCCATGGCATATTGACGTTGGTACCATAGGAGAGATAACAGGCAAACGTTGATGAAAATAACAATTCTTCTACATTCTGTAATAGTTTAGACTTAATGCTGATGTTCGATTTTTTTATGGCTTTTTCTGCCTTTATTTGATAGGATGAAAGTAGTCTGACAGGAAAGGGGGAGAGAGATGCACGCGGGGAGGACACACGGCAAAGGCCGTCGGGATCGGGAGTCAAACCCACGGCATGCCGTCAGGCTGGCTCAGCAGCCTAGGTGCCCAGGTGGTTGAGCTAACTGTCTGGGCCCGCTGTAATGCTGATGTTTAACAGGTAAAATGAAATTAAATGGACCCTTCATTTGGTTTCATTTTACACTCTCAAGAGTTAAAGTTCTATAAGGGTCCATTTGGTTACCACCTCACCATCATTGAGCTGGGGACCACCAGCTCAAGGACCACTGGTGGTCCCCGGACCACTTGTGGTTGAAAACCTAATGTTATAAATGTATGTATTAATCACAGTGAATGAGTCCATTACATTCTGCTGGTGTATGTTGTGTTCTGTGCTTTGCAGGGTGTGGAGGGAACAGGTCTGGCATTCATCGTGTTCACAGAGGCCATCACCAAGATGCCCTTCGCTCCTCTGTGGTCTGTGCTCTTCTTCTCCATGCTCTTCTGTCTGGGGCTGTCCAGCCTGTTTGGGGCTATAGAGGGAACAGTGGTTCCTTTGCAGAATCTCAAGGTCTTTCCTGAGAAGTGGCCCAAGGACGTGCTGACAGGTACAGTAAATGACACATGTGACGGTGTGACATATAGTATATTTGTTGACAATACACTACAGTTTGTCCACTAACTTAAAACACTAATTGTTGTTGTTTTGTGTTTCAGGCATTGTTTGCCTCACATCCTTCTCTATTGCACTCATCTTTTCCCTGCAGTCTGGTAACTACTGGTTAGCTCTGTTTGACAGATTTGCTGGATCCGTCCCTCTGCTATTAATCGGCTTGTGTGAGATGCTGGCTGTAGCCTACGTATATGGATCCGATAGGTAGGCTACATCAGTTAACTTCTGTTGCATTGTTCCTTGAGGAAAGAATTCCTACATGTTTGGTAAATAATGGGCACCTGCAGGGGGCTCCTCAATGGCAGCTGAGCCAGTAGGGCACAACAGCAGTGACAAGAGACACAAAAATGTGTGTTGGGACTTGGGAGGCGTGTATGTATGTATGTATGTGTATGTATAGTACATTCCTCTGAGGGTAGGCTGTTGATTCTAACCGTTTTAGACCATAAACACAGTATAAAATGAAAATGACAACAATATATCTCTAAAGGCAATATTCCATAGCTGGATGGATATACTGAGAAACTCATGAGTTTGTCATGTGTTTTTTTTTTCTCACAGGTTTAACGAAGACTTTGTATTCATGATTGGACACAAACCCAATTTATTCTGGCAGGTGACATGGAGATTGGTCAGCCCTCTGATTGTCTTGGTTATATTTATCTTTTACATGGTAACCCAAGTCAGTGAGGTACTGACATACACCGTCTGGGACCCCAGCTCAGTAAGTTCAGCATAACAGCCACAGTTCAGCTATTTGGATATTCAAAACACACATAACATTCAAATGTATTTCAGATGTATCAAATTAAAGTTGTGTGTTTTATGCCAAACCTTCACCACATACTGTAGGCTACATCACATGGTCAAAGAAGTGGCTTCCATTTTGAAATACAATAATTATACGCACACCAGGAAATATGAGCAAACTTAAATACATCCACCTCCAATCATCTGTTGTGCACCAACAGTGCCATAAACGGATGTAATACCATGACCCACCCCTCTGGGTCGGCACATTATTCAAAATTATAGTAAAAATAATTTATATTTTAGGAATATTTTATATGCTGTTGTTTTTTGCCACTTAACATATTTTGTGTTTGCCAGTTACATATATTCCACACTATATTTAATTTTGTGATCTCTTCCGTGTCATGTCTTCAGGCAAACTTCCCAGTGTTGGAGACATTGGTCTATCCCAGCTGGATCTACTTTATCGTCTTCCTCCTGGCTGGCGTCACCAGCCTTTTTATCCCAGCAGTTGCCATTTACGAATTACTCAAAAACTGTTTCTGTAGGAAGAACAATTATGAAGCTGAGGTCAGTACGGTGTCTGGCTCGGTAAAAATGCACTGAATGAATACTCAACTCATCTCAACTTAGTGTCACATAACATTTTACAGGTGTAAAAAAAAAAGTGTACAAAAGTATTTTTCGAACAAGGTGCATCATTGTAGTTGTAAGAGAGCAGTGTGAAGTGAGGGGCGCTCTCATCATCATACATCATCATATTGGGCTTAAAACAGCCATGCCCAAATGTGCTGACATCATCAATTTGTGATGAGGGCCCAGGCCCAATGAGTGTTTTTTTTGCAAAACTAATGGCTGGAATGGATTCAGCATCATGAAAATTAACCCCCTAGTTTGACACATCACATGCTACATAAAGCATGATGACATTTTGAATATCTTGCCTTCTATACTGTAGGTTGTAATTGGTATGGTCACATATTATGCCAATTATGAAAATTGCCCAACAAATGCAAGTTAGCATCCGGCAGTTTCTACATGCTGGGGAGTGGGGACCCATACTAAACATTTATAACATAAAACGTTGGTGTACTCAACATGTCCGGGTTCACAATGGGGCTCTATGGGCTGGCTACTAGACTAATAGTAGATAGGACTTGTGAGATCTTGTTTGATGGATCGGTGAAATGAGTATAGGTATACATGTATGTTTTTAAAATGCTTTTAATTGGTGCACTAAAACTAAAACAGATTATATTTATAGCAATATGTCTGGGTCCCCACCCACTCACTCAGGGTTGACGCGTCACACCTGCAGAGACGGGAGTGGCGCCAAAATGTGGTGTTTTGATTGGATAATGAGGGCACTCCCTTATAATAAAAGTACAAACTTTTGTGTATGTTCACATGACCTGATGAAGATCAAATAGATCGAAACGTTTTCAGAGACATTTTCAATAAAGAACGTCTTTCTTATACCTGTGGTATGCGGGCTCCATCCACTATCTACTGAAGTTTCTTTAGCCCAGCACCCAGCCTGTCGATGTGCGTATTCTACGTCCGCTCTGTGTCCCTTTTATGCCCATAATTATATGGAGATCTCTGTATGTCCTTATGGGCATCTCAGATCAGCGGCTCTGGACAACTGGTCTCCACATGTGCCTATATATGGGTATAACAAATATATGGAAATTATTATTGTTAGAAAACTAAGTAAGTACAAACTTGCAATGATTGGGCATTCAAATGTAAGAAATGCATCATTGGTCATCGATATGCCCGAACGATCATTGTTCATCATTGGAGACAATGTTTGTTTAAAAAAAAAATGTGATTACAGTAATTACACTAATATTTTCTGTATGTGTAACTGATATTACACATCACTGACATATGTTTGGCGGTGGTTCAACTCCCCCAGAGTTAGTATCGAGGTGTCCTTGAGCAAGATGTTGAACCCCAAATTGCTCCTGATGTGCAGGTTAGTGCCTTGCATGCTTTCCTCTGCCATCTATGAATAGGTGAATGTAATGCACAATCTATGTAAAGCGCCATCATTGTGACCACTCTGGAAAAGGACTTGCCTGGTGTAACAACTTTAATGTAATTTTCCGTTACAGCAGTAATGAGCTGGTGACAACCATAATAAATGACAATTGCATGCAGGTTTTTATTTTTATAACAGTACAGTTGGAATAATTCTTGTTTAAATTGATATTGCTTGCCAAAGTCTATCAAGTAGTTAAGGAGTTATACCCATATAAAAAAGCAATAAAATGTGAGTTGCCCATAAAGTCAGGCATAAAAGTTGTAATATTTACCTTTATAAAACCATTATTAACGGCTATGGAAGATATATGTTTTAAATATAAATCATATCTGCTTCAAAATATATGAAGGTTAAAGTTGCAGACAGTATGCTTTATTATGCCCTTGGGGAGATTTGCCCCTCTGTAGGGCATTTAGCAGCCACAGTACAGCACCAATTACCAAGGGACCAACCGGTTGTATATTAGAGTACATTGTTCAAGAGTACACAGAGGAAACCCACACATACATAAACTCCATACATAACAGCCCCCTGATGGTGTCCGATGCCTGCCTGGACCTTCTTGCAATGAGGCAACACTGTGCTACCGCTATTGTACTGTATTTCTTAGAAGTTACCAAGACACACAAAGACATAATGTTCACACAGATCCATTTATCTTAACTGCTTTATCATTGGTTCACCTGACAATTGTACAATGCCAATAACTCACTCCTACACTAGAACATTAGGTTCAGGAGTCACATACTAAAAGACCCAGTAGACCCCACAAGACAAATGAGCAATATGATCCTGAGAGGTACTGTAGGATGCAATCTGTTTACCTGCAAAACTACAGTATGTCTTGGCCTGGGCCATGGCTCAGCGGTCCAGGCACCTTGGCTGGTAATCCAGTCTGGCAGTGTGCCGCAGGCTCGACTCCCGATTGTTGTAAACTCTAATTACTGGACCCTCGTCTGGTTCTGGCTGGGTGGTGTGTGTTAATCCGGTTGAAGTATTCCTTCGGTACGACGACTGCGGCGGCGGGCCCGGGAGAACAATAACGCGACACGAGACAGTATCACGCTAAAGGTTCACCAAGTTTATTACAGAAACAGGAACATATATAGTGTATATCAAGTACACTGTGTCTCAATTAAGTTCAAGTACACAGACATGGACAACTCATTTCCCGTCAGCCTACTGTCTGTCCCTCCATAAAAAATACAAAATAAAGGCAAAAGCCACAAAAAAAACAGCTGTAAGGGTTCATTTGGTTAAACATGTTACAGTCAGAGTTACAGACCTGTCAGGGTATCAGTGGTTCTCAAAACTTTTCATGTCTAGGACCCCCAAACACATATGTATTTGGCCGCGGACCTCCTTCGGAAAATACCTTGTGCCTGGGACACCCCCCCCCCCCAATAAGACTGGGAGCTTGAAACAGGGTTACTAACTTACTGCTGTATATTAAAATTATAACATGTTTCAATTCTGTTCATAAAAACGATGCAGAAGGAACTTTAGGAAAGTAATTTGTTTACTTTTACATTGGTTATACCTTGATTGGTTCCTTCATGGTTGGTTGTTAATATATTACACTCTTATATACTTTTTAAATAGAGCACCGAAGTCTGATGTCAATATTGGTAGAGGGTGCAAATCCATGGGTTCATGTACTTATTTTCATTTTCATTCATTACCTTTCAACCAACAGCATCTATATGGACACATTCTGTGAAAATATATAGCAGAGTTTATATGCTGTCTGTCTGTCTGTCTGTGTGTGTGTGTGTGTGTGTGTGTGTGTGTGTGTGTGTGTGTGTGTGTGTGTGTGTGTGTGTGTGTGTGTGTGTGTGTGTGTGTTTCTCAAAGTGTGGTGACTGCGTGTGATTGGCCTAACGTTTAGGAGGAGCCAGGCTGCTGATTGGCTCCTATGATGGCCTCAACTATATAAAGCAGCTGTGTGGAAGCAGCATTCTGATGTCTTCCTGGTGTGTGTTTGGTACACACCGTCTGTCTGTAGCAAGAAGGTAACTAAATGTTAAACTTAAACCTTTAGCTTTGTTTGAAATTATTCTATTTGGGGAAATTGATCTGTGAATGAATGCCACTGAGGAGTTATGTTTTATAACTAGAGTTAAGGTAACTGTTCCAATATGGCTCATAGTGTCTTTTTCACAATGGCTTTCAAACTCTTGCATTTCAAGATCTCCCCTTAACTCTTGAGACAGTGTACAAATGGACAGGGTCCATTTGGTTCCATTTGTACACTCTCAGAGCTGTAAGGGTTCATTTGGTTAAACATGTTACAGTCAGAGTTACAGACCTGTCAGGGTAAAATTGGTATTGTCACAAACTCATAATACAATGTTGGGCTTAAAGTTAATTCAAAGCTGAAGGAAAAACATATTTCAAAAGTTGGGGGAAAATGTATATTAAAGTAACCTTGGGGGAGCGATGTTAAGTTGTAAAATGTGGGTTGTGGGGGCTGACAAGGCTATACAGCCACATGTGTTTCTAATGTGATGTAGACTTACATAACACTAATGACACTTAACTTTTCTCTTCAGAGTCACGAGACCAGTGGTGTAGGCAGCACCAAGCCCTGGGCCCTGAGACGAGCCATCTCCGCGGGCCCCAGCCCCACCAATTTAGTCTTCCGAGGATCCCTACCCTGGAGCCCATGTAAAGTTTCCCAGTCCGATGCCCCCCTGCACAAGACATTGAGGTAGGAACTGTACGCTATAGCTGCTGCTGGGAAGAGCTGCTTGCTGCTCAGTGAGTACAAATCTTGTTTATTGTCCTTTGCTGTCACTGGTGTGGTTCTGCAGGGTACTGATGGTGGCACCCTCGTGGGGCCCACCCATTAGTCCGAAGGACCGTTTGCGTTTGCGTTCCGGCTTCCTGCGGTTGCGTTGCGTCGGGCTGCCTGCTGTTGCTCGTTTGTGTTGCGTCTTTTGCGTCGACTGCCACAATTTCGTCCGGTTCCGTCATTTCACCATTTCCCTTAACTTATGGACACCGCCTGTCATTTGCAGAAGAACGTGATGGTTCACGGTAAGGATCTGTTTTTGTATTCTTTGCTGCTGGTAGGGTAGGGCTGGTAGGGTAGGGCTCCTACCTAGGGTAGGTTTTTGCGTTGCATCGCAAACTAAGCACTTTGGCACAGGCATGGAGCTCCTGGTTTACTGGGATGGGGTTCGATTCCCTGCTGCGCCCTGCTGATTAAATTTAATCTGTTAAACGAGCATCCTTTAGCACAATAGAGCTTTAACCTATGACCGCATCTATAAAGATGACTAATCTTAATGTAGGCCTATGTATTTAGTATACAGAATCCAGATATAGCTCATCTACTGCAGCCTATCTCCTGTTTCTGTAGCCATGAGGCCCATAAGGCAGGAGCCTATCTCCCGTTTCTGTAGCCATGAGGCCCAAAGGGTAGGAGCCTATCTCCTGTTTCTGCAGCCATGAGGCCCAAAGGGTAGGAGCCTATCTCCTGTTTCTGTAGCATATGAGGCAGCGTGATGTACAGGTGTACCCCCTGGACATGGCGCTAGGATCACAGGGACTTTTACCCCCAATCGAACCAGTGTTTATTTCGTCGACTAAGACGGCCACAAAATTGAGCTATTTTTCCTGTGGCTCTGAAATGATGTCTAAAATTATACCTTGACCACAGAATATACATGCATCAGGTTGATGTATTGGTGGCTTGGCGCCCATAGACTATAATAAACTGTATGAGGTGCCAAACTGATGCTTGACCACACAATGCATCATGGGAATTGTAGGAGAATCTTCTCCGTCAATGTGGATTGTGATAATCTTCAAGAATTAGCTGAAAGCCACAGCAACTGTGTGATATTAAATGCCCCTGATAAATGTTTGTTTTGCACACCCCTGCAGGTGCTGTGTCGGAATGCGAACGAAGCTCTCCAGTGGATTACTTATCAGTCATTGTTTGACTTTTCTGATGACATCGGTATCGGGGAAAATAAGTATAATTATTATTATATATTTTGCATATGGTCATGCATGTGTCAAATTAAAGTTGTGTTTTAGGCCAATCCTGCACCACATAGGCTACATGACAAGGTCAAAGAGGTGGCTTCCATTTTGAAATACAATAATTATGAGCAAACATTAAATACAACCACCTCCAATAATCCTTTGTGCAACACCATGTAATACCATGACCCACCCCTCTGGGTCGCCACATTATACAAAATTATAGTAAAAGAATATATTGTAGGAACATTTTATAGGCTGTTAGCCAGCCTGTTGTTTTTTGCTGTGCACTTAACATATTTTGTGTTTGCCAGTTACATATATTCCACACTATATTTATTTTTATAAAATCTCTTCCATGTCATGTCTTCAGGCAAACTTCCCAGTGTTGGAGACATTGGTCTATCCCAGCTGGATCTACTTTATCGTCTTCCTGCTGGCTGGAGTCACCAGCCTTTTTATCCCAGCAGTTGCCATTTACGAATTACTCAAACTATTTCTGTAGGAAGAACAATTCTGAAGCTGAGGTCAGTACGGTGTCTGGCTCGGTCAAAATGCACTGAATCGCCACAGTCACGGAATTACCACAATACTCAACTCAACTCAACTTAGTGTCACATAACATTTTACAGGTGTAAAAAAAGAAATCAGACCAGTCTGAATTGAGTGGTGCAACAGCACCCCCTATTGCTACTCTAAACATCGGGACATAGGTTAGGACATAGGGACATAGCTGTTCCTTGGAGTGGTTGCACCACAAAAAAAAAAAAAGAAGAAAAAAAGGTGGTCGAAAGTATTTTTCGAACAAGATCCATTATTGCAGTTGCAAGACAGGAGGAAAGAAATTCACTGTGAAGTGAGGGGCTCTCTTACCATTTTATCGAAATTGTATATATGTATAATAATCATGAAGAACTTAATAGATTTAACATTTGTAAAACATATTCAAATATTGGTAGGGTATAGGCCTATAGGGTATTACTGGCCAATCTGGACTGGAGGGTTTGTGTCCAATCTGGTTGGCATTGCCCCCCAATGCACCCCTGTAGAGCCGCCACTGGTCAGATATCAATGAGCAATGATGGTGCATGGTTGAAATATTGTGTGGTTTACTGGTTATATCAATATTTATTTTCTGTATATGCATAGTCATGGAGAAATGTGCATTACTGTATGTGTATGTTAACAAGATGTATACAGCCTGGAGCTGTTCTATCAACATTGGCACTGTCTTTCACATTCATTGTTGCTTGATTAAGTGAAATTCAGTGCTATACTGTATATTCCCACTTAAACAAGATGAGCGCATGACTTGGATGGTCTGATTTGTTGATGCTGATTTGATCATGTCATTTCTCAGTAGCGTATAGTGCTGAGTGGAAAAATGTTTATTGAACGGATGTTTCAAAGCGTCTGTACTGTGACACACTGTACTAGGTAGATCATGTACTGTACACTAGTGACTCACATCATAAATTCAGTCTAATCATTACTAAACATTATTGGCTACAACTTCTTCAGTAAAAGCAATTGTGCTTGTGTGCACACACTTAACCCATATACACACAGTACTAAACACGCACAGAGCCCATTAGCACACACATGCACACGCACACTCACTCACTCACTCACTCACTCACTCACTCACTCACTCACTCACTCACTCTGTCTTAAGTCTTACTAACCTTGAAAATACCTGGAAGATTGTCTCTGTAAATTGCTAGTCAATAAAATAGTCCATATACTGTATGGACTGTATTAATCTTTGGTTAATTATTCTATTACAAAGGAACACTGATAGGCACTCTGAAAATGTTGACTTCACAGTGACATACCATACTTTTTGCTACACTTACTACCCAAATGTGAAAGTAGTACACTGACATCTTAATTGACATACTGATGAAATATGCAGTTATGTTTGACAGTATGAATTGTTTTATTTCAGATCTAGAACTGTGTGCAGGTAACAACGCATCGCATGCTATTATGAAATCATTGAAGGTCCCAATGAGATAACATATCTATTTATGACATACCGTATATATCAATGGCTTGGTCTAATATTCAAGATAGTATTGCTCCATGACTATGCAAGTTTGAATAAAGTTTCAAAGTGAAAGTATGACAGAGTAATAAGAGCACAAAAACGTGATCCAGGGAAAATGGGCTCATAAACTGTAGAGAAGTGTGTGCTGCTCGCTGGAGCGAGCCCATAATGAACACATATTTGACCATAATATACTGCTACTGTTTATTTTCCAGCCATCTATACAAATTATCATCACATGGGAGTCTCCTTTCATTTCTCAATCACGCCCACCCACCCACACCCATCTCTCAGTAAGATTTGACTGTAGCGTCACATGATGTATTAACCATTATCAAGAAGGCCATAGCTTTTTCCACCTAACCATGCTGACCATACATAATGTTTCACAGGGTGTGACAGCGTAACTGATAACTACAGTTGAAATGCTAAAGGTCACCATAAATACCTTTTCAGTCCCCCTTTAAACAACACATGCTCAGGGAGCAGCAGTAGCACACAGAGATAGAGAGATAAACTATCTGGGGGATTTTATTTAAGGTGAAGGACACGTCCATTTTTGCACATCTATTTTGGCCAGAGAGAGAGAGAGAGATCTAACAGAAGAAAGCCTGGATTACTAAAACATCACAGAGTGCATCTCACCATCAGCCACACAATGAAGCTGAAGCTTCCTAACCCAGGACTGGATGATCGGATACCATCCCATCAGGAGCTGGAGAGGATGGAGAAAGAGGAAGCCGGGGACCGACCCAAATGGGACAACAAGGCCCAGTATCTGCTCACCTGTGTGGGATTTTGTGTGGGACTGGGCAATGTCTGGAGATTCCCTTACCTGTGTCAAAGTCACGGAGGAGGTAGGGTGGGATATGACCTTCACCTGCATCTCAAAGATTCTGTATAGACTATAACTGTACAAATAAATGCAATATGCATCCAAATAAATGGAATTAAAGAACTGAAAAAACTAAAACAAAAAAGAATGCATGGAGGTGAAGAGTGCATGTGTGTGTGCAGATGTGTGTCCGATGTGCTCATGATAATTCATTAGCCTAGATCAGAGGTTCTCAAAGTGGGGTCCGGGGGGGTGGGGTCCGGAGTGGGGGTCGTGGGGGGGTCGTGGGGGTCGTGGGGGGGTCGTGGGGTCCGGAGTTAATTTAACATCCAATTCAATTAAACCACTTTGAACCTGTTTTTATTTTACAGCTATTCTAAAATAGAGAAAAATTTGGAACAATCTTGAAAAGACTTTAAGAACACAAAAAATAGGTCCCTGGCCCAAAATCTTTTGAAATGGGGGTCTGCAGCTGATTACAGTTCAATGTGGGGTCATTAACATGACAATGTCTCAGAGCCACTGCTGGCCTACAGTCTAGAGTAGACACATACACTCTACAATATTTGTTTCAATAGATAAATAGAAAATTGCATTTGTCTCTTATACTAATGCCAGTTGAGGGTAATAAATATATGCTAAGATGAAATATGATTACTTTATTGTCAATTTATATGGAAATGTGTTTTCAGAGTTTTCAGAATCAGAATAATATACATTTCACATGAAATAAAAAGGATAATAACATTACAAAACTATAACATGTCCATCCAAATAATACAACATTAATCTTCCACAAATCTACTACTAGCCTTATAGTAAATGGGCCTGATTGTTCAGGATTCAGTAGTCATCATGCGCTTACAGTATAGTAAAAAGTACAAATGTAAAGATGATATCACAGCTATATTCAAAGGGCCTTTCTTGCCTTTAACCACTTACATTAAACTCTACTTTGTTGACCGGAGCCCCCCAGGGGTCTAAACTAGGCCCCTTGGCAAAAATAGCCGCCCTAATCTATACAAACTCACGCTTTGCAAAGCTCTGCTATTGTCAGATGGATGTTAGTCTGTTTTTGCAGAATGTTGGCCTATTGTGACATGCCCAGAACAGGAACCAGTCAGTGGTTCTAGTGGTTAAGGCACGTTTTTGCCAGGTGCTGGAAAAGCGCCTGGACTACATGTTCACCTACCCCTACTAGTAGACACTTTTTCATGATTGACTACCTCTAGGCTGCCTCTAAGCCAATGTGAGACCTACCCATGAAACCCATACTCTGAAATCCGCAACGTGAAGCCGTGAGCTGAGGCAGAGGTTGCGGCACACAAACTGATTCAACTGTAGATGTTCAGAAACAAGAGCTTTCTGCACCTGTCCTGGCAGTTATGACTGAGTCATTCTTGTTATTTTGGTCATTGCAGGAGCGTTCATGATCCCCTTCCTAATCCTGCTGGTCCTAGAGGGCATCCCACTGCTCCACCTGGAGTTTGCTATCGGCCAGCGCATGAGGAAGGGCGCTGTGGGAGTATGGAGCTCAATTAACCCATACCTGGCTGGTGTGGGTATGTATAGACCAAACCTAATATATATAGATAGGCCTCATTACATTTCATGAGTTCTATTATTTTTCTTTCCCCCGGTTTTCACGGTTGGTGGTTTTGGTGGAAACATTTTAATTGTTTAAATTAATTTGCAGTAATCATAATACTGTCCGTGATGTAAAAGCAGGTGTAAAGTAACTTAGTACATTTATTAAGTATTACTTACTACTGTAAGTACAATTTTGAGGTATTTGTACTTAATTTTCTGTACTTCTACTACATCTCAGAGGCAAATATTGTACTTTTACTCTATTATTTTAAAAGGTTTTTTTTTTTTACTTATTTTTTTTAACTTTTTTCCACCACTGTGTACAAGGTATCGCATCCATGCTGGTGTCCTTCCTGGTGGGGGTGTACTACAACACCATCATGGGCTGGATCATCTGGTATCTGTTCAACTCCTTCCAGGACCCGCTGCCTTGGAGTCAATGCCCTCTCAATGTCAACAAGACAGGTATGGCCTACAGCCCTGAGAGATAACAGGTGCATGGAAGATAACCTGCACATCTCTAAGTTCGAAAGAAAGAAAGAAAGAAAGAAAGAGGTCTCTTAATGAAAATCTATCGTGTTTGTTGCTGTTTTTGTTTGTTGACAATATTTTTGCTTTATTAATTATTACATTATACGCTATGAAGCCTAATTTGTACACTAGTTTGCAATGAAGTATAATAATAGGCTTGAGATGTGCTAAAAGAAGATTCTACAGGTTATGACTGACTTCAAAACTGTGATATTGTGACTGAGTTTGTGCCAGTGGGTGTGTGTGTGTGTGTGTGGCCCTTAAGAAGTAGTGAAAATAGCAGATCTACAAGATCGCAGCGTGGCTCAAAATGACTCGTTGTGACTGTGAGCTTGTATATCTGCTATCTTCGAGCTGACTACGTTTGGGAACCACTGCTGTACAGATGGAGCACAGCTACTGTACAAGTCTTGACATTGTGTGTCTGACTCTGACAGGTGTGGTAGCAGAATGTGCCCAGAGCAGCACCGTAGACTACTTCTGGTACAGAGAGACTCTGAACACCTCGACAGCCATCGATGTATCCGGAGGTCTGCAGTGGTGGATGGTGATGGTTCTGGTGGCTGCCTGGACTCTGCTCTACGTCTGCTGTATCAGAGGGATCGAAACCTCAGGAAAGGTCCGAGAGGGAGTCAAATTCCACTCTATTATCTAATCATCTGATAGGCTGGCAGCTTGCCTATCTCACTCTGCCTGTGTGTGTGTGTGTGTGTGTGTGTGTGTGTGTGTGTGTGTGTGTGTGTGTGTGTGTGTGTGTGTGTGTGTGCGCGTGTGTGTGCGTGTGTGCGTGCGTGCGTGTGTGCGTGCATGTGTGCATGTGAGAGAGAGAGTGCACGTGCGTTCATGTGTGTAAGAAGTCCTCTGATCTTTAGTTCGGTAAAAGTTGCAATACCACAATGTAATACCTATATACCAGGTTGTGGAACACAGGCTTAACCTGCAATACACACAATAATTTGTTTTGTATTATATGCAATGTAAATAGTAACTAATGCTGTCAAATAATTGTAGTGGGTGCAGTGTGCCTCTGAGATGCAGTGCATGGAAATACTCAAGTAAAGCAATAGTTTCTCAAAATTGTACTTAAGTACAGTATACTTGAGGAAATGTACTTACTTTCCACCACTGCCAGAGCATGCTATTTGATTTACTCTCTCTCTCTTTCTCTCTCTCTCTCTCTCTCTCTCTCTCTCTCTCTCTCTCTCTCTCTCCCTCTCCCCCCCCCCCCCCCCCCCCCCCCCTCTCTCTCTCTCTCTCTCTCCCGCTCTCTCTCTAGGCTGTCTACGTCACGTCCACTCTTCCATATGTGGTGCTCACCATCTTCCTCATAAGAGGTCTGACTCTCAAAGGCTCTTGGGCGGGTGTCCAGTTCCTCTTCACTCCAGATGTAAGAATGTTAGCCAGCCAATCAAATAACTATTGATTAACCCCTTTAAAAGACTCATTATGTCTTCTCTAGGTCGTCCTCAGACGAGCCTTCCATCGTCGCCTCCAGTCATCCTGGTTCTCCATACATCCGGCCAGCTCGCACCTGCATCTTTCTTGAGTACATCCACATACAGTATGTTAGTATGGGCGTCCTCGTGACCGGTGCCCTGCATGTGTTGGTTCCCACAGCACCAGTTTGCTGGCTGGGAGCTCTTGGTGTCTTTAGCAGTGTCCTGCGAGTCTCATTCTCCTGGCTACTATTTTTTCACTCATCCTGAATATTCCGGCATACAGATTCTCGTTGGTAACATGTGTACTCTTGCTGATGTTGAGCACTACACGTAACATTCTGGTGTGCTAGAGCCTTGTGCTAGTTGGCTTCAGGGTCCAGCATTCACTGCCATATAGGAGAACAGATTCTGCCATCGCGTAGAAGAAACTGAGTTTGATTAGGTTGGAGTTCCATACACTGGCCATGCCATTCAGGGCCCTCCATGCAAGTGCCTTCCTCACTTTTAGATCTTGCTCTGTTGAGTTGACCCATGAACCCATGAAGTACTTGAAGTCATTGACTTCCTTCAGAGCAGTGCCTCCTGTTGTTGTGAGAGGTGGATGTTCCGTTTGGATGTTATAGGTGATCACCTCAGTTTTCTTGGCATTCAGCTGAAGGCCAACCTTGGCACACTCAGACTCCACTCTGCTCAAGAGCTCCTGTGCTTGCTCCATGTGGTTGGAGAGCAGGCTGATGTCATTCGCGTAGTCTAGGTCTGTCAGGACTACTGCAGGGTGTCTTCTTGACCTCCTTGGCGTAAGAGTGAGGCCAAGATCCTTGTGTCTCTCACACTTCTATTGAAACATAAAGAAAAGTAAAAAAGAGCTAATTGTGAAAGTATAATGCTGTTATGAGATAAGTTTCAAGAAGAGAAGGCATGTAATCATGCTATGTCACACCAGTGATAAAACAACTACTTAAATATCTGTGAGTCTAACTCTGCATCAGTTGTCTTCTATGTGTGTTAATTGTCTTTTCTCTGTTAGGTAAATGAGTTGATGAACCCTAAAACATGGTTGGATGCAGGTGCCCAGGTGTTTTATTCCTTCTCGTTGGCCTTTGGAGGCCTCATCTCCTTCTCTAGCTACAACTCTGTTCAGTAAGTACCATCAATGTAGACCGGGTCTATGCCCTTAGTAATCTTATCAAGAGCGATTAAAAAAAAAAGCTCATGAGAGCTCTACCCAGCAAGCCAAATGACGCCATGATGACGTTATGATGACGTCCTCCAGTGACTCCGGTGACGTTCAGGAGTGCAGATGTGAGGTGAGGACTAGGCCAGATCACAGCCCATATGGGGATGATCTTTACGTCGTTTCCAGGACGTTTTCACCACTTAAAATAATATACCGACAGCTTATTCTGGGTTAGAGCTGACTAGTTATGATATGACTTAGGTTGATCTGGCCTCTATTCTCTCTGATTCATCCAGGGACGTTTGTCTTAGTAGGCAGAATTTATGTTTGTTGAAATCAGGTGATTATTTATTTCTGGGCCAGATCTGACGAGTCTTGGTTTGACTTGATTTGGCCCCAATAGAGACGTCACTAATTCGTCCAGGTCCTGACTGTGCTTGCTGGGTATAGTCTTTTCTCGCACTTTCTCACTCCCATTGCATAAAACGGTCAACGAGTTGGGGCAGGGTTTGTCCATGCGACACCCATTTGATGTGAGGCTGCTTTGCCTAATGGCACATCATGTACACAGATATTCACGTGCACAAGCGCTCGCTCGCTCGCACACACACACACACACACACACACACACACACACACACACACACACACACACACACACACACACACACACACACACACACATACAGTACACATACACTCACACGCATGCGCACACATGGACGCTAGCATCCATGAACAACTCTCTGCTAACTAATGTATGAACCAGGATCTTTGGATTATTGATTCCTCTCATGGTCACTGTTTTCCAGCAACAACTGTGAGCAGGATGCAGTTATCATCTCCATCATCAACGGCTGCACTTCTGTGTACTCTGCAACTGTCATCTATTCCATCATTGGCTTTAGGGCCACAGAGAAATTTGACGACTGCATGGATCTGTGAGTCTTAGTATTTTCTTTTACTGTGTGGCTCTTTAGGAGGCAAGCTGTCCTTGAGTCTGTGTGGGACGTTGCATGTGAGACCTTGCCCAAACATGATGGCAAATGTCATTGACAATACGTTAAATTATAGACTAGTCCACAATATGGAAGTCACAACGTTGTTAGACGCCGCCTTGTTTTCAGTTGGCCTTTCTGGCGGTATCTGTGAAATTGAGTTAATGTTATACAGTACCTTTTATTTTTCAATGCACTATTGAAACTATTGATGAACACAGGTCCACTTGTCCCTTTTGTTGAAGTGCGTCGTATATTTGCTATAGAGGACCACATTTTCTCCCACACAGAACACAGGCAACAGAATATAGACCAAATACGAGATATAATTCCTTTAGAATTCAAACAAGCACCATACATTTTTGGTGCCATTAATGGTTCTTCTATGGATACACACAAACATAACACACTAAAGTACAATAGTGTGTGCGTGCCAGTAAAATATCATCATCAACATTTAAGCCCATCATCACTACAGAGACTTGATCACAAATGTAGCTGATGCCACGAGATTTATCTTTAAATCAGTGACTGATCTAAATTCCATGTATTTTTTTTCCACAGCAACATTTTAAAGTTGACGAATGCTTTCAATTATGCCGAAAACAACATCACAGTGGACAACTACAGTGATACGTTGACCTACCGCAATCAGACAGATCCAGGCATCATTGAAGGGCTGGATCTCAGAGAGTGTAGTATGAAGTTTTTCCTCAGTCAGGTCTGTCATATAAAACAATAACAAGAAAACTGTTTTATGGTTTACATCTGTTCAAATGTAGGCTATTGACTATTTAAATCCTCAACATCTTATTCACTATCTGCTCGGAACAGGTGTAGGAGTTTTGACAGAAACAAAAGTCATACTGTATATGTGTTTATGGAGATTTTCCAGTAGTAGTGATTATGTGTTTGCTTTGATACGGTAACATACAGTACACACTATGTGACAGGAATATTTCATTGCAGAAACTCTGAAGTAATAAGTATACAAATCACAATACTGTTTTTGCATCTATTCTGCCTCTATTTTGTCTTCGGCCAGGGTGTGGAAGGGACTGGTCTGGCATTCATTGTATTCACAGAAGCTATCATAAAGATGCCTGTCTCTCCTATCTGGGCCGTCCTCTTCTTCGTCATGCTCTTCTGTCTGGGGCTGTCCACCATGTTTGGCAATATTGAGGGATGCGTAGTCCCCTTACAAGACCTAAACATTTTACCTAAAAGATGGCCCAAAGAGATTTGTACCGGTAATTTACTTAACATTACTTAACATAAAGCCTTAACATGAATCATTGACTTTACATCATTGACAGCTTCTGATGAGTAAAACTACTGCTAACCCAGAAAAAATATGATTTCATCTCAGGTGTCACATGTGCAGTCTCATTCGTTCTTGCCCTCATATTTGCCCAGCAATCTGGGAACTACTGGTTAGCTCTGTTCGATGGATTTGCCGGGTCTATACCTCTCCTGGTCATCGCTTTCTGTGAGATGTTTTCAGTCATCTATATCTACGGTGTGGACAGGTGAGCCAACATCCACCGGTGCAATCTTTAGTGCCGGTGCTTCAATCAATCAAGTACTCAGATGTTTTAGACAGTTCTAAGCTATCGGTGGTGTGCTGCGTTCAGCTAATGCTTCTTCCTCAACTAGGTTTAACGAGGACATAGAGTTTATGATTGGCCACAAGCCCAACATCTTCTGGCAGGTGACGTGGAGGTTCATCAGTCCAGTCATTATGGCAGTGATCTTTGTTTTCTACCTCGTAACCCAAGTCAGCACGCCCCTCACCTACCTGGTCTGGGACCCAGATGCGGTAAGTGGTGCTGGATCTGATATTACTAGGCTATTTATTAGTAAAAGTAGCAATACCACAAAGTAGAAATACTCTGTTACAGATAAAGTGGAGTAGAAGTATAAAGGTTTTTTTTTAATCAATGAAAATACTCGAGTAAAGTAAAGGTTCCTCTGAATCGTACTTATGTACAGTATTAATAGTACAGTTAATTTCCATCACTGGTGGTAAGTATTCACAATAGTACATGTAAATGATATATCATTTACAGGTATTCAGTAAAGTGAGTGTAATAAAATTCATTCATTCATTTATTTTATTGTTGAAATGTTAATGGTCTTACTGAAATGTACTTTTAATACTGATATCCCCCTTCATTCCGTCCACAGCCGGAGTTCCCCTCCCTGGTAGACCGTCCATTTCCTCCCTGGATCTATGTTATTATTTTCATCTTGGCTGGAATCCCCAGTCTGTCAATTCCAGGATACGCTATCTTCAAGTTGATAAGCAACAAATGCTGCAATAAGGAGAGCAGGGAAGACACCATCAGCACCGTTTCTGCCCAAATACAAATGAGTGAAAAGCTTAAAGTGTAAATATTGGATACTAGTGAAACCTATAGTTAATTTAATCTAAATAAAAAGTTTCTGATAACGTACTTGATTTACTTTTCCGCACCGAAATTGCTGATCTTTAAAAAGCTCACGTCGCATAGCTTGTAGATCTGCTATTTTCGTCACGGGACACCGTCGCACAATGGCATGAGAGTGTACTGTAATGTCAAAATACATCCCATTTGGGACCATTATTCTCAGGGTTAAATTAACAGTTAGGATTTGTCAGTGTACTGTTTAAACCAATGTTTGTTCTAAACATGAGCGCACAAGTTCTTGGTGTTATTGCTACTGTCTTTGTATTGCCATGGTTATGTTCTGGACTTTAAAACCATGTGGACATTGACCTGTGAGTGAAGTCACAGTCAGTAAATGTCAACTTGACTCTTTATTATCATCAATGTTTTTATTTATTATCATTAATTCAAATATAGATTTAGGGTGCAGTCACACCAAACTATACTTCTGCCTTATGGTGCGGATTCTGCCAATGCTTTTCAATGGGTTTGTTGTGACTGCGCCCTTACACAATACAACCTGACCTCTAGGAATGTAATGCTTCCTGTGTGATAGCCTTTCACATTTCAAGGACAATTGTACATCACAAAATGACATGGTTTATTTAATGCGCATGTACAACATAAAAGAAATGTAGCAATTTAATCTCTGTTTCATAAAATGTATGAAAGTAAGGCTCTGGGAGTTGTTTTACAACAGAATATTATATTCCTATGAAAACGGGTTTAAACCCAACTTTAAGAGTGGGGCATTTGTTTTTGTTGAAAGAACTGTTTAGTTTGTTTGTAGTCCTGTGTGTGTGTGTGTGTGTGTGTGTGTGTGTGTGTGTGTGTGTGTGTGTGTGTGTGTGTGTGTGTGTGTGTGTGTGTGTGTGTGTGTGTGTGTGTGTGTGTGTGTGTGTGTGTGTGTGTGTGTGTGTGTGTGTGTGTGTGTGTGTGTGTGTGTGTGTGTGTGTGCGTGCGTGCGTGCGTGCGTAAAGTGTGTAGATGTTTGTCATATAGGAATACTGTGTTGCATACTGTATATATCCTGTACAGTTCTATAGTGCCAAACAAATTGCTGTTGCACTTAATAAGCAAGCACTGATGTCTTAAGCATTGTTATGTCTCTCACAAGTTTAAAATGAAAATAATAAAAAGATATGTTCAGAAATGATTGGCTAAATGTAAACACTTCTTGAGATTAGTACATATTTTCTTCATGGAATAACATTGCCAAAAGTAATGAAGAGCTTTATCTACAGTATAGCTATGGTAGATGCATGCATGTTTATTGTGTGGAGCAACATGGTACAAAGTACAAACCAGAGCAGATGGAACTATGCTGTCAAGTGTCATCATGAGGGTCTTTCTGTTGAGTGTGTGGGGGGATGGATGGCTGATTTACCCAATGAGTCACTCGACTAATACCATTCTTTCCTGTTTGTGTAAAGTTGCTCATATGAGCTCAAAAAGCTATTAAAAACGATTCTATAAAAGTAGCACCGATCACTTTTTCACAATCATTAAGTATGCTATATTAATTATTATCAATTGTGTATCTGTTACACACTGGACTTAGAACCTGTAAAGAGCTGCTGAATGGCCAGTGAAGTAAGGAAATAGGGGGTTAAGGTGCAAAGATATAACTTCTGCTGTATGGGCCTGAATTGCTAACAAATCACACTCGCACAGAAGCTAACTTTGCATACAGTATAACTCTAATCTAGTCCTTCAGTCGTGCAGTAAAAGTGTGAGAGAGACTCTGTTTCAGACACTGCACTACACAGTATACTAGCTACCACAGTATCAACTGCATTGTCTCACTGACTGAGGTGGAACGCTGCACAATGAGACTGGCGTTTCCAAATGCGGGTCTAGATGACCGAATCCCCTCTCACCAGGAGCTGGAGGAGCTGGAAAAGGGAGAAACCGACAGGCTCAAATGGGACAACAAAGCACAGTACATCCTCACCTGTGTGGGCTTCTGCGTAGGGCTGGGCAACGTGTGGCGCTTCCCTTACCTGTGCCAATCCCATGGAGGAGGTAAGATGGCATGGGGGAGGGGGGGGTCTGTTAAGCTGACAAGCACTGTCAGTGTCATAAAAAATTATTTCAATTGTGTAAGTTACTAGCAATTTAAATAATAATTCACTCTTTACAGTTTTCAAACATGCAAAGCTAAAGCATCTTACAATGCCTCCAATGGTTATAAAAAACGAATTATATATTTCCTTCTAAACACTCAATCATCCAAATCCAATGACGGATGTTGTAAACCTTTTTTAACAATCAACTTTCAAGTCAACACAATCTAGAAGACATATTACTCTATTGTGCCAGGGGCAGGAGGATGAGTGACTTATTCAATGACAGTATGACACACAGGACTGTCCTACAGGTGGTATTAATGATTCATAGAGAGTTGAGGAACAGAGACCCTATGGGCTAACCATGTTGCAGCTGAAAGCAGCATGGACAAACATTTCCTTTTCCCTTTTATTTATTTATTTATTTTTTGTTAATTTTACATGTCAATATACTAGACTAATTTAAAGTTATAATAGGCTAAATGGGTGCTGAGGATTGGAGTGTACACGGCTTGATGAGGTCAGCATATGGAATGTCAGAACAGGTCAGCTCCATATATGGAGATCTAAGGGTGGCAGTGGGGGCAGTGTCTTGAGTGCGCAGGGTTTGATGAGGGCCCAGGTAGGGCCGGGCCTTAATTTTCAGGCCTGTTGAGAACTCTAGTTTTGGCCGGCTGCCGGGCACGGCTGCACTAATAACTTTGGGGCAAGCCCGTCTAGAGTTAAAAAGGACAGGTATCAGTCAAAAGGGCGACATCGAAGAGGAAGGATGGATGGGGAAGAATCAACATATGGAATGTCAGAACAGGTCAGCTCCACATATGGATATCTAAGGGGTTTGAGGTGACCTTGCAACATAATTATTACTCTCCAAGTATAGCAGATTACAGATGAACAGATTTCAGCTAAGAAAATACACTTTAACTGTGCAGGCCTACTAAAATTGTAGGATAATCCAGTCTCCACTTTTCAGGAGCTTTTATCATTCCTTACCTAATCCTGTTGGTTCTGGAGGGAACACCTCTCCTACTGTTAGAGTTTGCCATTGGACAGCGCCTCAGAAAGGGCAGTGTGGGAGTGTGGCGGGCCATCCATCCTTGCTTGACTGGCGTTGGTAAGTATAGCTAAACGTCAATCATATAATGCATTAATCATAAGAGCTAAGCAATGGCCTTACGACTTGCAACAACAATACAAAGACTTTGTAACTTGTACTTAATACTGTAAATCAGTCATTATAGGATATGATTTTACAGTCAAAGGTACACGTACACCCATCACTCAGGTATAGCCTCGATGATGGTATCCTTCCTGGTTGCCCTGTACTACAACACCATCATCGCCTGGACCATCTGGTATCTTTTCAACTCTTTTCAGGGCTCCCTTCCTTGGTCCCAGTGTCCATTCAATGACAACGGCACAGGTAATTGAATATACAGTACATATATACCTTTTCTTAACAAAGATGGATATAGTGATGCTGTCTACTTTGTCCACTGCAGCCAGACAGTATTTTGTCACCACCTACAGGCCCTTTGCCAGAGTGTGAGCAGAGCTCCCCGACAGATTACTTTTGGTACAGAGTGACTTTGAACAGTTCAGCGTCTATATCAGATTCTGGAGGCTTGCAGTGGTGGATAGTACTGTGTCTCATGTGCGCCTGGATGGTCCTCTATGTCTGTTGCATCAGAGGGATCAGCACAACAGGCAAGGTCAGTTAAGGTCTCAGTCAACTACATGAATGTCAAGTTGATATGTACACATATAACTGTGATATTTCTTTCCCCCTAATGACTTCAGGCCGTTTACATCACATCCACCCTGCCTTATGTCGTACTGACCATCTTCCTGATCCGAGGGCTAACTCTAAAGGGCGCCTTTAGTGGAATCATATTTCTCTTCACCCCAGATGTAGGTGGTTTGATTGTCACTCCAAAAAGCTTTTGAAAGTATTGTCTGCCATACATCTTCAATCTCCGATTTCCAAGTTAATGCAGACTCAGAGCAACGTTTTGTATGCCTTCAGATAGATGAACTGATTAATCCAGCGACTTGGCTGGACGCAGGTGCGCAGGTTTTCTATTCGTTCGGTTTGGCATGGGGTGGTCTCATCTCCTTCTCCAGCTACAATCCCATTCAGTAAGAGATGTGCATCTTTGTACTGTTTTACAACCATAGCGGTTTTGAAGTCTGAAGGATTAAAAATATATGATAGCCACACTTTATCATCATACCTAAAATGTATGTTGTTTGCCATGTTTTCTTCTATCGTTACTTATATTCTTACTATAGCAATAACTGCAAGCAAGATGCCTTGATCCTGTCTGTGGTCACCGGATGCACCTCTATCTATGCCGCCACGGTCATCTACTCTGTCATTGGATTTAGAGCCACAGAGAATTATGATGCCTGTGTGGAAGGGTGAGTTTAGAACAAAATCACATGCAGCTTCCCAATGTGCATCTGAAAGTTTTTCAAATACTTCAAGGTTTTGAAGGCTGGCAGAGGAAGTGTGGCGCCCAGGATTAGATAATTAGATAATTGACACTGGGTGAAAAATGGGTTGTAAAATCGTAAAAATGATAGAATAGACAATGTAATTTTTTGGTGTAATTTCAATCTCTCCAGGAACATAATAGCGCTGTTAAATGGATTTGATCTTGCTGAGGGCAGCATCACTTCAGACAATTACGATACTGTTTTGAACCAACTGAACAGCTCTGATCCAGAAGTTGTTCACAGACTGAACATTAAAACCTGTGACTTGCAGAAGCTACTCAGTGAGGTAACCACTGTTATACTACATTATTAGAACCATGTAATTCTTCTTTTAAGAACCTACCTTTATTGCTAATTACCATAATCTTGAAATATAAAGACAGTTCCCAATCCCTATGTACAGTAAGTACGGAAAAACTAGCCTCCCGCCATCCATCACCTTAAAGCTATCCTGTCAGTCCTGGGAATCAAACCAGCAACGTTTGAGTCACTGGTCAACCAGCCATACGTATGTTCAAGGACAACCTGCAATGTCATAATTCGTATTTTCTTATCCGATTTGTAACCATGAAATGTGTTTCTCCAGGGTGTGGAGGGAACAGGTCTGGCATTCATTGTATTCACAGAGGCCATCACCAAGATGCCCATCTCGCCTCTCTGGTCCGTTCTGTTTTTCATCATGCTCTTCTGTCTGGGGTTGTCCAGCCTGTTTGGTAACATCGAGGGAGTCGTGGTTCCCTTACTGGACCTAAACATATTTCCCCGAAAGTGGCCCAGAGAAGTTTTAACTGGTGAGTGCATTGAGCTCAGCCCATGCAGTATCTAAGATCAACTATCCATAAAGAAGAATTGATCAATTATCAGCCATTATCAGAACAATTTATACTAGGGGAGGAAGTATGCCGGAGGTGTGGACAGCACAAAACACTGCCACTCAAGTGATTACTGGCCAATCACAGCGCATCTTTTCCGGGACTCGAACATGCGCTCTGTGACTCATGCTTCCGCGGTGCTTCACAAGGAATCTCGGGAATGTTTTGCCCTCCCTTGAGGGCATACTGTACGCTCCAGAGCCGGAAAGGGGGTCTACCGTTATATGTCTGTGGCTAACTTGCTGGCTGCAATACTATCCCATTGGGTGAGAGGTCGGCTAGCCAATCAGAAAGATGGGGGACTACGGCAGCCAATGATAAAGCGTTATTCATAGTCTGATTTATCAGTGGTGAGGTGACCACCGCAGCTACAACATGACGTCACTGAGCCGCGGTGAAGAGCAAACCTCCGCTGGTCACCTCACCACCGAAAATCTAGACTATGAATAGGCCTTAAATTGCCACTACCAACCACGATAGAAAATAGCCCAGCCTGCCTCCAGCAGCTGGTAAAAATACACTGGAGTCAAATTGTTGTGCGTGTGTTTGTTTGTTAGGTCTAACATGCCTTGTGGCCTTCATCATTGCCCTCCTGTTTGCTCAGCAGTCAGGGAATTACTGGCTTGCTCTCTTCGACAAATTTGCTGGCTCCATCCCCCTTCTGATCATTGCCTTCTTTGAGATGATAGCGGTTGTCTACATCTATGGCATAGACAGGTTAGTGGCATAGCATCTTCATTGTATGCAATCCACTTCTAAAAGAAGATTATTTATTTTAACATTGCATGTGTCCATTGTGTATGTATAGGACTTTTTTTTTTTTTTTTTATTAACTGCATGGCAATTTATTGACATGTTGTTTTTTACATGTAGGTCTTCAATAGCAATAGGCTACTACTACTACTAGTAATAATAATAATAATAATAATAATAAATAAATATATATTGGTTCTCAGATTCAATAACGACATGGTGTTCATGATTGGACAAAAGCCTGGTATCTACTGGCAGGCCACATGGAGAGTCATCAGTCCTCTCATAATCCTTGTCATCTTCCTGTTCTACCTGGTAACCGAATTTCAAGAGGAGCTCACCTACCTGGTCTGGGACCCCAACTCTGTAAGCGAATGAAAATATTTTACATAAGTTTCCTTATCCTGTTTTTGTGTTTTTCCTCCTTTCCTTTTCAACCTTCTTGTCAGCTGCTTTGTTTTGCTCTTATATAATTCTCTTCATGTTGCCACCCGAGGATGTTATTCCTCTACAATTCAATATCTTATCACATACCAGTTGCGCTTGGTGAGGGGAATGATACAAGAACAGTATGGTGTGAGTCACACATCATTGATGCATGCTAGATGTAAGCAAGATGTAAGTGTCATGGCCGCCCCAATGCATTTCCAATGTTCCAATGTTTCCAACATTTTGGACTACAAGCTGTTGTATGGCTTTCGGCTTTTTTGATTGATTGATTGAAATATTTATTAACAGTTTGCAGAATTACAGTACATTTCAAGCACAAACTCAATACAAAGACTGTTAACTGTGAGTGGACGACCCAATTAAGCATTACACTTGTTTACAACAGGGTCCATGTTCAATTCATCAAAACATTTAGAGACGTACAAATAGACACTTCTATATAGTTAAAGAACAGAACAGGAATTCATCATAAAGGAAGAAAAAAGGGAAAAGAAACATATACAGTGAGGAGAAAAGGGGTGGGGGAGGTGGGGGGGGTCAGATTTTACAGGGGCCAGTTTCGAATTGCAGCCGTCCATAGGTGCCCTTTGAGAGCGGTTTTGAAGGAGTCAAGGGATTCACATGTCTTAATGACTGTCGTCGACCCTAAGCCATCCCAGCCTGTCAAAGTGGGCAGGGGTGAGGTGGGTTTGGGGGGTGAGGCCAAGTAGGAGCCTGACCAGTTTGTTTTGGGAGGTCTGGAGCCTTGTTTTAAGGGCCTTTGAGGTGCTGTGGTACCAAGAGGTGCATGCATTGTCAAAGAAACCTTGTACAAGGGCTCCTGTTAAGGTCTTTGTTGACCAGTGAGGAGATCCTGTAAACTAAAGGAATCTTGTTCTTTGATTCTTTTGATTAATCTTGTGTTTCGACTTCCCCCCTCCCCCTCATACAACACAAATATTGTGTCAAAATGTCAACCCATGTGACTCCCATTGGAAATGCATTCGGGCAAGATGTATCACACCCTTTGTATACAACAAGCATACATCAGTCTGTTGCGAAGGTGTGAGTGAGGCCTTTGGATGATAAGTCATATCAGCTGTGCGGGGCTGATTACTGTTACCGGCGGTGTGATATGATAGAATTCCCAGCTTAGCAGACAAGACTTGTAAAAGTATGATATTTGGAGTAGTATTCAAAAAATGTAATACTCAAGTAAAGTAAAAGTACTGCAGAATTGCAGGCCCTTCCACCATGTAGCTACTGTATAATTAATCACAATATTTGTATACAATGTGATTTCATTTACAGACTTTACAGTGATGTTTTGCATACAATTCCTTTATTGTTGAAATGATATTGGTCTTCATAATTATTATTAATGTTATTACTGTAATTTACTTTTAATCCTGATATTCCCAACAGCCGGAGTTCCCTGCCCTGGCAGAGCGTCAATTTCCTGCCTGGATATATGTTATTATTTTCATCTTGGCTGGATTCCCCAGTCTGTCAATCCCAGCATACGCCATCTTCAAATTGATAAGCAACAAATGCTGCAATAAGGAGAGCAGGGAAGACACCATCAGCACTATTTCTGCCAAAATACCAATGAAATGAGTGCAACGGTGAAAGTGTAGATATGCCTATATATTTTTTCCTTCAAAATCCTCAGTTAATTTCATTCTGAAGCCTCATTTATACTTTATCATACGAGGAGAGTGACCAAAAATAGAGCTATTTTCAAAACACATCTGCATAGAGGTGGATGGCAGTGGTGGAAAGTAACTAAATACTGTTACTTAAGTACTGTACTTAATAACAGTTTTCACATAAGCAATTCTTCCCTCTTGGTCCTTCCCGTTTTTAATAATGCTAATCTTAAGGTTTGACCGAAATAGAACAATCACTCCTTTTGTTCTATTCTGGGCCGCAGAAAAAGCTGCTACCTTAAAATCTGCATTGTTTAATTAATTAATTTACATATATCATAATATAGTAAATGTGTTTCCTGTAATTGTAACCCAGGTGAAAATAGCCAAGTCAATAAAATAAGGATCGCAAATGGACTTATAAATGGACTTAGGATATAAACCAGGTTAACATAAAGTAACCAAACTTCTACTGAAGAGCTTTAAATAATGAAAACTAGATAGGATTTGTCTAAAACTATTTTACTATACAGAGTACAATGTAGAGGTTTATATTTATTCTGTATTCACATTCATCTACTTGTATGTCTTTGAGAGAGCTGTGCAATGCTCTGAACAAGCCAATGAACCAATTGACCAATGAGGTCTCTCAATTAATAGACTGCTCTTTGGAGAATCACCAGCCCAGGTGATGTGGCTCAGCTAATTAAATGCTGCAGAGCACAGAATGTTCTGGAGAGAGAGAGAGAGAGAGAGAAGCCTGTTGAGCAGACAGTTTGACAAACGGAGGAAAGACAAGATTTGATGAATGTGAACAGATTGTTTTCATTTAAAGATAGTTTTGATTGATCCAGTCTCTTTTTGAGAGAAAATAGTGCTGATCCTTTTGAGAAGTTTGATCCTGGAACCTGTTAATTGTGTGAACTTTGAACACTGACTTGGTCAGGTCTTTTGCTTTGATTGGATTGATTTGAGTGATATTGGCATATATCACTCTGGCGAGCTACCCAAGATTCCCCGGATCAAGATCCTCAACGCCGCTGTCCCCTTAAACAGATAAGAGATTGAGCCTTTGGTAGTGTGGTGTACTGTGGACCCAGTGCCGGTTCCAGGCCTTTAGTGGCCCCAAGCAACATAGTATTATGTGCCCGAAAAATCTGTAAATTTGCCATGAAAATGCTTCAATCTGGTGCACTTTGAGATCAAAATTAAGAAGCTAGGTGGGGGCCACATGTGGCCAGTAGCCCATGTAAGGGATAGGGGATACATAAAAATATATATATATATCTTCTCCCTGTGACGTGGCCCCCTCAGTGGTTGTGGCCCCAAGCGACCGCTTGGTTCGCCTTATGCCTAGAACCGGCCCTGTGTGGACTGTGTGGTAGAACTCAACACTATTACCACTGCAGCACACAGTGAGACCCTGTGTGCTAGCCATTTGTAGTGCACCTCCACTGCATACACATTGCACACACCTACCATACCTGGATGGACATACAGTGAACTTTACAGTCACAATACACTGAACATACTTACACTCAGAACAAGAAGGTAATTAACAAAGTATTTTGATTTCATAAAAATACATTTCATTGGTTAAAAACTAATACTTACCATGAACCTAAAAGAGGAATAATACCTTAAAAACAACTTCACTTAGTTACTTACTTAACCTTGGTCACACGAACCTGTGCTTTCTATTGTTAATAGCGGAGCGGTGGGGCTAAGGCTCCGGTTCGGTGTCTATCCTTTTATTACTCTACTGTATAGTGCATTGCCGTGCTGACTGAGTGGGAAACAAGTTGGACCAATGGCGGCAGAGTGTAATGCCCATACATCATCAACATGACGTCAGGGATTCCCTTACCTCCACATTTTGCAGAATTTGCAACTGAGGGTGCATGCCAGGCCACCTCTGGCACACCATCGCCACACCTGGAACCCTGCATGGCACCGGGTGACCAGGTCTGAGGTTTAATAAATACAGTTGGTCAAGTGATCTCAATAGGCCACTAAAAGTCTAAATTAATGAAACTATTTGATGTAAGTAGCAACAATCTCATCTTTTGTAGAAATTGTCATTAGGTGTATTCATTATAATTAAGTGTGTATCTGTTTTTCACTCTGGACTTAGAAAGAACTGTTGAATGGCAAGTGGGGTAAGTGAAGGAAGGGGTTAATGTGTGAGGTTGCAGGAAGAGAAAAGATAAAAAACGGTTTTATCTACTGTGAGAACTGGTTTTCAGATACTGCACTACAGTACCTACAGTATCAACTGCATTGTCTCACTGACTGAGGTGGAACGCTGCACAATGAGACTGGCGTTTCCAAATGCGGGTCTAGATGACCGAATCCCCTCTCACCAGGAGCTGGAGGAGCTGGAAAAGGGAGAAACCGACAGGCTCAAATGGGACAACAAAGCACAGTACATCCTCACCTGTGTGGGCTTCTGCGTAGGGCTGGGCAACGTGTGGCGCTTCCCTTACCTGTGCCAATCCCATGGAGGAGGTAAGATGGCATGGGGGAGGGGGGGGTCTGTTAAGATGACAAAGCATAGTGTCGTACAAATAATTAAAATTGTAATATCTTAAGTTACCAGCTATTAAAATATTCAGCCTTTTCTGCTTTTCATCACATGCAAGGCTAGAGCAGATTTACATATTATTCTTCAGCCCCAGTGGGACATAACGGCTTCTAATTTAGCAATGTCGATTATGATGTGAAAAATGAATGTCCAAGAATTGGTTTACATGTCTGCAGAGATCTTGCAGAGCCTCCAATGGCTAATCATTGGAGGCTAAAATTTCCCAATAATCCTTTTTTATTACAACTTTCAACATAACCTAGAAGTGATTATTTTATGCCAAGGGCATTGTGAATCTTTGACATAAATGTCACAGGATTAAAAATACCAAGTGGTCTGATTCAGTGAGTGTTAAGGAACAGAGACCCCATACCTTGCTTCGCCAGACCTTTGTTGTAGCTGACCATGTTGTTGCAGCTGACAACATTTCATGTTCACATTCCAATATAGGCTAATGTAAAGTTATGATAAGTGGGTGCATGTACAGTAGACCCAAACATTTTCAATGATAGCCTGTATTGGTGACTTCAGTTTATAGAGCTGTCAGGAAATAATGCTACTGCATATTCAACCATAAAACAAATTTTCATGCATGGCTTCCATGTCTCCTCCCAAGTGACAAATGGGGAACTAGACAGGTACTGTATCACACCACCTTATCAGCTAATGGTGGTAAAAGACCCTGAAGTTTATCTTCCATCTGAAACAGTTAAACCACGGGAATGTGGAGCATGTGGTCACAATGCATTGATAAAAAAGAAGGGGGGTCCAACACCATTGTTAAGTTTGCCGACGGCAAAGTGTTGATGGGCCTGATATCAAACAACGAGGAATAAGGGCCTAGGAGGTGGAACATCTGTCGTGGCAAGTAAACTGCACCTTCCTGAATTTAAAGAAAACTAAGGCAAAAAGGCGAAGCATCTCAGACAAGGAAATTCAAGGTGTCACAGAAAATCTTGAAGTCCTGCCAGAGCTTATAGTAATCAAATCCTTATGAAGGTCGTGCGTTGGGCTGAATGTACTGTACCACAGGGAGCCCCGGCCCCCTGACTCGATTCTTGGATTTATACAACGACAGATGTAACACTATATACCTGTAAATAACTAATACGTGACTTTGATTTCAGATTAACAGAATCCAGATATTAAACGACACATTTAATGTCGGAAATTTCGGCCTACTGCACTGTAGGATAATCCAGGATGTCTCCACTTTTCAGGGGCTTTCGTCATTCCTTACCTAATCCTGTTGGTTCTCCTGGGAACACCTCTCCTACTGTTAGAGTTTGCCATTGGACAGCGCCTCAGAAAGGGCAGTGTGGGAGTTTGGCGGGCCATCCATCCTTGCTTGACTGGCGTTGGTAAGTATAGCTAAACGTCAAACATATAATGCATTTGAATCATAAGAGCAAAACAATGGCTTTATGTTACAGACATACCATCTCAAGATATTGTAATTTAAGCTTATTTTCCAATCTCCACCATATGACAAAGTGGCTATAAATCAGGCTTTAGGATATGATTTTAAAGTCAAAGGTACACCTATCACTCAGGTATAGCCTCGATGCTGGCATCCTTCCTGGTTGGTCTATACTACAACACCATCATGGCCTGGACCATCTGGTATCTTTTCAACTCTTTTCAGGACTCTGTTCCTTGGTCCCAGTGTCCATTGAATGACAACGGCACAGGTAATTGAATACACAGTATATACTGTAATTATAAACATCTATACCTTTCTTTCTCTGTTGTGTACGTACTGTGTTAGCCTGGCTAATAAGCTGGTTTCAGAAAGGGCCAAAGCCTCCCTGCTTGGCACTCAGCATCAATGGGTTGGATTGGGTGGTCAAATTAACTAATCAAATGATTCCTGAGCACGGCACGGCTGCAGCTCAGCGCTCCTTGGCTGCGGCTCACTGCTCCTTGGCTGCGGCTCACTGCTGCAAGAGATGGGTCAAATGCGGAGAAAGAATTTCACTGCAGTAACGTGTGTGACAAATCGTACGACTTTGACTTTACTGTGTGTTGTAGGCTCAATATGTCAGTTTTTCACCTCCCCCTTCACATTCCATATAGGTCACGTATCATCTATTGTGGCCAGATGTATAGGCCTAATGTCCTGTGGTCTAGTAGGACTATAGTAAATAATAATTTAAAAAAATCACTATACATCTTAAAAACAAAAAAAACATAAATTTGCCACTTGTTCGAATGCCCCCGCCCCCTGTCAAAAATAGCTAAAATCGCTATTACAACCTCAAACATAATTTTTTTATAAATAAATTACTTTCCTGGCAGTAGACTATTTGTTTTTATGTTTTGTTTTTTATTCATTATATCACGAAAGCAATCAAACTATGCCACCATAGCAGACATTATTTGTCACCACCTACAGGTCTTTTGCCAGAGTGTGAGCAGAGTTCCCCAACAGATTACTTTTGGTACAGAGTGACTTTGAACAGTTCAGCATCTATATCAGATTCTGGAGGCTTGCAGTGGTGGATAGTACTGTGTCTCGTGTTCGCCTGGACGGTCCTCTATGTCTGTTGCATCAGAGGGATCAGCACAACAGGCAAGGTCAGTTAAGGTCTCAGTCATCTACATGAATGTCAAGTTGATATGTACACATATAACTGTGATATTATTATACCCCTCTGATGGTCCCCTTCTTCTTCCCCCTCCCTAATGACCTCAGGCAGTTTACATCACATCCACTCTGCCTTATGTTGTACTGACCATCTTCCTGATCCGAGGGCTAACTCTAAAAGGCGCCTTTAGTGGAATCACGTTTCTCTTCACCCCAGATGTATGGTTTGATTGTCACTCAAAAGCTGTTCAAAGTACAGTACATTGCCTGCCATACATATTCAATCTCTAATTTCCACATTAATCTAGAGCAACGTTTTGTATGCCTTCAGATAGATGAGCTGATTAATCCAATGACTTGGATGGACGCAGGCGCGCAGGTTTTCTATTCATTCAGTTTGGCATGGGGTGGTCTCATCTCCTTCTCCAGCTACAATCCTATTCAGTAAGATATGTGCATCTTTGTACTGTTTTATTATGACCATAGTGATTTTGAAATCTGAAGGATTTCAAAAGACTGATGATGATGATAGTCACATTAAATCATCATACCTAAAATGAATGTTGTTTTGTTTTGTCTTATTCATTTATCCTTATTCTTACTAGCAACAACTGCAAGCAAGATGCTTTGATCCTGTCTGTGGTCACCGGAGGCACCTCTATCTATGCTGCCACGGTCATCTACTCTATCATTGGATTTAGAGCCACAGAGAATTATGATGCCTGTGTGGAAGGGTGAGTTCAAATCTCATACAGCCTCACACTCTTTTACACACTTAGATCATTCAAGAGGTCTCCAATAGCAGAAACCATGGGCTATGGTTCCCAGTGTTCTAGTCAGTGAACGCTAGAATAGAACCAAAGGCATCATCATCATCTTTGACGCAATGGCTACAAAACAATAGACAATACTCTTGTTGGTATCCCCCCAGGAACATACTGGCGCTGTTGAATACATTTGATCTTGCTGAGGCCAGCATCACCCCAGACAATTATGAGACTGTTTTGAACCAACTGAACATCTCCGATCCAGAAGTTGTTCACAGACTGAACATTAAAACCTGTGACTTGCAGAAGCTACTCGGTGAGGTAACCACTGTTATCCTACATTATTCCTATTATTATTATTATTATTATTATTAAGAATCACTTTTTTGTAAAGCCGCCTACCATATGGTAATTGAAATGTGTAATGTTTTGCATATCCTTTAGTTCCTAGCTAGCTACACGTAAACACAATTCCCTACAAAGAGATATAGTTCTCACCACAGGGTTAACTGCAGTGCAGCACCACTGGAGAACTTTGGTGTTGGTGTTTTGCTCAAGAGCACTTTTGCTTGAGTTGGTAGGCACTGTTTATACTGTATAACAAGCCCCTCTCCATTCACACCCTGTCAGTGCCAGGGAGTGAGCCATGCAGCAACCTGTGTCAATGAATACCAAGACCAAGCTGCAGCCTAGCTCCCTAATTCTTATTTTATTTTAATATATGAATTGTAACTGTATTTTTCCAGGGTGTGGAGGGAACAGGTCTGGCATTCATTGTATTCACAGAGGCCATCGCCAAGATGCCCATCTCTCCACTCTGGTCCGTTCTGTTTTTCACCATGCTCTTCTGTCTGGGGTTGTCCACCATGTTTGGTAACATCGAGGGAGTCGTGGTTCCCTTACGGGACCTAAACATATTTCCCCAAAAGTGGCCCAGAGAAGTTTTAACTGGTGAGTGTTTTGAGCTCAGCCCAGTATCTAAGAACAAATATCCATCAAATACAATGGAGTCAAAGTGTGTGTGTGTGTGTGTGTGTGTGTGTGTGTGTGTGTGTGTGTGTGTGTGTGTGTGTGTGTGTGTGTGTGTGTGTGTGTGTGTGTGTGTGTGTGTGTGTGTGTTGTCAGGTATAACATGCATCGTGAGCTTCATCATTGCCCTCCTGTTTACTCAGCAGTCAGGGAATTACTGGCTTGCTTTCTTCGACAAATTTGCTGGCTCCATCCCCCTTCTGACCATCGCCTTCTTTGAGCTGATATCTGTTGTTTACGTATATGGCATAGACAGGTTAGTGGTTACAATTGGTCCTACTGTATGTCACAAAGACTTCCTCTTATTGTCTTCATTTTGTGCTATCCCCTGCAAAAGGGTGAATTTATTTTGTAGTGTCAGGGTAGCTCAGTCGGTAGCCTCGGAAACCCAGACGTTTTTATTTCCAGGGAGGAAAAAAAAGTCTGGGTCTGAGTCCACTTCAATTCGGCATAGAGTAGCGCAAACATTGCTCACTCTCTGCTGATTTCTGATTGTCTGCACCTTTGTAAAATTGACATACACACGCACACATGTACACACACACACGCTCCTCTCTCTCTCTGTCGCTCTAAGTAATTAGTCTCATGTCGCGCAGCTGCACATATATTCTCCCGGCGGATCCTGCCGGGAGCTGCCTATGCCATAAAAAGCATAGGTGAGTTCCAGGCTACTCAGTCGGTAGAGCACCCATGACCTTTCGACCACAAGGTCATGGGTTCGATCCTGGGCACCGCCAACTTAGCGTATGAGCAGCACGACTTGAAGATGTGCGGTTAAGTACTGGGAGCTGATGGTAGTGTTGTGCTCCACCTCAGCATTCCATCTCCCAGAGGTCTAGCGCATTGAAACAGGGATAGGCACCCTGGCTGCTACCGACAATAAGCCTCTCTGACTTACTTTTTTGTAGATTAACATCAAACAACTAGCTCCTACAGTACCATAGACTTTAGTAGAGAAAAAGAGTGTTTAAGAACCTTAAATTATCTGCATGGCAATGATTCAGGCTTTTCATGTATTTGTTAATTATAATTATAATATCCATTAATACATAAATATTGGTTCTCAGATTCAATAGCGACATGGTGTTCATGATTGGACAAAAGCCTGGTATCTACTGGCAGGCCACATGGAGAGTCATCAGTCCTCTCATAATCCTTGTCATCTTCCTGTTCTACCTGGTAACCGAATTTCAGGCGGAGCTCATATACCTGGTCTGGGACCCCAACTCTGTAAGCTAATTTCCTTTTCAACCTTGTCAGCTGCTTTGTTTTGCTCTTATAATTCTCTTCAAGTTGCCTTCTGAGGATGTTATTCCTCTACAATTCAATATCTTATCACATACCCAGCCTTTAGTTGCCCTTGGTGAGGGGAATGATACATGAACAGAGAGGATATTAAAGGTCATATCAGCTCTGGTGCCGATAACTATTAACGGCGGTGTGATAAGAGTTCACAGCTGAGGAGACAATGGACTTGATTTATGATGTGAAGGAACCTAAACAGAGCAGAGAACAGCTACTGTAGCGACCTTCGGTGGTTCAACAAAATGCCATTAGGACCTGCATGTTCTCATCTGTTATATTATTTTATTATAATAATAATATAATAGCATATGATCTACACTGTCATTTCATATTATGAAATGACAGTGTAGATCATATGCTATTTTCTCATTATTGTCTTACAGTAAGGCTATGGATATGTGATAAGAAAATGTTCAACCCTGAATTCATTTTGCTATTTTCACACTAAGGATCTGTGGAACCAAGTCAAATGTAATGCTTTTGCAATTCCAAGTGCTTGTCCCCAGGGGACAGGGGACCCCAGTTCAAATATTAGTATTTTGGGGGGGTCTGAAAAGTTTGGGAACCCGTGATCATGACAGCTGGTTAACCACCTATTTTACATAATTCTTCAAAAAGCTTTCAAAAATTTCCCCACAATTTTCTTCTTTCTTATGTGCCAAAAATTGGGATGCCAGGGTTAAACACCATTGTCAATAGTGCTGACATGCTCAATGCGCTCATTATATTTCTGGATGGATTTTAGGAGGAATTCCCCTCTCTGGCATCAGTACCGTACCCACCATGGATAGCTGTGATCATCTTTATTTTGGCGGGGATCCCAAGTCTCGCAGTCCCTGGATATGCCATATGTCACTTCCTCTATGTCTATTTTCACAACAGACAGAAATGATCATGTTTGATATTTAAACATTATTATTGAAGTTGTCAAGCATCATTGTTAAATGTCGCTTCCCAAGACATAAAAACTTGGTGAAGCAAGGATTCATTATTAAAATCCAATATTCCACTCTAAAATTCGGAAACTGTGTGTGTGTGTGTGTGTGTGTGTGTGTGTGTGTGTGTGTGTGTGTGTGTGTGTGTGTGTGTGTGTGTGTGTGTGTGTGTGTGTGTGTGCACTCATGTGTACTGTATTGTCAGTATAACTGCTAAAAGAGTAAAAAGACATTCATTCTTTTGTGCCTCTGGCAAAAAAAAGGATGACTTCAAATATATTAGTCATTCATTGAAACACTGGAGAGGAATGAAAGCACCTCCAAGTTGTATTAATGATTTACAGAGAAATGTGTATAATGTCTAAGCCGCCGTATCGTATCATACAATATGTGTTAGAAACAGAGGCAACCTTCGTTTAATCTGACCTCATTATGGGTTGTTTGAAGCTGGGTGTCAAGGTTTCTTTCAAACGGCATGTTTTGCATCGATACATTTCACCCAGGCTGTGCTGTGCTGGTATTGAGAAAAGAACATAATACTAAAATGTATCTTGAATTGTAATCTGAGCACCTAATCCATTTAAACCCATAGTTGAACGGAGTCCCGCAGGGGTCTATATTTCCCCCTCCCCTTTCCCTCTTACACCTCTTTGCCGATAATACTTGATCTGCAGGTGTTAGGCTATTTTCACTGTTTTGAAATAATTCAGATGTAAGACATTTGTTTGAGCATAGCTCCATGAGTTGGCTTTAAAGGTACATGGTGGTGCATGGTAGAAAATATGAAAGAAAGAGGACACTTCCTATACAATAGAGAAAGAAAGAAAGAAAGAAAATACATACATTACATTTCACATTTTGGCCAATGTTTAGCTATTATTATGACATCATGGAGCCATGGACACTTGAAATATCAAAAAACACAAATTCAGCACATAAAAACCCAAGGAAAGTGTTTCTTGTCTCCCTAACATCATTAAAATAAGATCTGGTTGCAAAAGGGGTGAAGTGGCCCTTTAATGGTTACACCTTTTACTGACATACAGTATAATGTCATGAGCTGTGTTTTGAACTGGATTCCTACAAACACATAAGTCATCTGTGAGAGTAGTACATTTATAAAATGCAATGTTCTCACAGGTGTCTGAACTCTGAGTGCAGGTTCCACAATGTCTATTACTTATTCAGGATAAGTACCTGCATAAATTACATTTTGCGCTTCATGTTGGGTTGTCACATAGGCCTATAGCCTATGCCGACGCACATCTATATATTACCTGTACTTGATTGTACTATTCCTATCTGATTGAATCTGACTGTTGTGTGTAATATTTGTAATATTGCAATTTGCAAACATTCACATGATTGTATAAAAGTAAACCTATACCAAACCAGACCATTGTGTAGCATTTTGATAGACGACATAATGCTGCCCCCTGCGGGCCCTTTGGCAGAGAGCTGCACATTACTGAAAAAACAATGCATGCATCAAACACGCATGGTCACATTTTGTACATTTTGAGGATGTTCTTTCAGAGATGGTTGTCTTCCAGGTTCAACAGATTGGAATAAATTCACCTGGCCTCCACATACTGGCAGCTCACGAGGTCAATGGTCCCCTCATGTTATCTTTCTCTTCTATCTATTGAGCAAAGTCCAAGCGGAGCTCACCTGCGCTGGTCTAGGACCCTGACTCTGTAAGGCATAGTTATTATTAGTAATGTATTACAATTATTGTTAAAAAAAGCATTAAAACATCCAAACAAAATGTTAAAGTTACAGCTATATAGGGCTTAAGTGATTCTTTTATAATGAAGTTATGTACGTTTGGGTCCCCTGAGAGACACCAAATGTATCTTTTGCGTCTCAAGCTAAAACGCTTGGGAACCATTGCTGTAAGTCCTTGTCCATGGAAAATGTATCTTTGTTCTGACAGCTTGTTGAATAGATTCTGTGTAAGTACCTTCATTTTTTTTGCCAAATTTTACCAATTATCATGCATGCCAATCAGTGCAATTATGCACACCGTACACAATAATAAGGTTTTGTATTACTAAAGATTCAATATTGGGGAGTTCATTATTTTACCCCCTTTTTTCTTGATTGAGTCGTTATACCAATTGATTCCTCAATACACATGTATGTGTTGTCACTGCTGTTGTATATACTGGCTCACCTGACAGTGAGGAGCTTCCACAACACTCCCCACAGGTGTGACAGGTACCGCCCCAGCCCATAGGAGTATGTGTAGTGACAATTATCACCCTCCCTTCCGGATTCCCTCCTAGATTCCCTCTCCCGAATACGCCGACAAAGCCGGATGCACATAAAAAAATCCCTTTGCTGTGTTTATCAATGCTACTGTGTAGATTAATGTCGATGTGAATTCCAATTCTATTATGATTCTCAACTACACACACAACAGCATGTTGGAAGGTTAATGATACTTTATTTCATTCATCGTGAATATCTGCCAAAGTGAATATAGGTATACATCTGCAGTTACAGAGGAATTCTTTCCTCATGGTTTCATGTATCACACATGTGAGCATACCCCACTGCCCCAGTCTCACTTCCCCATGAATATGCCTTGTATTTGTTATCCACAGTTATATGAAAACGGACCACTATAAGCTAAGGCAGTTTGTGAAGTACTGTATACTGTACACACTACACAGAGGACTACATGAACTACGGTAGTTCATTAGTTATCTACTGATGCTTGACTGACGTGTTCTACTGGCATGTTCAGTATAGACAAATCCACAGAGCCTTGCCCTGTAGGCCAACTGTGGGCAATCAAGGGTTAGCCGTAGGTGAGGTGTACCATTAAGCTTAATGGTACACGTGACCTGAGCTGCACCCAGGGAACCCCTCCATGGATCTGTCTATAGCTGCATATTGCAATGAATCAACTTTACAATGGCTCTTATGCCAATGATGACAATTCATAACAACTCCCAGGCTTCTGACCGGTTATCCATTAAACTCAGCTGATTCTCAGTAGATTTCCACTGTGTTGACACTGAGACAATCTCTCTTCTATACTTATCCGCTTCCAGACCCCAGGTCACACAATAACAGCAGTTCAGCAGAAGGCATGGAGGATCTGGCAGTCTCCAAGGAGGTAAAGGAGAGACCCAAGTGGGCCAACAAGACCCAGTACCTGTTGTCCTGCATTGGCTTTGCTGTGGGAGTGGGCAATGTGTGGCGTTTTCCTTACTTTTGCCAGATCCATGGAGGAGGTGAGATGCTTTCTATTGTTGACACACAGCTATTATTATTATACTGTATCATCTAGTAGCATCTTGGTGGCTGGCATTTGATGTGCTTTGAGAACTATTTAAATGCTTTGAAAATGTGGCAGTGAAACTGTCTTCTACAGTATACAGTAGTATAAAATAAAATAGGGCACATATAAAAAATATATATCTCAGTGATTGCTGTATATTGTATTCTGTTATTCTGTGAAAAGACAATAAATAGTCAATTGTGTCATTACAGAATAGTGACAACAAATGTATTCATTAAGCCACAGACTCCATTCATGTTCATCTCTGAGACCCCAAATCCGTGTCCCAGTATACAAAGAGAACCAAATGGGTCATTTAGCTGAAGTGCCCCTTGTGGTCCTCAGACCCCAGAAGCAGTACAGTAGTCGAGATTATGTTGAAAGATGGCCAACAACTTGCAGCAACATCTTCATCATCACTTCACTGTTCTGTCTCAGGTGCTTTCCTCATCCCCTATCTGCTAGCGTTGGTATTTGAGGGTCTTCCTCTCCTCTACATGGAGCTGGCAATAGGACAGAAGCTGAGAAAGGGCAGCATCGGCGTCTGGCACACCATCTCACCATTTCTGGGTGGAGTCGGTACGTCAACATGTTTGCACACATGCTTGTGTGTACAGTATGTGTCAATGGATGCTGTGGCATTAACTTTCGTGAATGAAACTGTAGGTAGACAATTAGACAATTACAAATGTGTGTAGATGTAACGTTATGTTTGCCAATCAGAGTTAAATTAACACTCAAGATGTTTGTAGTATTTGTTGCTGACTGTATTAAACGGGGGCGGCAGTGGCTCAGGAGGTAGAGTGGCTCTCTTGGAATCATAAGGTTTCTGGTTTGATTTAAAGTGTCCTTGTGCAAGACACTGAACCCATAATTGCATAATTGCTTTGCATGCATGGTTCCCTCCAACGTTAATGTGTAAGTGGTACACTATAGCACTTGTGAGAGCAGCTGAGTGAGAGGTTCTCTCGGAATTAGAAGACCAGATGGAGTGGAAAAGACGCTTTAATATCCCTGAGCAAGACAATTAACCACTAACTTTTCCCTGGGCTCCATTTTAATGCATCCACTGCTCCTAATAGTTAGGATAATGTAAAATTGTAAAATGCAGAGGAAGAATACATACTTTATGTGCGAATGCACTTGACACAGGCTACCAACAACAATAGCCAGTGTTGGGGAAGTTACTTTGAAAGCGTAGCTTGTAAAGCTACAAGTAGCTCACCATGGCAGTAGCTTGATCAAGCTACATAGCTACCCCTGGAGAAATGTAGCTTGTAAAGCTACAGCTACATGGAAAAAGTAGCTCAGCTACTTTTTATTTTTCAGCGTTAAATTGAGAATGTACATGCGGTGCATATGAAACAAAATATAATATCCTACAAAAAAGTCACATGCCACGATGCCAGCTGAAATATGCCTCTCAACGGATTTATTTAAAAAAAAAGACTTAGAGACTTACACAAATAAAAGAGGATCTGTTGAGGATACTGTGTGTTATACATGGCATTTGATCGTCAATGTTAACACATCTTAACTGTAAAAAAAGAGACCCTTGTATAATGAGATAACTACACCTACATTATAACTAAACAACTGTTACATGATGACATTTGATCGTCAACATTTGAAGACCCCTGTTCTAGACAGATTTTCCCCCATTAAAGAAAGGATAAAACAATTAGAGGCAGCTGTTGGCTTGTCAAGAGCTGACATGCCCTCAAAGCAATCAGAAAAAGGAACAGTCCTTGATTTTTCAAAGGGGGTTCTAGTACAAGAATTAACACAGCAACTAATGGTCAAAATGAATATATTTATTTCATGTTATTGCCCAAAATTGTAGCTTGTAACTTGAGTAGCTAAGCTACCAAAAATGACCCAAAAAGTAGCTGAGCTACTTGACGAGGTACACCAATATGAATGTAGCTAAGCTACCACAAGCTACAGCAAAATGTAGCTAAGCTACGTAGCTCAGCTACATGTAGCTTAATACTCCCCAACACTGACAATAGCTAACAACAAACAATAACAACAGTTTCTTTGTTTAGGTGTTTCCTCCCTGGTGGTCTCCTTTCTGGTGTGTTTGTTCTATAATGCTATCGTGGGCTGGGTCCTCTGGTACTTATTCAACTCCTTCCAGGACCCCTTGCCTTGGAGCCAGTGTCCCCTCAATGACAATCACACAGGTGGGCAGGAATATACTATATACCTACAGCATATCGATACAGTGTATATTCAAAAAAAAATTGTATGGTATGTCCACTTTTCAACATTCAAATTCCTCCCAATATTATCCTTTCCTGTTTCACATGGAAATATGTAAATACAGAAGTCAGATATTTTCAAAATGCTGTTTCATCTGGACTTTAATATTATGAAATAATATAGAGTGGAAATGTTTGCTCAACTTATCACTTTTGTCATCTGAAGATTGGTGCATAAAGATAGTTACCTACTCAGAATTATGAAAACCAAACCAATTGCATAGTTTAAAATGACAAACACATGGGTTTTTGTTACAAGCCTTCATGTAATGTTCCTGAAAAATGACAATAGCATTAAGTTGTTAGGCAGTTTTTGTTGTATTATGACTGAGAGACAGGAACAATTGAACACAACACGTCTCCAGTCAGAATAGAACCAGGTGTCCATTGACATTATGTGGCCAATGACCAATGTCTGGTTACCTACAGGCACATTGCGTCTATGTTATGTTATGACTATGAGTAATTCAACAATAATAGGTAACGTGTTAGAATAACTATCTCTTATAAACTGTTAATACGTTATTAATTACTTTTTAAATGTTTGTTAATAGTTAATAGGCTTAAAATTATGCCTTACAAATAGATAGTGAAGCTATTGCTAAAATACTTGTATTAGTTGATTAACATTTTTCAATACAAGTAAAGCCTCTCTGCTACCACACACACTATATAATATAGTGTGTGTGTGTATATATATTTTTTGTACAATACACACTGGGCGGCTGTGACTCAGGAGGTAGAGCAGGTCGGTCGGCGGTTCGAAATCCCGGCTCCTCCTGTCCACATGTCGAAGTAACACTGAACCCCATCTTGCCTCCAGTGGTTGCCACCATTGGTGTGTGAATGTGGGAAGTGAGGACGCTGTCACGCTGGCGTTGACTGTTCGCCCCTTCACCTCCCAATGAATGGACCATTCTAAAGCGCTTTGAGTAAGCACGTAGTGCATAGAAAAGCGCTATAAAAATGCAATCCATTATTCATTAAAACACAAAAAGAAGTAAAAGATAATCCCCAAAAACACACGCATGCACGCACACACAGACTCACAAACGACCATTGTTTATCTTATCTGTTCACGGTTACGATCAGCCTACGTAAAGGAATGTGTGGACAGCACGTCAGTGAACTACTTCTGGTACCGAGAGACCCTGAACATCACTCCTAACGTGGAGACCAGCGGCTCACTGCAGTGGTGGCTGGTGGCAAGCCTGGGCTCCGCCTGGTGTCTGGTCTACGTCTGCTTCATAAAGGGCATCGAGACCATTGGCAAGGTGTGTGTAACAGATCAATGTCCAAGCTTAAATAATAACGATTATGGGTCGATTCCCTCTGAAATCACCAATGTTTAATACATAATTTACATCATTTTAATTTATCCATTTGCAACTCTGAGAGGGTACAAATTTGTTAAGTTATATCACTCAGGATTTTACAGTGTATTTATTAAATGCCTTTATGCTACCTGCATGGCACTAACTGAATTGCTCTGTTGTTAAAATTAGGTCAACCAAGTGTGCAAAGTGGAGCTGCGTAGCTCTTCTTTGACCTTGACCGTGACCCTTGACAACATAATACATTCTACAGTACTACAGTTTACTGTGTCTTTGTGGCTCAAATGGTAAACCCTAAGACTACTGCCTGACTTCTAGATGGATTCAACATAATGTTGAATTAGCTACGTACCATTCTCTCCCACCCTTACTCAAAATTAAAGCGGAAATGCTGAAGGAATAATCCGCAAATAAACATAAGCAAATGAAGCAATGTCTGAATTGATTTCACATAAACATACTGGAAACAGAGCCTTTGACTCATTCATAATATTTCTCCAGGCTGTATATGTGACAGTGACGTTCCCATACCTGGTACTGACTATCTTCCTGGTGCGTGCCCTCACTCTGCCAGGAGCTACTGATGGACTCGTCTACCTCTTCACACCTGAGGCAAGTCCATGCAATCAGCGCCGGGAAACCCTAGATTGATTTTGTAGTTCGTTTTCCAATGCAGGTTAGGTAAGTGACCCTGTGACATCCAAAATACAGGGGTAAATCTGGCTAATATTTTGATGATGTCACATTGGGAAATGGGAATGCAAATCTAAACCAAACATAATAGCACATAATAGCGTAAATAGGGTAAAGACGATTTACATGTACTGTACCTCTCCTTTGTTCATTGTTTCTCTCTCTCTCCTTCTCTCTCTCTCTCTCTCTCTCTCTCTCTCCTTTAGTGGGAGTCTCTGAAGAACCCCCAAGTGTGGCTCGATGCTTTCACTCAGATCTTCTTCTCTCTCTCAATTGCCTTTGGTGGTCTAATAGTGTTCTCCAGCTACAATCCTCCAGAGTAGGTATCCAATGGAGCTGGCAATAGGACAGAAGGGGAAGACCCAAATTGTGCACTTAACAATGGGAATGGGATTGTACTGACTTCCTGTAGAAATACTGGCTGACACCTTTAGTTGGGCCACGAATTACACCCTATTCTGTTTTTTTATTAATTGTTGTTCTTTTCACATTTCCTCTGCCAGTAATAATTGTGAGAGGGATACAATTGTGGTTGGTCTGGTAAACAGTGGTACATCTCTCTATGCATCCATCTCTGTGTTCGCCATCCTGGGATTTAAAGCCAACAATAACTACAACTCCTGTATGAATGGGTATGTACTACATGTGCGTACGTGCCTTTGTGTGTGCATGGGTGTGTGTGCATTTGACCAATTGCATTTAGACATGCTCTTACGTTTTTCCTCAATCATCATTGAAAATGTGATAATTATATTAAGACAAATCTGAACTCTTGGACACCTCTTCAGAAGTCTTTGTCATCTGCAGGAACATCTTGGCTCTAACCAATGAGTTTGATATTGAGGAGAAAACCATAGAATTCGACAACTATGTTGAATGGCATGAACATCTGAATGGCACATTTCATACCCGGGTGTCCAGTTTGAACTTGAAGCCCTGCAATCTGCAAACATTCCTTGACCAGGTATCGTTGCCATGGTGTACTTTGAAACTCTAACTTTTACTGTGTTGAAATATTAGACTTTTCACTCCATGACTAAGCCTTGATAAGAACCATACAGTATTAAATCAGTAAACAAGATCATCAAATACTGGTTCAAAATGTACCATTATGTTCAGTCTTCATGATGCTCATCTCTTATTGTTCTCCCCTATAGAGTGCATCAGGTACTGGCCTTGCATTCATTGTGTTCACTGAGGCTATGACGTCGATGCCAGGCTCTCAGGTCTGGGCTGTGTTGTTCTTCGTCATGCTCTTCAGTTTGGGTCTCTCCACCATGTTTGGCAACCTTGAGGGCGTCCTCAATCCCCTCGTTGAACTACACATGGTACCCAAGTGGATTCCTAAAGAGCTCTTCACAGGTGCCTATCAGAATTTGGCCTCATGATACACACTGTCCCACTGTGTCAGGTGTACAATATAAAGATCCACATCCATATGTTTGGTAGTTTAGTTTGCCAAGAATCAATTTCCAGTCCCCATGTCAGACTTTGCCCCGATACGTGCCCTCAGTCCCTACTGTAGCTCCGAGATGAGATCAGATCCGTTTCAGAAACGGCGCATGGTTTCCACAAGTAACGCTGCTTTCCCTTTTTTGCACATCCTATCCAAAAAGTGAAGATCCGATAATTAGCTAAACTAATTTTCATTGGGGCACCCACTGGCCAAGTGGTCCAGGCGCACCACATAGCCTGACAGCGCGTCGCATGGTCGAGTCCCGTTCATGACGACCTTTGCTGCATGTCTCTCCCCTTATCTCTCTCCCTCTTTCCTGTCAGTCTTCGCTTGATACTATCAATTAAGGCAGAAAAGCCAAAAACAAATCTTTAAAAAAACAAAACAAATTTTCATTTAGAAGCGGCCAAAAAAATCCAAGTTACGGCTTGAAACGAGCTTGTTTAGTCAGCCGCTTCCATGTCTCCACATTCGACCAGGGGAGGCGCCGGGGAGGCGCTAAACTTTTCAACTTCCTTGAAAAACATGGAAGCAGCTGACTAAACAAGCGATTTAAACGCTCGTTTCAAGCCGTATAACTTGGATTTGGAGGGAACGTCAGACATCCTAACATCCTTAGCCAAATGGCTAAGGAGGTGGAGAGAATAATTATGGCACAAATAATTTTAATTAATCGTTACCATCATGTTTTTAAAAAAAGTTTGTCGAAATAACTTTCTAACCAATAATAATGAATTAGCAATGAACTAACAAAACAAATCTATTAAAATAGTAACAAATGAGATTCTCATTCTCCTCGTCAAAATCCCCATTGCCACATGAATCTAAACCAAATCCCTGTAGATTATGTAGATGTAGATATAGATATCATGTAACTTTTGTATGTTGCTGTCAGATTCACAATCCTTCTTCTCTCTGTGTTGCAGCATTAATATGTCTGCTGTGCTTCCTGCTGTCTCTGATCTTCACCATTGGTTCAGGGAACTACTGGCTGGAGATCTTTAATAACTATGTGGGCTCTGTTCCCTTCCTTGTCATTGCTTTCTTTGAAGTCACTGGAGTGGTCTACATCTATGGACTCAGCCGGTAACTCATTTTATATCTCAGTGGTTCCCAAATGCTGTTCCCAGGTCACGGTGTGCATTGGCATGCTTGTGTGCATTTGTGACAACCATTATTGCAACAGCTATTCGAAAAGTTTTCCCCAAATAAAAAATAAATACAGAAGGAAATTCTATACCCTTTCTATACCCTTTCACCATGTTAAAATCGTTTAATATAAGCATTGTGGTCCAAAAATATACAAGCTGTCTCTGCGTTATTGTCAGGGAGGTGTCTCTGTATATCGTTTGCGACAGTCAGTCACTCATATATGAATGATACAGTCTGTTTTATTTCTAGTGAAAATGTAACTAATTCAGTAGCAGTAACAATAGCGTTTTCTCTCAGTCAGTTGATTCTTCATATCCATAAAGCGGCCTGGATGATTTGTTTATTTTTCAAACACAGTTATTATATGAGGCGATCTAAAATCCCCCTATGCGGATTACAATGCGCATATGCATATAGCCCATTGACTGCTGCTGTGTGTTTGCTTGTGCTTTCTAGCTTCAGTGATGACCTCCAGGTCATGACAGGGAAGAGGCCCAACATCTTCTGGAGGGTTTGCTGGGCGTTCATCAGTCCTGTGATGCTCCTAGTGGTATTTGTTGCCTATGTTGCTGTTCAATCACAGAAGCGTCCCACCTACTCTGCATGGGACCCTAGCAAGGTATTAAGTAGTCTATATCGTCACTGTCCAAAACTGTCTCTGCTCCTGTGTTCCAATGCATCCAATGCACCACACAGTAATATTTAGTCACAAGCTCTGGTTAATACTTTTCCTTGGTTAAATATTTATAAACCCACAGACATGATTAACCTCTTTCAACATGTTGTCCCTATTTTGGGCATGTCATTATGACACGGTCATATGACAAAGTATAACATACGCATACATATGTAGATTAATGTTTCAGTCTCATATGTTTGACCCGTGTGCAATTTAATGTGTGTGTGTGTGTGTGTGTGTGTGTGTGTGTGTGTGTGTGTGTGTGTGTGTGTGTGTGTGTGTGTGTGTGTGTGTGTGTGTGTGTGTAATATAAGTTTCATTGTGCTGTCACATGATGGTCAAATTCGTCATACAGTAATTTGAGCATCGTGGAAAAGGCAACATAATACAGTACTACGTTAATTATGCTGTCTCTGGCTCAAATGATAAACTCTAAACTGATTATGGGTCATAATCATAAATAGTACAGTATCTTGTATAATTGGCAATGTGTCCCTCAAATACAGAAATATATGTCCCTCACGCTGACTTCTCTTTCCCCACAGGAGGATTTCCCCCATACAAATGTTACACTTTACCCAGACTGGGTGTTTGCCATTATTGTCCTCCTCTCTGCCGTTCCCTTGCTTCCCATACCCCTGGTAGCTCTCTATCATCTCATCAAGAGGAGGACGTCGTCAAATGGCCGCCACAACAGCGCCACACCTCACGCCAATGATGGCTACGTTTTGGACACATGACAAGGATAGGCTACATCCTGTCAGTATCTCTGCGACTGAAGAATCCTTCACGAGGCGTCCACATTATATTACATTCTCAATCGCCCCTTGGAATGGAAACAAAATATATACAGAGCAGATGGGATGGGCTGATGGGCAGAAAAAGTACAAAAATGATCATCATCATCATAATCATCACCATATATTTTTTTTAATATATAACGTTTTTTATTTCAATAAGATTATTGGCGTCCCTATTTTGGGCAAATATATTTGCAATATATTTAGAAGGAGAAAGTCTTATGCACACCTACGAGGGACAGGTGCGTCGGATAAATTAACTGGAAGAGTAGGAAGAAAGCTATCATGGCAGGCAGCATCCACAATGGTAGTGTATGTTGTTACAGTAGATTTATGCTCTACGATGTATTTACATTGAATGGATTATATTATTCCAATTTCATTTTTATGTTTTTCACTAAGAAAGTGGCATGAAGTTATATTTTCTATCTCATCACAATTGTTCAATTTGGAACTTAAATCTTGTTGACCTTGAGGCTTTTCCAGTCAATTAAATACCTGATGAGAAATAATTGGCACAGTCATTGAAGGAGGATCTGATTCCGAGATACAGTAAAGAGGCATAACCTGGAGACCTTCCAGAAACCGTCTTCAGGTACTGTACTCTCCCCAACATTATTGGGCTTTGGAAAGGATACAGATTCACAGAAACAGAAACACTGGCAAAGCCCCATAGTAGGAATTTCCTATAGGAACGATTGAGCTCGTAGGTACAGTTTGATCCAGTGATGAAAAAAGAAGAATTTCCCACAAGGAATTAATTTAGGACCAAAATACGAGTGGTCAAAATGAGGTGTAGTAGCTAGCTAGTTCGAAAGAACACTAATGCAATCATTCATAAAATGAAAGAGGTGATATTATGGCCTGTACACCAGCAGTTCAATAGACTATTTTGAGCCAGGGCCAACATTTGGCAGTATAGCATGATGGGGCAGAAGCAGGGATGGCAGAAAGAGAGGTTAATAAAAGACACTGTGTGTTCCCAGCAGTCACTCACAGACAAACTTTAGTCATAAATAGTCTCTGGGGCTCGTTAGACACCTATACACCGCAGGTGAGTTCACTATAGGCCATCAGAGTCCAAAGAGGATAGGGGAGGGGCTGGGGAGCTCAGGAGGAAGTATCCTGGCATGGCCAGACTAATATCACTGCTGCGTAGATTAATCTCTACCCAGCAGTGATATTATCCACACAGGAACTTCGGTGTGTAAGAATTATTCCCAAGGGGCGGTTACAAACAGATTCCAAAGTCACAGCAAAAAGGTCTCACTTTGAATAGTGGGCTCTAATTGGTCACCCGCAACTCCGGGGTGAGCGAAATATAATTCAGTGCCAGGGCTTTTTTATTTCTATTTTTTTCCTCAGATTCATTCGTCTGGTTTCCAGGCTAAGGAGGAAGACACACTGCACTGACTGCATGGGCAAAGTCACCTCAGGGCAAGGTCACAGCACAGCTGCAGTCTGTCAGGGGCAGAGGCAGACAGCACAGAGGAAGATTGTGACACCTCCGTTTTACTATTCTTATGGTATTGTATGTTTCATATTTGCATGTTCGTTTCGTGTGTATTTTTAAAGCTAAAATACTTAAGTCCATGTAGAGAAGTCAAAAGAGCCTTTTCTATTTATTTCCATGCCCCATTCTTGGTTAAAGGTAGAGTAAGTGATAACAAAGTGTTGAATAGGCTAAATGAAATATATTGTGATAGTAATCATTGCGGGAGTATAGAGTTTGGTCATTAACGGGTGTCTTCCAGCGCTTTAATAAACAGAATGCATTTTCAGGTCGGGATACCAGTTTTATCCAGTCAGGAGAGATAACTCACATACAGGATAAACAAGTGAAATCAGAAGTGATGACACAAAGAAATGAGAAGACAAAATTGGAACTGTAACAATATTAAACTGAAGATGATAAATGGGTACTCCTCTCTCCTGATTGGTTGAAAATGTGCAACTCACCTGACAATGTATTTTCAGTTTATTAAGGAGCTGGAGAGAAGATGGGACCCTTAACACTCTGTCGTCTATAGCAATGAATACTATCAGAATATAGTGCTTTAACATTTTAACAAAAAAAAAAAACGTTTTGAAAGCATCTGTTGTCATTACTTTTCAGAATTAAAATACTTAATGATGCTTTTGTGTAACGCCGTAGTATGATCAAGTAGCAGGGCGTTACTTTACGAGAAAAAAAAAACATTAATATGGAGATAAGCGGTTTATGCCCAACAGAAACGAGGCTTACAGCAATCGGCCTCAGGTCTTAATGGGTTAAATTGACCTGTGCATTGTTAGAGGAGCGTCCCTCTTTGATTTTACAATCAAAAGATAAGTGCTCTTACTATGCCAAGGATAACAATTCATGGGCGCTTCTGGGCGCAGTGCAAAGCTTCTGTCTGGTTATCCATTAAGCTGATCGGTGGTATCGTTTTCTTAGTAGAATCTCAAATCGCTCTTCTACTTATTCGCTTCCAGACCCCACGTCACATAATAACAGCAGTTCAGCAGAAGGCATAAAATGGAGGATCTGGGAGTCTCCGAGGAGGTAAAGGAGAGACCCAAGTGGGCCAACAAGACCGAGTACCTGTTGTCCTGCATTGGATTTGCTGTGGGAGTGGGCAATGTGTGGCGTTTTCCTTACTTTTGCCAGATCCATGGAGGAGGTGAGATGCTTTTTATTGTTGACACACAGCTATTAGTGACATCTCGTGACATCACGTGACATCATGGAGACCCTTAGATCTCCATAGGCCAGCAACTCTACATCTGACCTCAAAGCCTTAGATCTCCATAAGGAACTGACCTGTTCTGACGTGTATAGTGTCAACTGTCACGTTTGTCTACACACGCAGAGATGACAGATCAGAATCACACACACATGACACACACACACACACACACACACACACACACACACACACACACACACACACACACACACACACACACACACGCGCGCGCGACAAAGTTTTGGTGTGGAATGAACATAATATAATAATTAGGCCTGCATCGCTTTGCCTAAAACACTAAATTGTGAAAAGGACCACAATTGGAAATAAATTATTGCTTTGGCTAAAATGCTGAATCCCGCTGATAAAGTAGGCTATGTATAGTACATATAACTACAGGTATTCATAACTACAGACATTAATATAGCCTACCGCATAGGATTGTATAGTTCTACAATTATATAGCCTATATTTAACAAAGAAGCTTGTTTGACATTTGTAAATAGGTCAATACAAAATCTGCTACGAGGATAAAACCAGAAAAAACACTAAGACTTGTTTACATCAGGTATAAAGTAAAAGGAAAACGTGACAACCGTATGGAAAAAGGGTCAGAAGAACTGGGAGGCGGAGATGCGGGGGGTGCGCTGCCCGGAGCAGTGTGGTAACCAGGTCTTTGCTTCTGACATTCCATATTATGTTGATCTTCCCCCACCCGTCTGCTCATCAAAACCTGTACACTCAAGACACGCTCCATATATGGCCAGTACAGAATTCATTCCATGCATATGTTGATCTGACCACGGGCCCATCATTAGGAAACAGATCCTTTTATGTTTATCTCTGAGACCCCAATCTACATACACGGTAGTAAAATCCTTGCCCAAGTGTACAAATAGAACAAAATCGGTCCAATTGGTCATTTAGCTGGTGGACTCTCTGGAACCCCCTCAAGTGCCTCAGACCCCAGAAGCAGTACAGTAGTCCAGATTATGTTGAAAGATGTCCAACAACTTGCTACTGTACAACATCTTGATCATCATCACTTCACTGTTCTGTCTCAGGTGCTTTCCTCATCCCCTATCTGCTAGCGCTGGTATTTGCGGGTCTTCCTCTCCTCTACATGGAGCTGGCAATGGGACAGAAGCTGAGAAAGGGCAGCATCGGCGTCTGGCACACCATCTCACCATTTCTGGGTGGAGTCGGTATGTCAAAAATGTTTGTACAAGTTAGCCTTGCATGAATCCCATTGGCCAGATCCGAATCTGCCGGTGAAAAAAAGATTTTCCTCCACACAGTGTGACATTATTATGGCCAAGCCAGGCTACTGTGGAACAAACTTCTGTGTGAATGAGACTGTAGACAGACAAATAGACAATTCAATGTGTAGAGCATTAGTGACCAGATTTGACTGAGAGACTGCCATCGCGCAAATATTTTTATTTTTATGAGTTAATAGTTAGGCACATGCAGAGGAAGAATCTCACATACTGTATGTGCAAATGTAATTGACACATTGGCTACCCCAACAACAACAATAACAGTTTCTTTGTTTAGGTGTTTCCTCCCTGGTGGTCTCCTTTCTGGTGTGTTTGTTCTATAATGCTATCGTGGGCTGGGTCCTCTGGTACTTATTCAACTCCTTCCAGGACCCCTTGCCTTGGAGCCAGTGTCCCCTCAATGACAATCACACAGGTGGGCAGCCACGGCAGGAATATATTACAGTATATATGCAATACAGTGTATTCAAACTAAATTCAAAATTTGTGTTATGACATTCAAATAAAATTCCTCACAATATTATCCATTTCTGTTTCAATTGTAAATTATTGTATCTAACTATGTCAGAATCGAACCAGGATTGCATTGACTATACTGGCACACTGTCTATGTTCTGAGTATTTTGTTTGTTTGTTAATTGTTAATAGACTTACTGTAAAACTATGCCTTACAAATAGATAGTGAAGCTGTATAGCTACACACAAACAACCATTGTTTATCTTATCTGTTCACGGTTACGATCAGCCTACGTAAAGGAATGTGTGGACAGCACGTCAGTGAACTACTTCTGGTACCGAGAGACCCTGAACATCACTCCTAACGTGGAGACCAGCGGCTCACTGCAGTGGTGGATGGTGGCGAGCCTGGGCTCCGCCTGGTGTCTGGTCTACGTCTGCTTCATAAAGGGCATCGAGACCATTGGCAAGGTGTGTGTAACAGATCAATGTCCAGGCTTAAATAATAACCATTATAATAGTCGATTACCACTGAATCTGCCAATGTTTAATACATAATTTACCACTTCACCTAAAGCACTACACAGCGTTAATTCATGAATTAACGCTGTGTAGACAGTACTAGACACACAGCGTTCATTCATCCATTTGCAACTCTGAGACCTCCTTGAGGCTGGTTGAACTTGACACGTACTTGCCGATACTCTGCACCTTTTTTAATCTTCATGCACTGATACTCCTCTTGCACTAATGTCTAGGAACAGATACCATACCATACTCATACCTTATTTAGAAATCTCATGTAACATAAAATGTTTGGATACAGTGTATTTATTAAATGCCATCATGCTGCCTGGCACTAAACCTGCATTGTTCTGCTGTTAAAATGAGGTCAACCAAGAAGTGTCCATAGTTGTGTTGTGTAGCTCTTCTCTGACCTTAACCGTGACCCTTGACTGCCATCTTGTGTCATATGACAGATATTTCATTTCATTTCATTTAATTGTATTTCGCACATAGTGCGAAATAAAAGATGGATATTGAGTTAGAGATAGAATATATGAAGTTTCATTGTGCTGTAACATGAGGATCAGTATTGAGTCATTGTGGAAAAAGCATAAAACATAATACAGTAGCTGCCTACTACATTAGGTTTACTGTCTTTTTGTGGCTCAAATGATGAACCCGATAAGAAATACGGTCTGACCTGAATAGATGGATTCAACATTATGTTCTTACATTAGTTACCCCTTATCCTCTCCCACCCTTTCTCAAAATTAAAGCGGAAAAGCTGAAGGAATAATCAACAAATAAACATAAGCAAACTGAAGCAATGTCTGAATTGATTTCACATCACTGGAAACAGAGCCTTTGACTCATTCATAATATTTCTCCAGGCTGTATATGTGACAGTGACGTTCCCATACCTGGTACTGACTATCTTCCTGGTGCGTGCCCTCACTCTGCCAGGAGCTACTGACGGCCTCGTCTACCTCTTCACACCTGAGGCAAGTCTGTGTTTTCCGGTGCAGGTTAGGTTAAGTGGTCAAATTGGTTACGTTTACTGAGATTTTTTGGTTTGGGTTTTATAGGGTGAAGACAATTTACCTCTCCTTTGTTCATTGTTTTTTTTTTTCTCTCTCTCTCTCTCTCTCTCTCCTTTAGTGGGAGACTCTGAAGAACCCCCAAGTGTGGCTGGATGCTTGCACTCAGATCTTCTTCTCTCTCTCAATTGCCTTTGGTGGTCTAATAGTGTTCGCCAGCTACAATCCTCCAGAGTAGGTATCCAATGGGAACTATCTCAAAATTGTGCACTTAACAATGGGATTGTACTGATTTCCTGTAAAAATACCGGCTGACACCTTTAGTTGGGGCACGAATTACACCCTATTCTGTTTTTGAATATTTTTTTGTTCTTTTCACATTTCCTCTGCCAGTAATAATTGTGAGAGGGATACAATTGTGGTTGGTCTGGTAAACAGTGGTACATCTCTCTATGCATCCATCTCTGTGTTCGCCATCCTGGGATTTAAAGCCAACAATAACTACAACTCCTGTATGAATGGGTATGTACTGTGCGTGCGTGCGTGCGAATTTGCCCTTTGTGCGTGTGTGCATTGGTATGGGTATGTGTGCATTTGACAAAATACGTTTAGCCATTCTGTTCTGAACTGGACAACTCTTCAGAAGTCTTTCTCATCTGCAGGAACATCTTGGCTCTAACCAATGAGTTTGATATTGAGGAGCAAAACATAACATTTGACAACTATGATGAATGGCATGAACATCTGAATGGGACATTTCATGACCGGGTGTCCAGTTTGAACTTGAAGCCCTGCAATCTGCGAACATTCCTTGACCAGGTATCGTAGAGAAGGAACGGCCTGCTTCTTGCAAGGAAGCATGAGCTCAGCTCAGGTCTCTCCCCAGGTTGGCAGAGTGAGAGTAGCGCCCAAGATTACAGTTTAGGCAATTGGAAAATTGAAAAAAATGGGTTACAAAATCGTGGGATGAAAATGTATTGGGGGGGGGGGGATGTTGAAAATGTACCTTGTGTTCAGTGTCTTCTCATCTGTTATTGTCCTTCCCTAGAGTGCATCAGGTACTGGCCTTGCATTCATTGTGTTCACTGAGGCTATGACGTCGATGCCAGGCTCTCAGGTCTGGGCTGTGCTGTTCTTCCTCATGCTCTTCAGTTTGGGTCTGTCCACCATGTTTGGCACCCTTGAGGGCGTCCTCAATCCCCTCGCTGAACTACACATGGTACCCAAGTGGATTCCTAAAGAGCTCTTCACAGGTGCCTATCAGAATTTGGCCTCTTGAACTATGTCCCACTGTGGGAGGTGTACAATATAATGATCCACCATAGCACAGTGCTTTGGAAGTGTAGTTTGCAAAGAATCTGGAAACTATCTCCAGTCCCCACACACTGAATTTAATCATTACCGTCATGTTTAAAAAAATGCACAAGACTAAATACCAATAATTAGAAATTAACTAACAAATCAATTAAAATGTCACTTCTCCTCGAAACCAAACCTCTGTATAGATCATCTGATGTGTAGTTGTGTATGTTGCTGTCAGATTCACAATCCTTCTTCTCTCTGTGTTGCAGGATTAATATGTCTGCTGTGCTTCCTGCTGTCTCTGATCTTCACCACTGGTTCAGGGAACTACTGGCTGGAGATCTTTAATAACTATGTGGGCTCTGTTCCCTTCCTTCTCATTGCTTTCTGTGAAGTCATTGGAGTGGTCTACATCTATGGACTCAGCCGGTAACTCATTTTATACAGTATCTCATTGTTCCCTCAGCACACCATTGTGTGCCATGAGACAAGACCAGGTGTGGTGCATTGGCATGTGAAGTAAATAACTATAGAGAGAGTGTTCTCCCTATACAATTACAACACCCCAACAGACTCAAACTGAGAAGAAGTTCTGAAGCAGACAGACGACGGATGAAGAGGCGCAGGCAGGCAGGCAATGTTGTTTCGGAGTTTGGTTTTATTTCAGAGTACAGAGTAGCATCATGGCATAGCCATTCCTTCAGCCTGACGGCCTCAGAGTGGCAACACACACACACACACACACGCACACGCACACACACACACACACACACACACACACACACACACACACACACACACACACACACACACACACACACACACACACACACACACACACACACACACACACACTACAGACTCTACAGTACATTACATTGGGTCCAGCCAGGCGGGGACTTGCTTTAAGGCATCTATCTGTTCTCCTATCAATAGATCAACAGGCTATTTCTATGGAATGTCCCTGCAGTCAAGACTCCCTGGGCTACCCAAACTAGGCGTTAGAGATTTTAGACTGTCCCATAAATGTAAAATAGCAGCAAAGGTGGTTCATTTATGAAACAAATACACAATACATGCTTGTGTGCATTTGTGACAACCAGACGTTATTATTGCAACAGCTGTACAAAATGTTTTCTCCAAAGAAAATTCTACACCCTTAAAAGAAATCAACCTTACATCCCTATGTCTTTATACCGGTACGTGAACATTTTTAATGTAAATGTATTTGTTTTTTTATTCTTACAATTGCTGTGTGCTTGCTTGTGCTTTCTAGCTTCGGTGATGACCTCCAGGTCATGACAGGGAAGAGGCCCAACATCTTCTGGAGGGTTTGCTGGGCGTTCATCTGTCCTGTGATGCTCCTAGTGGTATTTGTTGCCTATGTTGTTGTTCAATCACAGAAGCGTCCCACCTACTCTGCATGGGACCCTAGCAATGTAAGTCTATATCGTCACTGTCACAGGCAGAAACCTTATATACCTGCATGTCCAAAAGCGTCTCTGTTCCTGTGTTCCAATTAGGGCTGTCAATTAGCGATTAATTCATTATTTGATAAATGATAATTTTTCTGATACACAGAAAGAGTACAAAAGGCATATTATATTCCTTAATCAAATATTTATTTGACCATCTGAGATACAGGGCCAGGAAATGGCATCTTTGTATCAGGAATAAAATGAAATGAAAAGTGCACTGTCTTGTCTGTCACATTACATGCAAAAGCAGAGACGTTGTGGCCCACATGTGCGTTCCTCGGCCACGCGCGCAGACAGCATTACGTTCACAGAAAACCGCCTAATGATAGAACCGCAGAATTTCAATTAATTGATTGATTAACTATTAACATCCCTGTTCCTATATGCATCCAATGCATCACACAAATTGTAACACTACTTGTTAATACTTTTCCTTGGTTAAAAAATTATAAACCCACAGACAAACTTAACCTGTTTCAACATGGTGTATCTATTTTGGCCATGTCATTATGACAAAGTATAAAATATAAATATATTCTTTGCCTGATGAAGACCTACAGTAAAATGTCAATGATGTGCCATTAAAGAAAATACATTTTGGGTTTAAACCAGTGTACTGATGTTATAGCTTAAGTATAAAAATGCCATTGATGTGTGATATATGCAGATGAATGTTTCAGTCTAATTTGTTTGACTCGTGTGCTACTTATTCTATTCATTTCTCGCTATCGTGTGTGTGCGCGTGTAGTTTTTGAATCTCTTAAACATTAAAACAAAGGCGATTGAATTGGATCATAAATACAGTATCTTGTATATGATTGGCACAGTGTTCCTCAAATACAGAAATATATGTCCCTCACGCTGACTTCTCTTTTCCCACAGGAGGATTTCCCCCATACAAATGTTACACTTTACCCAGACTGGGTGTTTGCCATTATTGTCCTCCTCTCTGCCGTTCCCGTGCTTCCCATACCCCTGGTAGCTCTCTATCATCTCATCAAGAGGAGGACGTCGTCAAATGGCCGCCACAACAGCGCCACACCGGCCACACCTCACACCAATGATGGCTACGTTTTGGACACATAGTTCAAAACCTAAACTAGTTTAGGTCACCAAAAGACATTCGTATCTCTTCGACCGGAGAATCCTTTATGAGGCGTTCACAGTACATTCTCTGTCTAATAACAAAATATATATACTGTATATACAGCTGGGACTCATTTTATCTTTAATCTTGCCAATCTTGCTTCATATTTCACTAGATCATGTGAAGCTAGTCATTCCAGAACGAATTATGTTGTGGATAGTTTATCCTTTTTTTAAATAGTTTTTTTCTGGGATTTTCATTATTATAATTTTTTTAATGTTTATTTTATTTTATTGATTTGTTGTTACTTTTTTGCTGAGATGAGAGTATAGTGCTGTGGGCAGAGAGGACATGTGGCTAATGCACTATTCCACAGGTTGTCAAAGTCGGGATAAAAGATCATCATCATAATCATCGTCATAAGAAAGTGTACAGGTGTACCGTATATAAAGAATAAAAATGTATTATTTCAAAAACATTATTGTGCCAGTTCAAACACTTTGCTGTCCCTATTATTTTCAACATTTTCTATCTCAATACATATGCTATTTCTTCCATTTTGCAATAACAAAATTGCAGCCAGAGGCTATGACTAATCCTTGGCATGGGAAGGTTTGGGAACCCTGGCCTAGCTACACTATCTGGTCACCTACCACTACCAGCATTCCCTATTTTTGAGAATAATTGATACGACTTTGACTTCTGTATATGCACAGCTGCCAATTAAATGCTTTTAGATTATACTGTTTACTGGAGTATTTTTATGGAAGGGGAATGAATTGTCTAATGTCATGGCAGCATTCGTGAGGGATAATACATGCCGTGCCGGTAGTTATTGAGAAATAACACACGGCAGGATGATTAAAGACTGAGGCGTATTGGGCCGAATTGTTTCATCATCCTGAACTACCAGCATGGCTTATCACTGCCACTCTGTTCTCAATCACCTCCCGCCTCCACTCAACGGCCACTCCCCATTCACAATCACCCGTATCGACTACACCTGCCTCCTCTCACCACAGCCAATCCCTGGTGCAATCACCACAGTATAAATACACCTGCGATCTCTCACCCAAGTTATTTGTTCTGCTTCACGACAGACCAAACATGGGTAGATCGGCTATTTTCACTATTCTTCAAATTCGCCATCCTCCTCCTTCCGCCCCAATTCTCTAGGAATCCAGGGGGTCAGTGATGGAGCAGAGACGACCAAGGGCCGATTCATACTCCTATTTTAGAGGCGAATAAAAGTCGGCCCGCCGTAGTGGTGTCCGGTGAGAACGTAACCGGGACGTCAAAATGTGAGACACAACGAAAGGCGAAAGCCTACGTTCAGGGCTTACAGTTCTCAGTCATGGGGACTGATTTCAGTCCTGAGGATAGCATAGGGGTCAGTGCAGATCAGTGCAGGCTTTAAGCCCTGCCTACGATACAACTAGGATCCCCTCTCCTAAAGTTCCCCCCCGCTACATAAGACCTATTGATAGGTTTGCTGATTTTGTTTTCCAGCATCATTGAACTTAGCCTCACTATTTCAGTAACTGATAACATTCACAATAAAACCACATTTTATTATTTCAAGAATAAAATATATATGGCAATGTGCTGCCCCTCCCTCTGCTTTGGAGCAGCATCTCTGAGTTATCCATTAATCTGTACCACAGTAAAGCCCCATTCCAAACAGGATGTAGAACCATTAAATCATCATTCCCAGTGGTGGAAGGTAACTAAGTACATTTACTTAAGTACTGTACTCAAGTACAATTTTGAGGTATTTGCACTTTACTTGCGTATTTATAATTTCCAATAATTTTACTTCTACTCCACTACATCTCAGAGGCAAATATTGTACTTTTACACCACTACAATTATTTGAAAACTTTAGTTACTAGTCACTTTGATTGTTATTACAAAACATACATTAAATGCTTCAGCCCTATATACATTCCGGCCATTTCAAAATATTTGTATACATTTGAAAACTTGAAATGGGACATTCCACATAGTGAGAATACTTTTATACTGTTGGTAGCTACATTTTACCAATACCAGTTTGTACTTTAATTGACTAAATTTTGAATTCTGGAACTTCTGCTTGTAACGGAGTAGTTCTACATTGCAGTATTGATACTTTAACCCATTCTGACCGGGCACCCATTTTGGTGTTAGCATCATGTTATGCTTTACCTATTGAAAAATAGCAGATCTACAAGCTCATATCGCGCCACCGAGTGGCGCGATACGAGCTTGTAGGTCTGCTATTTTTGAAAAATTCGAAGAACGACTGACATTTTTAGAATCTGATCTCAGGTCAGAATGGGTTCATCAGACCAGTGTGTGTCCAGTGGAAACCTCGTATGAATCTGATCTCAGGTCAGAATGGGTTAAGTAAAACAATTGATATATTTTTCCACCACTGCTGATTTCATGCCAAACCTATATAGCAAGCTGTATGCATGACGCTGGAGCTTAAGGCGGAGACTGAGAGGACAGTGTGGGGATAAAACCCCACACATGTGACATGATGAGACTCAAAGAAAGGAGATAGAGGAAAGCAGGGCAAACTTGACATGGAGTAGATGTTAATCAAATTTTATTGAAGACAGAGGAGGCTAAACTTGATGAAAAGCATCAGAACTAAATTAGAGAAATATCAGACTATATATGTTACCCGTCATTTGGAGTGAGGGGTAGAATTTGAAATACTTTGTATCTTTCGACTGCTTCACTGTAGGTGCTGCTATACCTACTGTAGAGGATGGTGAAAATGGAGACATCCAGTTTGGACAAGGAGGGACCCAAGTGGGACAACAAAGTCCAATACCTGCTTACCTGTATTGGCTTTGCAGTAGGACTGGGAAATGTGTGGCGCTTTCCCTATCTTTGCCAAATCTATGGAGGAGGTGAGATCATGTACTTCCATTTGTGATATTGTAACTTGGTGTTGAAAACTTGTATAATATTTGTTAAACTTACCACTACAGGTGCTTTAGGATTGTCTTTAAGTTAGCATGGGTCTTGCTCATTTCTTAAATCTCCTAAATTATATATGTAAATCATTAATACAACTTGGAGGTGCTTTCATTCCTCTCCAGTGTGTCAATGAATGACACACATGATATATTTGAAGTCATCCTTTCTTTTGCCAGAGGCATGTCTTTTAGCAGTTATACTGACAATGCAGTGCACAGTCACACACACACACACACACACACACACACACACACACACACACACACACACACACACACACACACACACACACACACACACACACACACACACACACACATGTGACTCACACCTGCAGTGCTGTAAACGTCTAACTGGGTTGTGTTCGCAGGTGCCTTCCTCATTCCCTACGTTATAGCACTGGTGTTCCAGGGCCTCCCGCTGCTTTATCTGGAACTGGCGATAGGACAGAGGCTTCGCATGGGCAGCACCGGGGTCTGGAACGCCATTTCCCCATTCCTGGGTGGAGTTGGTGAGTAGGCCAGGACTCAGGAGAACTCTGTGATCAGAGTTTTGCTTCAACAAAATCCTGGACAACATACGTACAATACAGTATGCATGCAAATAAATAAATTCACCACCAGCGGAAGACATGATCCATCAAAATCACTTACAGTAACATTACAGTATATGTTGTTGGTCTCCCCAAAATCCTTCTGTGCTTACAAATGCATGCAGTCATCAAACCATGTTGCAGTACATGTACAATATAATGTATGTAGCCTTTGTGCAGTTGCTTGTATAATGTCCCTTTCTGTTTGAACTGTATACCATAGGCATAGCATCCATGATGGTGTCCTTCATGATATCAATGTTTTACAACACTATTCTGGCCTGGGTGCTGTGGTATTTCTTCCATTCTTTCCAAAACCCACTGCCTTGGAGCCAGTGTCCACTCGATGACAATCTCACCGGTAAGTATTTTTCGAACTCCTGCACAATTTATAAAATAGTAAAAACATATTTCATACTTTAATGGGATTTGAATGGGATAAACAAAAGGAAGCCGTTGCATGAATGACCTAGCTCTTCTGTCTCCATTGTTGACCTCCATCCATAATAACTCCTCATACACAGGCTATAATAAGGAGTGTGTGGACAGCACGCCAGTGAACTACTTCTGGTACCGTGAGACGTTGAACATCACAACAGACATTGAGGAGAGTGGCCCCCTGCAGTGGTGGCTGGTGGTCTGCCTGGCCACTGCGTGGTGTGTGGTCTACATCTGTTTCATCAAGGGCATCGAGACAGTGGGAAAGGTGATTGGAACCAGTTCACCAAAGTGATGCCATATTTAAAAACAACACTACTGTATATCCATATAGTCCATACAGTAGAGACATGGGGTTACAATTAAGGCGTACAATGCTAGATGTACATTGAAGTGCAAGTGACATGTTAAAAAGCTCTCCAATCATTGCTAGAGTGTTTGTTCATGTTCCATGCAGTTCTCGAGTAAACGGAAAATACATTTCAGGCATGGCATTTTATCCAATGAGGATAAAAAAAAAACCACAAAGATAATTATCAACTTCAGTTATAGTTTTCCAGTTTTGTTTCCTCACTTCTATCACTTGTCTATCCTGTATCCTGATTCCTGAATGAGTTCCCTCTTTCCTGATTGAACAAAATTGGTATCCTGATTTGAAAAATACATGTATTTCTATTTAGTAAAGAGCTGGAGGCCCCACGAAATGATTACTATCAGAATACTATCTGAACAAAAAAAATCTCACCTTTAATAACACATTTCATCTATTTTAGGCTGTGTATGTGACTGCCACGTTCCCATACCTGGTGCTGACCATCTTCCTGGTGCGTGGCCTCACTCTGCCAGGAGCTACTGACGGGCTCATCTACCTCTTCACACCTGATGTGAGCTCTCACTATATATAGTCAAAGCCTGATGCATACTTTGTCGCATTGTGTTTTTTTAAAATCCGTTTTTTTATATCCTTCTATAAATGTATGCGTGAAATCCCTGTCCGTCTGTCTGTGTGTACGTCCATAATTCATGTATCTAGGAAAATGTCCAACCGACTGTCCTCAAACTCGGCATGCGCCATCAGATGGTCTGATGGATTTATCTCTTATAATCTTGTGCTTCAATCAGTGGGAGGTTCTGAAGAACCCCCAGGTGTGGCTGGATGCTGCAACGCAGATCTTCTTCTCTCTCTCAGTGGCCTTTGGAGGACTCATAGCCTTCTCCAGTTACAATCCAGAGAGGTGAGTTTGTTGTTCCAAATTATTGTTGTGTGTGTGTGAGCCAAGGAAGGATGTGATACAGGGACTGGAGTGAAGTGGCAAAAGGCAAACTGTGTGTTCCGTTCTGTATCTCAGAAATAACTGTGAGCGAGATGCTGTCCTGGTGGGGGTGATAAATAGTGCTACGTCTCTCTATGCTTCCATCTCCATCTTCTCTATCCTGGGATTTAAAGCCAGATCCAACTTCAATGCCTGTATACAGAGGTACGGTCACGGTTCTGTACTGTATGTGTTGTGTTCTATGCTTATGCTATACAGATTAATTTAGCTATTCATACCAACTCGTTATGGGACGTTTTCTTGTATTCCATCTACACAGCAACATCTTGCTTCTGACAAACAAGTTTAACATTGGGGACCAAAACATAACGCTGGTCAACTATGATGAATGGTTGGAAAACCTCAATACGTCGTCTCCTGGAGATGTCTCCAATTTGGCTCTGAAACACTGTGATATAAACACATTTCTGGACCAGGTATTTTGCACACTGACCTTGAAAACACTTCCCATTATGGCCTTTACATGTCTCTCATTGGCTATAACTTTTCAATTATTTATTCACAATTCATAATTAATAATGTAGTTAATAAACATGCCATACTGCAAGTCTAATGTGAGCAGTTATAATTATTTTAGAGACAGTGTTGTGTTCCGTTTCATTGATGGAAATACTGTACACATGACCACTTCTTAATGTTAATAATCACTTTATTAAACAATTCTACTACAAGATCACACACTAAAATAAAGCAATGAAATTAAAGCAACCCAATCAATTAATGAAAGCATGGGTATTTAACGTTTTTCAGGCAACTTGATTTCAAAGCTATACCTATACCTACATATTTAACTTCTCATCAATGTTTGTTGACCATTGAGAGATTTGAGAATAGCTTGGGAAGTAATCCAAACGTTGGTATCCTCCTCCCCTAGAGTGCATCAGGTACTGGCCTTGCATTTATTGTGTTCACTGAGGCTGTGATAGAGATGCCAGGCTCTCAGGTCTGGGCTGTGCTGTTCTTCATCATGCTCTTCAGTTTGGGCCTTTCCTCCATGTTTGGCAACATCGAAGGCATTCTCAATCCAATCCACGATCTGAAACTGGTGCCCAAGTGGATGCCAAATGAACTGACCACAGGTATCCGTCTGTCAATAATGATATATTCAAACAAGTTGATACAACAGTATATTTTTTATAACACTTACAGATGTACCATACTAATTCCTTGTATGTTAAATTAATTATTCTGATTCTGAATAAAGAATTCGTGTTGCGTTAGTGATGTTTTTTTATTGGCATAATCTGCTAGGACACCAAACGTATAGGTAGTATTTCCAGCACAGTGACGTCAACTAGTCTCACTGCACACACACTACTCTACACTACAGCACACTGCACATTAAAACCCATTCTGAGCGGGAACCCCTTTTGGTGTTAGCATTATGTCATGTCCGCCTCCCATAGAGACATAGCTTTTTCAGAAAACTGTCAGGATGTAGAAGACATTTTTAGAATCTGATCTCAGGTCAAAATGGGTTAACAATCCTCTATGTGAATTCCATTCCATTAGTTTTAAACCATCTTCTCCTCTCACTTCCCCAGCGTTGGTGTGCCTGGCCAGTTTTTCCCCGGCTCTGATATTCACCCTGGGTTCAGGGAACTACTGGCTGGGGATCTTCAACAACTATGTGGCCTCTGTGCCACTGCTTATCATTGGATTCTTTGAGATTGTCGGAGTGATTTATATCTACGGAATGAAAAAGTAAAGTGTGTTTCTTTATTCAGGTTCAGAATCAAATCAGACTGGGTTGCAAACTTGTTTCACTGACAATTGTTGTTGTGTGCATCATGCCAGTTTCAGTGAGGACATCTACTTCATGACAGGGAAGAGGCCCAACATTTACTGGAAGGCTTGCTGGATGGTCATCACCCCTGCGATGCTCTTTGTGGTGTTCATTGCCTATGTGGCCATCCAATCACAGACACGCCCCTCCTATCCTGCTTGGGACCCTGGTTATGTAAGTGTGCTTATCGATCTATTCATACTACAATCTACATACTTTCTACCGTGTGTCACACAGGAATTTGTCCCTGGGCTCATACAGTAATAGGCTATATCAGGGATACTCAAATAGATTTACCTGTGGGCCACATTACAAAAATGGCAAGGGGCCAGGGGCCAGTAGATAAAATTACGACATTAATGATACTTGATAACTTCTCTCTTTCAATTGCTTTATTTTCGCAAAATGTATCAAAGTACAATGTGCATGCACACAATATGTAAATAAATAAATGTGTTACATTTTCTTGCATAAACACAAAGAGCTGTTTCCATAACTGCACAAATTATTGCACATAACATGAGTAGCTGTTATAATAACATAATAACATAACATGAGTAGCTCTTTGCCTGCCTGCCTGTCTGTCTGTCCATGAGTAGTTATTTGTCTGTCTGTCAATGAGTAGCTGTCTTACTGTCTGCCTGTCTATGAGTAGCTGTCTGCCTGCCTGTCTATGAGTAGCTGTCTGTCTGCCTGCCTGCCTGTCCAATTGTCCATGAGTAGCTGTCTGTCTGCCTGTCTGAGTAGCTGTCTGCCTGCCTAATTGTCCATGAGTAGCTGTCTGTCTGCCTGTCTATGAGTAGCTGTCTGCCTGCCTGCCTAATTGTCCATGAGTAGCTGTCTGTCTGCCTGTCTATGAGTAGCTGTCTGCCTTCCTGCCTGTCCAATTGTCCATGAGTAGCTGTCTGTCTGTCTATGAGTAGCTGTCTGCCTGCCTGCCCAATTGTCTATGAGTAGCTGTCTGTCTGTCTATGAGTAGCTGTCTGCCTTCCTGCCTGTCCAATTGTCCATGAGTAGCTGTCTGTCTGTCTATGAGTAGCTGTCTGCCTTCCTGCCTGTCCAATTGTCCATGAGTAGCTGTCTGCCTGCCTGTCCAATTCTCCATGAGTAGCTGTCTGTCTGCCTGTCTATGAGTAGCTGTCTGCCTGCCTGTCCAATTCTCCATGAGTAGCTGTCTGTCTGTCTGCCTGTCTATGAGTAGCTGTCTGCCTGCCTGCCAGCCAGCAAGTTGGTTAACAGAAAATAAATTGTTATGGCTGAGTAAAATAAATTACAATAAACACAATTTGCCTGAAAATAGATTACCCAGCTATGACCTTTTTCATGAAAAAAAATGAGTAGTGATATGGCTGACTGAGTAAAATAAAACAATCTACCTGAAAATAGATAGCTATAAGTGAAGAGCAATTTCCGTTTCCGCAATTTCCTCAATTTCCATTTCCGCAATTTCCATTTCCGCAAGTTCCGCAATTACCATTTCCGCAATTTCCATTTCCACCATTTCCGCAATTACAATTTCCGCAATTTCCATAATTTCCATTTCCGCAATTTCCATTTCCAACTATTAATGGCAGCTGGGTTTCATCATTCAAATAAAATAGAATTCTTTAGAATTTCTAGTTTAGCTATAAAATTATGTCAGGGAATAGGGATACACAGTATATGTCTTTCATTTGCATTGCATCTCCCCCCCCCCCCCCCAAGCTTTTATTTTCGTTCGAGTAATAGTACAACTCTAATAGTATTACTTATAATAATGTAATTAAAGATAACTTCATTCAGATTTATTTATTTTTATTTCATTCATATTATTCATATATTATTCATATTTCATTTGATGAGACAGTATAGTGTTCTAATGACATTTCCTGGAAAGTTTATAGATGGTTTCTGCCTGACAGCAGAAATATGTTTGTCTATGACCTGTCAAAAACAGAACTGTACTCTGAAGTCAACAGGTTGTGAGTTGATGCACCCATTTGACACCTCTAGTATGACTACAGCCAATTATTACGCACCCCACCCCCCACACAAATAAACAAGATTGGAAACCACTTGCTTCCGAAAAGTGGAACTTTTAGTAGTGCAACAGAAACGTAAATAAATAGAAGTGCATAAAGAGCAGGTGACCAACATACAATACAGATGATGGCCACATGGAACATGCACATCATGTCAGAAAAGCAAAGCGTTTCAGAGAATCGTCTGTCTCTCTCTTCAGGTGAATTTCCCCCAGACTGAGGCCAGGCCCTATCCAGACTGGGTGTTTGGCATCATCGTCCTCCTCTCTGTGGTGCCGGTGATCTCCATCCCACTGGTAGCCTTCTACAGAGGGCTGCCCGCCATGGTCATGTATGGCAAGAACCGCAATAACCCAAATCCTCATGTCAACAACAGCTATGAGATTGAATAAAACTCCAGCAGCGAGCGTTCAGCACGCGTGGTAGAAACTTACTTGTTAGAGTCAAAAGTCAAAGTCCAAAAGACGGGTTTCACTTTGGGGATTTTTCATAACAACCTAAAACATGAGCCTAAAGTTGTCCTTTAACAATCCATTTTTATTGATGTTCTGGCTGGGATTTTATATGGTAGTTCTTATCACTAAAGGGTGATGGTGACTGTAAATATTTAACCAAAAAAGCCACTGCGTTACATTTTTACACTCTGATTGACATTAAAGGGGCATTCCACAAAAAAAATCATTAACGTTAATGATCTTTTTCAGACCTCCGGTTCTAGTAAACACAGAATGGGAGGACTTTTTTATTATTTCCACACAACAGCTCTGAGGTATATTAATGACATAGTAAAATGTTGAAAATGAGTGGTATTCCCCTTTAACACTTTTTTATGATGACACATCAAAAGCAACTGCAACAACCACGGTTTTACGAAGAATAAAGACATGACGCCCTCATTTGTTTTTCGAGTTATCAAGCGTTATTTAAATAAATATAATGATATGCCCAAAATAGGTAGCCTTGTAAACTATTGGAGGTGTGTGGATTCATATTATAATGCAGACCGGACTGGTCCAAAGTGTTTTGGAGAAACCAAAAAGTGGATGAGCCAATCAGAGTCTGTGCTCAGGGCCCTGTGATTGACAGACGCTTTTGTGCATAATTTAAAGTCACTCCTGGTGAGTAATGAGTCTAATGACCTATTACATACAGTATAATACACATAATTCTGTATTACTGCGGTGAAAAAGCAACAGGATTTGTTTCCATTCTTTTTTATATAATAAAAGATTGCAATAATGAGTTCCATTATGCATCACATTGGCACAATTTAGCAGTTAACCGTCCCAGCCCTACACATACTGTATTGTATGAAAACAACAGGGAAATCTTACCTCGTCTCTTAGTTCGAGCCACTAGTTAAGGGTTTCACGATGTCTGGATAGCCCCAAACTCCTCCGGGATTCTGGGGGTAGCAGCCTGTCTCACCCTGGCCAGCCTCAGTGCACCGAGCCGCCTCTCCAGAACACGCTTCCCTGTGAAGGGTAGTTAATTCAGACTGCTGCGATTTTCATGTGCAATGTCCTAACGCTTAAATGTTTGCACTGTCGTACTACATCGAAAATGGTAGGCCTACAAGCTTGCCACGTGTCTTGTTACAGTAGTATTGCAGTAGTATAGATCGGCTGTTTTCGGCATGCAACACGCAATTTGCCGTTTCCTCTCGTCATTAATCTTTACTGTGAACTATGCTTTAGTGGGGGGAGACCACCAGTGTTTTATTATTTTTTGTCTTTGTAGTTTTGAGCCTGTTGATCATAGACTCACTTAGCCTCCAGTAATGCAAGTTATTTTTTAATCAACATGAACTGGCGAGGGTGGTAAATGGTGTGTGTGTGTACATACGTCGGTGCAGATGAGGGAGTAAGGCCTTGTAGAGAGGCCTGTGGCGCGTCAGCACCAGCACAAATGACAAACAGTAGATAAGCTCCACTGCCTCATACTGGAGAACTCCCGTGTGGTCCTTACTGCCCAGACGCACGCCTGGAGGAATGGAGGGAGCAAAGAGCCATGTTTAATTGTCTTTGTATTGTATTGGCTCTTGGCTGTATGTTTTCATTTTATATTTATGGATAGTTTTAAAGTTTAAAGTGATGATAAAAACTATCCATAAAGTTTAAAGAGCCTGCTCAGGGACTATACAATTTTGCTTCTGGCCAACTCTGGCTTGTTTACATGGATTTGAAAAATGACATGTTGATTAATGTGCATTGTCCCTCTTAAATAAATAAATAAATGATGGGCAGAGAGAGATCGAGCTTGTAGATCTGTTATTTTGTCTTTTTTATTATTATTATTTTCAAAAGATTTAAAGTTTTGGAACATGCCCAAAACAGGGCTGTAAAAAAACGAACACTCAAATACAAGAACAATACGGATGAGACTAATTCAGGCCAATTCTGAGATGCATAATGTGAAAATAATGCCTTTATTGCTGAGCCTGATAAGCCGGTTGGTGTATTTAGCCATGTCCCAGATGATCTGCAGGAAGTAGAGAGGGTTCTTGGCAACCTTCTGACCAAAGGGCAAACTCTGAGCACACACGTGGAACCTAAAAGGAAAAACGAATTAAAACCGCCCATTAGAGGAGGAAGTTGGTGCTGGTGTTATGCTTTCAAAAGTTGCATAAATACACAGAATGGCCCTGGCTTATTGTGTTTATCATCGTAATACAATATGACAGAATCACTGACAGTCACTCGCAAAGAACTGACTGTTGATAGTGTATCTATCTGTGAGTCCTGTTTAACACTACCAGTAAGACACGCTCGTACATATTTGTTTTTTTTTAAGATTTATAGCACGCCATCACACTCATGTCACCATGACTCAGCCATAACCATATAAGGAGTCCCCAAAGCAGCTCCATATATGGGCACAAGTTGGACCACGCCATCACACTCATGTCACCATGACTCAGCCATAACCATATAAGGAGTCCCCAAAGCAGCTCCATATATGGGCACAAAAGCGTGACACACGGACACACAGACAGACAGACAGACAGACATGATCTGCTAGGTCTCATAGTAAGTGCTCACTGCATTCGCAATATGATGAAAAATGGCTTCAATTTGGAAAATAAATAAATAACCAGGGCTCTAGTAGTCTTCAGTGTTTACCTGTATGCATGAAGCAGTACTAGCTCGTAGATGTTTTTGTAGACTGTCTCAATAGAGTTGCTCTGTGAAGAAAAATTATATATAATGATATAAGTTGTATGTGAACATATATACTGGACTGTACTACAGCTGAACTAAAACAGAATAAGTAGCTCACTTTAGATCAGTGGTTTTCAAACATTTTGTGCCCAAGGCTCACCAAAGTGAAAGTGAATCTAACGGCACACCTGCATTCATAGAGATAATAGGTAACTGGCTGATCTATAAGCTCTACAATATCTTTTAACATTTAATTTAAAACACATCCCCAAAATATGGTCAGATTAGTGCCGATATTAAATAATACAAATATTTTTTTTGTATAGTTCTACAAACAATAATAATAATTATTATTATTATATATTATTATTGCAATAAAAATGTATTGTGCGATTGTCACAAAATCCCAGGTTACACCTGGAAACATGGCACACTGCCGTTTGGGAACCACTAAAATGAAACGATGTTCATCGATGGCACCCTGATCAAACACACACACACACACACACACACACACACACACACACACACACACACACACACACACACACACACACACACACACACACACACAATAACACGTCTCTCAGGGAACATTCTGTGTAGCGCGAGAAGTCACAGCAGTTTGACAGGTCAATAACACCACCTTGAGGTCCAGGAAGAGGGTGTGGCATTTGAGTCGGAGGACACCCATCAGCTTGCTCCTCATTTGCTGTCCAGCAGAGTGGGTGAAGCCTAGGGTGAGGCTGTAGCGCAGTGACATGCCTGCGTAACTGTGAGGGGAGATTGGGTCAAACACCATAAAACAAGCATATACGGTCATATTGGGTTTGCGTGCGAAAGGATCAAGGAAAACGATCTGAGAAAGACACTGGGTGTGTGTGTGTTTTGTTTTTTCATGACTAGGTAATGTACAAAGTACAATGTTCTTTTATGCTACTTACCAGAAACCCATAAAACGTCAAAAGAAAAAAGAATCACCTGGTGTAATCATAGTAAACGTCCAGGGTGTGTGTATTCAACAGCAGCCCACACCAGGGGAAGAGGCTGTGAGGAGGCAGCCTGCGTACGTCCGTGCTTCCACGCACTTCAAAGTTGACCAACACCTTTTGGGGGTTCGCCACCAGGCCATACTGTGGCACCCCCTCCAAACACGTCCTGCGTAGGGTGAACAGTGGGATAAAGCAGTGGTTCTTAATCATTTGCAGGCCCCAATTTGAAAAGATTGTATGCTCGGGACCCCATTCGAAGATTTGTCTACATTTGCAGAGAAAAACACAGAAGGGTGCTCACAGGAGATCCAGTTCTTGCCCTGATGAACCGTGAGATGTTGAAACATGTTGGCTTTTCTTTCTTTCACTTCCTTTCCTTTCCACATTTTTTTTTTCTTTTCTACATTTATTTCGACAATCTTCCGATGTACAAGCTTGCAAGGCGTCGCATTGCAAGCTTCTAGATCGGACATTTCCAAAGAGCCGAAAAACAAAATAGGCCTCAAGTGTATGAACTTTTCCTCATTTTGCTGGGAAACCCTGGAATCCCAACAAGGACCTGGACCAAAGTTTGAGATCCAATGGGATAAAGTACCTTTGTCACACGAATGACACCATTTTGTCTACCTGACGTTATAATATTAGATGTTAGTCATACTGGAGGAATGTTTCTGCTTGGTGTAGGTGAGGGGTGATCAGCAGGAAATCATCCACCAGTCTCATCAGGCATCTACAGAGACACACACACACACACACACACACACACACACACACACACACACACACACACACACACACACACACACACACACACACACACACACACACACACACAAAATAAGACTGCACTCTTCTGTTAGTTATGAGTTATTACATCCATGTTCTTAAAAAGACAAAATAAAAATGGTTCAGGTGCCGAGACAATCAATAAATAAATAGATTAATTGATTATTATAATTTAATTAATTGATTAATAACATCTTCCAGGGTAGCTTACCCCCCGTTGTCAGTGATGTTTTTGAACAGTAGTTTCTCCATGTGAGCATAGCAGAGACAGCACAGCAGACATGACACGACCGATCCCTGGGGAATCCCTCTGCACTGACGGAAGGTTCTAGAACGCCACACAAACCTTCGTTACAAATGGACTGTAATGCAGTCATTAATGTTCCAGATGGCATATTTTATATAAAACAAAGCAGTCCAATGGCATGCAGAATCTCTGGCCTAGAAATTTATTTTTACTTTTTTTCCAATAAAAAAACCCAATAGTATAGAGAGTGTCGCAGTCCCACCCCCTCGAGGACCCAGGAAATAATTCCCCGTCCCCCAGTATTCATTTAAAGACCTTTTAAGCCTTGTACAAAGCCAACTCGAGTTGTGACACCACTTTTTGTTTGTTTTTCTTCTTTGTAATTATTTATTCTGCCCAGAATATTGTGTTTGTTGTCAAGATTTGTCACAACTCGAGTTGGCTTTGTCCGCAGCGCCGTAAACGTCTTTAAATAAATACTTTTTGAAAAGCCTATGGGGAAAATGAACGGAGAATTCACTTCTGGGTCTCTTGTCGTCATGAAAGGGGGCAGGACTGCGACGCTCTATCCCCCCTCCTTCCCTAGTCTGAGTTACCTCTTCATATATTGAATGACACTGCCTTTGAGCATGTGGTTGAAAGACTTCAGGGCATCTCTGCCATGAAGATCTGAGGAGAAACTCTGGAAGACGGAAACAGCAGAGACAAGTTAACCAAGAGAACAGCTAGTTAAAGCCCTATTTTAGTGCCACGCGAAGAAATAGCTAAAATAGAGATCTAGGCTCATTATGTGCAAGCTTGTAGATGGGCCATTTCCTCTATTTTCAATATAGTTTTAAAGTGGTTAATAAAACCCTCACCTGCTCCACCAGGATGGCATTTTTAACCTTGCCCTCTCTCTGGAGTGACATCGCAAAGCCCTTCATGTTACTGGATTCAATGTGATCCTCATCCTCACCAAAATCAGCCTATAACAACACAAATCACAGATGTCAATCATACAGAGTGTGAGTGTCCTACTTGTACTATACTTGTGACTCATGAGGGCCAAATGCATCATAGAATTTGAGAATATTCCTAGTCCTCAAAAGATAAATGATTGTTTTATGGTTAAACATGGGGAGTTAGGCTTATAATAAAGGCTTCTGATTCTGATCTACAAGCTCACAACGAGTTGATGTCCTCGCAAGTATAGTAATACAAACTTGTGTGTGCGCGCACCCAGTTAACAAAGCTCTTCTTAAAACCGCCATTGAAGGCTTCCACCCAAATCTTGGCATAGCGGCGTATCGTAAAAGCTTCATCCTGGACAGGTGACAGGACGTCTTGAATGACATCTAAGAGCTTGGCATGGGGCAGACTCTCATAGGCTCCACTCACATCCACCTGAAATACATGACACTCATACATGACACATGAAAAACTACACATGACAGGAAACTGAATCCAGTTTCCATAGAGCGTTCTAGCAAGAAAAATCAAGTGTGATTTTTACTAGCTTCAGTATGAACATGTTCCAATTTAACAGAGATTGCACCTGAATTGCACTCTGAGATCAGTAATGGTCTATCTTATATTTGACTTTGGTGTCTCAAGCCATTGGATGAATTAGTTTGTCATTAATCCAGAATAAAATATAGAATAGAGAAATAATCAATTAATATTGAGAGCAGACTTATCTCTGATGGTATATGATCAGTACTGTTTAGTCATCAGCACACTGGTAGGTCTGTGCAGTCCGCACAGTAGACTCATACCGTGTTCATGCAGCTCATGCCATACTAGACAAATGACGTATGGACGGATGCCAACCTTAACAAAGTATAGTAGTTGCGGCTTGTCTTTCTGACCAGGAGCCAGAGAGCATAGAACCTTGTGGATATCCGTGTTCCCATGCACTGTGGCGCCCAGGAGAGAGGGTGTTGAGCGCACACATGCACGCAGCATATCCAACAGGTTCCGGACTCGTCCTTGGTAGCTCTGAAAGGGACAAAAACACAACCAAAGCACACGTTTTCCATTTTTGCCACCAGAAATACATAAAGAGCTAGTCCTGAATGACCATAACAGGTCTGTAACTCTGAGAGTGTACAAATGGAACCACCACATTTGGTGGACGGACATGTTGATGACCCCTGACACAAAGTAATAACAAGTCTGTGTCGAGAGCGCACCCTGGTTTTAATGTCTGCTCCGATGATGCGTGTGATAGTTCTCATGCCCTCGGACTTGGGAATGAAGCGAAGGTGGGAGGTGACAGTGTCTTTGGGGAGAGAGTCCACTTCGTTTGTTGTCAACTCCTCCATCTGACCCTTGTTGAGATGAACTCTAAACCAGGGCAACATTTTTGAAAGAAAATAAATTTACATGTTTTGAGGTCTGGACATTTTTTGATGATTTTATGTCATGAGTACCTGTTTTACCACTGTAAATAAATGTAACCAAACTAAACTGACTAAATCTCTACCTGAAGGCCAGATCCTGCAGCTTGGCCCAGACTTCCTGTCTGTAGAACCTCAGAGCGTGCTTCTGCCCCGCACTTTCTGTCACATAGAAAAAGGCCCGGACCAGACCCAGAACATAGCCATCCAGTAACCAAGCCGAGTACTGGCCCAGCACCTGTGTCCGATAGGCCAACTCACAGGGTGGGACGCGACCTGCAGATGACAGAATGTTTTGACACTTAGTTGTGTTTATTTGGGGTATTATACTTTGTAGTTGTACAGTTTGTAACCATCTGTACATACCCTCAAAATCATTGACACCTGCACTTTTGAGCCCGAGCTCTGTGAATGTGATTATTATTTAGTTTCATTTCAACCTTTATTAAATTCTCTGAAAACACACTGAGAACTGGGACCCTACATTACCAGTGGTGCCGAAATTAAAACAACACAAAACACAAAAAAGGGGGTTTATAAAAACTCCATATTTTAATAGAGAAGTTGTCTACTTCATTCATTTTCTGCACTGGTAGCTATATGATTGTTCCCTTAAGGATAAACAGAGTTCCATCTTATCTAACCCTAAGTAATTGTAACTGGTGGGAAGACCTTCTTTGGTGTCACTTAAGTTGGCTTAAAACTTCTCCAAATCTCACCTGTCTTGCTGATCTTCAGCCAATCACAGTCGTTCACTTTCATCTTCCACATCAGCTCGGCCAACGAGAGCCTCTCGTTCTTGCCGTTGCGCAGGAAGCCCCGGACCCTGGTGAGGAAGATGGCTTTGTTGTGGGCGGACCCCCACAGCTCCTGGGGGACCACTTTGGAGAGACACTCCCTGATGAACAGATAGACCTGCTGTGGTGCACAGTGCTGGGGCAGGAGAGAGCCCAAGTCCCCCGTCTGGACATCTTTCGCCAACGGACACATTCTCTGTAGAATTCTGTTATACAGACATCTCCTGTGTTGACGTAACAGCCGACTAAAAAGGGGGACCACATTGAAAAAGCGCAGAGGGAGTTTCTTTGGTTTCCTCTCCAGCCCGTTAAAATAGGCCACTCCCTCAAAGAAGATTATCCTCACCAAGTCGCTCCCCTGTATGCGCCGGGGCCCCTCAGCCCCACCCCGCTTCTTCCTGTTGAGGTGGAAGCCACGCATGCCCTTCCCTCCATACAGCAATCCCAACATACGAAAGAAGCACCGGGCTGCAGGCGGAGGTGGGAAACGACCCGATCTCCAGCTAGGAGTCGGACCTTCGTTCAAAGTCAGGGAGGAGGTGGGCGCCATTTGGACTGCTTGCTTAGAACCGTCACCCCTCGCCTCCGATGGCGTTACGGCTGCAGCCGACTCTGCGGTCCCAAATTGCACGTTATTGTTTGCTGTCTCAAGACAACCCTGTTGGGTTATCTGTGTGAGTCCGACATCCCCTGTCCTTGGCCTCTTTGCAGGGCGAGTCAAACACTGCTCTTCATCTGCACACTTTCCTCTTTTCCTTTTATTCCTCTTTTCTTTGCCGCCATTCCTTCTTTCTGCTGTCTTTCTTTGGCTCAATTTACCACCGCCGTTTGTCCTGTTTTGGGGGTGGCGACAAAAACGGGAGCCAGGAGCCATGGAAACCCTGTCATCAGCGATAAAACAGTTAATCGAACTAATCAATTTTATCGATTATATAAAATGATCGATATTTTTGCAGTACACCACCCCACCGCTGTACGATAAAGTATAATGTAGAATAGACTAGAGCATACGTGGTAAATCAGACTAATCCATTTATTTTAATATGTCTGTACGTCTATAATGCATGTAACTCGAGAACCGTTCGCCCCGTCGACTTCAAATTCGACACACACGTTCCACACCCCAAAAAAAAAGAAAAAAAAAGAAACAATTCTTGATTGTTTGATAACTCGAAAAATACATTGACTAGAATGCTGGAGAAGAGTTGCAGCCCTACCTGTCATACACTGGAACACCGCACACCTGGAACACACAGGAGGGGGGGACTGACACGAACAAGGCACAGCTCTCCAGCAGGTACCTCGTGATGTCCGTCCCGAGGCGCTTCAGCATCCTTTTCCACAGGGTGCTGCCGTGGACGTAGGCAGCACTCTGAATGATGTTGCCTTGGAACTTGAACTGGTCCAGATCCCGCGCCTGCTGAGCCAAAGGGGCGAACGACGAGCTGTAGCCGTGGGACAGGACGTTCCTCCTTTTCCTCTTCTTCAGGTTGTTCAGAACAAAAGCCAAAAGCTCAGGCAGAGTGCAGATCTGAAGACATTAATGCAGGGATGTTACTGTAGTGTACAACAAGTTTAGTCTTAAACTTTTTTTTAAAGTATTAAGCCGTACCTCTTTACAATCTGCAAACAGCAAACTGTTAATAAAGTAAAGTAGTCAATCAATCCCTCAATCAAAAACCTCCACCAGTTTGTACCGTATGCATTAATAATTAGGCTACAGACTCCTAGTCATGCATAGACTACATTACAGCATTAATAAAGTGTTATATTCTGCCTTATTACTGCCTTAATACAATGTTATCACATCCTACCTGATTGCAACTTTAACCAAGTGTTGGTGACAGACAGACAGACCATGGTTGCAGCTTTAAATGTGTTATTAAAGCTGCAATAGCACATGTATTATATTCCTACCTGGTTGCAGCTTGCCACTTGTTGCAGTTTCGTGTCAGTGCAGACAAACACTCCCCTGACGGAGGATTTAAAGCGGTCCGTGTCTCCTTCTTCGAGGACAGTGACTTTCCGTCCCTCTCTGAACACGATGCCGTCTGTAAACTCCTCTAATGTTTGCACATACGGATAAAGGGAACGCAACATGTCCAGGACCCGAGACATGTCCGCACCAGACATCCTGACGGAATGAGACAGACACACAAACCAAGGCAAACCAAAACCACTTGCTATTTTGATTTGTGCTTCAAGGACCCCGCTTTGGCCGCTTCAATTCAAACCAATGAGAGCGCAGTTTACTCACATGATGCCCAACCGTTTGTTTCTTCTTCATCATAATATTATCAGACTAAAAAAGGAATGAACATGCTTTACTTTGAAGTGCTTGCCCGGATGTGTGACTTTTCTTAGTGGTTGACTGACTTGACACAGCTGGTGCTGCAGCCTCAGCCTCACAGCCTGAGACTAAACGGCGACACTCGTCTTATTTTAACACACTATCTGTGGCTTCTTCATCTAGCTACGATGACAGAAAAGGAAGGTAATGTTAACGACACGTGTCCATTTATCTGTTCCCGCTGTTGTTGCCATTTAAAGCAAAGTAAATGTTTTGCCAGCCGGATATACCGGGTTACACCGGCTAATTTAATTAGCTTTAATGCTAGCATCTTAATTACGGTACTCTGCTAGGTTTCTATTGTACAACAACAATGTAATTGAACGTGTTTTGTGATTAAATGTGCTTCAACGTTTGCTGTTTACATGCGTTCAAAGAAAGCTATAATGTAAGCTAATACGCAGCGTTATTAGCTTACATTATTTAGCTTGAGGTTATGATTATATATGATTTCATTGATTTGGCAAACGACATATAACTTGAAATTCGTTTACCCAATTAGGCTACCGGACGGTAGTAATTATTAAAATGTCCAAACCTTACTTTGTCAACATGAAAACTGTAATGTTAGCCATCAGTCAAGTACTCATTGATGGAGTGGGCGATATATCTGCAAATGGCTTCATAGTACTGTACATTTGCATGTATCATGTTGAAAGATTCTGACATACTATAATTGGACCCCAAACTAAAGTTAGATTTGTAACGTGGATAGTATTGATTGATTTATTAACAGTTTGCAGAATTACAGTACATTTCAAGTACAACTCAATACTACTCAACTCAATTATGCCGAATCTGGGTTGCACATGGTTTGTTGAAACCAGTAAATGTCTATGACTGTAAATGAAATAAATGATGTTGCTAATGTCCCTTTGAATGCTGCAATTTGCATTTGTAGCTTTGACCCCTCTCCCAGCAGGCACATTTGATGATGCAGTGGAGGAGAGGGTGATAAATGAGGAGTACAAGATCTGGAAGAAGAACACTCCCTTCCTCTATGACCTGGTTATGACCCATGCTCTGGAATGGCCCAGCCTCACAGCCCAGTGGCTGCCTGACGTCTCCAGGTACACGTCACACACACATGGCAAGCACATCCATGTTCTCTAGGTAGTCCTCAGACGAGCCCTCCATCGTTGCTTCCAGTCATCCCGGTTCTCCATACATCCGGCCAGCTCGTTGGTGCTTTGCGCTCCTGCGTCGTTCTTGAGTACATCCACATATGTTAATGTGGGACGTCCTCGTGACCGGTGCCCGTGTGTTGGTTTCCACAGCACTAGTTTGCTGGCTGGCAGCTCTTGGTGTCTTTGGCAGTGTCCTACTAGTGTCATTCTCCTGGCTGCTATTTTCTGGCTCATGAATTGAAAATTCTCTGTATTGAAAATGGAGGACCCTATGTAAACCCTGTGTTAATGTTGACCTAACCCTGGATATAATAATTAGCTGATTTATTTTTCATGCTGCGAAACGTGTGCTTGTAGATCAGCTATTTTGGCACGCAACTAAATATAATTGGACCTATCATATTATTTCTCTAGGGGATGCACAATATTGATTTTTTTTAAGGGTCCATTTGGTTACCAACTCTTAGTTGGGGACCACCTGCAACCCCCTCAAGGACCACTGGTTGAAAACCACTGCTGTACAGTACATGCTTTTGTTAGAATGAGAATGTCAAACACGCTGACCTGACTGAGCTTTTGTTCTTTCCCCAGACCGGAGGGGAAGGATTACAGCGTGCACAGGCTGGTGCTGGGCACGCACACGTCTGACGAGCAGAATCACCTGGTCATCGCCAGTGTCCAGCTGCCTAACGACGATGCCCAACTGGATGCCTCGCATTACGACAGCGAAAAAGGAGGTGAAGAGCTACCTGGTATCCTATTTTCTTTGCACTAATTTTTTTTAAATTCAATTTGCTCGATTGTTTCGTTTGTGTCCTGTTTACAAAGTGTCCAATCCTCATCATGGGTTTATTAGTCGCCATTTTACAATTACAGTATGTTTACAGTATATTCATATAATAAATCAAATTACGGCCCAAAGCTAGAAGTAGAAGACATCTTATGTTACGATACTAACAAATACTTCTCTCTTATCATCATATTTAGGGTAATAAACCAAAAACAACATTGTTCTTTGTGCACACTACTTATGTAATGAGTCTATTGATCTTGTTGATTGTTGACTAGGGTTAATGTAGAAGACCTTATGTGGCCTACAGTATATGTCAGGGGCCTTATCTCCTTAGTGGGAGAATCTGTTTGTCTGTTTTTGTTAGATTATTAAATGCTCAAATAGTTAGGGGTTGTCTTCCAGAACAGATGGACAGAGTGAATTGATTCTTAATCCTTTTCCTACATGTTGTGAATTATCTCATGCTGTCTGAATGGCAGCTTCTCGTGGACCTTTCCCATTCCCTGCATCCATAATGAGACACCTGTGTCTGCCATCACACCACTCAACTCATTAGCCAATCACAGTTTAGGTGTGCCATATAATAAGCCATCACTCACTCCACAGCCCTCACTCAGGCCCAGGCTACACATACAGTATATTATGGATCTTTTGCAAAACACACATTTTTGTGTACGTTTGGGCCATTCAGCCACACGCAAACGGCGTTTTCGGACACTCAAACGGAGGTTTTTGGAAACTGATAAATAAGTGAAGATTTTCCAAAATATCTGCATCAGTGGAGCTGTGTAGTCATGTGAAACAGAGCTTTTGAGCTGATGTCACCGCTCATTAGCGCATATCATTTTTACTATAATTAGGTGAGAAATGCAGCTTGTGCCTGCATGGAAACTGCACGGATATCAATCCAAGACTGATTGTTCATGTTTATATATCACTGTTAACAACTTTAAAACGTATCATATGTTTCATCAATTGCAGCGAGCAAAGGCTCTGCTCTGCTGCATCCAATAATAAATATATCAGCCTACTAGTCCAGTGCGGACTGGTGATTTCATATGTATTGGTGCCGAGTGCGAAGCTTGAACAGGTTGAAAAGGTACAGATAAACTGTGGATATTAACCTACCAATAAGGACCCAGGCCAAATGTACACCAATGCGTGGTGTGTACATGGCTGCATGTGAAACTATATTCTCGTGCTGTATTTTGCTCTCCATTTCATGGTCATGGTCATGGAGGAGGAGAGAGAGAGAGGTGTGAATGCAATATCACATCAAATAGCGTGGTTGGTGAGAAGAAAGTATACAGTGGGTCGCCGTGGCACATCTCTCTCCTGTTTAGGTAATAAAGGCCTGCATGCCGACAATGTGCGTGAACCTTTATCAGCCTACATTATAATGTGACATTTATTATACACATGGAAAATATAGCCACTCTACAAGCTCACAACTGGTTGTGGACGCAATGCTTCTATAGGTCTGACTCTGCTATTATTTTCTGTGCAGGACTTGCCAAGTCGCCAGAGCAATGGTAAAGTGTCTATCATTTTTTAGAGAAGGGTCGGGATTTGGAGATTTACGCATAGTGTAACATGCTGACAGACAATGAAAGAAACATGTTCCACTTCCACTCACAATTTAGGTGGCTTTTAAAATGCGGTACTTATTCCTTCATTAAAAAATATGATTGGCACGACAAGTGTAAATATAAAATCAAATATAATATAGCCTGCAATTGAAACCTGCTACTGCAGTGATTTCTTTATCCTGTGTTCAATGCGTTTCTGCGTTTGTGTGTGTGGACTCAGATATCTCTGTCGTATGGGCAGGGATTGTTTCTAAAACGGAGGACGAAAATATCCGTTTTGCAAAAGATCCATATACGATTATACGTGTAGCCTGGGCCTCAGTCTCCAGCCTTCACACAGGCAACATGCAGAGAAGTGAGTGGTGTTGTAGGGTGTAAATGCTTACACCCTACAACACCACTCACTTCTCTGCAGCCGTGCGTCCATGACTAATAAACCATGGCTTACTGAAGACTAAACTGCTATTCTGTTGAAATATACCTTGGTTTCACATATACTCTCTCTGACCGGAGAAACTTGGGGATCAGCTCACATCCAACAAAACTAACCAGCAGAGAATATTTATTTTATTACTATATATTCCTATTCTCCCCAAAAATCAAGTGGCACTGGTGGATACTAGATTGAGGGATTGACATATGCATGATACAGTAGATCGATATCTGTGGAAACATTGTGCTTTTTGACTTGTCCTCAGTTGGTGTACATGACCCTTTTTAATTTGCCTTGCAGAGTTTGGAGGCTTTGGCTCAGTGAGTGGTAAGATTGAGATCGAGATAAAGATCAACCACGAGGGAGAGGTGAACCGTGCCCGCTACATGCCCCAGAACCCCTGTATCATCGCCACCAAGACCCCCACCTCCGACGTGCTGGTCTTTGACTACACCAAGCACCCCTCCAAACCCGGTAACTTAACCCATTTTGGCTTGAGATCAGATTCTAAAAATGTCTTCTACATCCTGACAGCTTTCTGAAAAAGCTATGTTTCTGTGTCAGTGATTCTTCGATTTTTCAAAAATGGCAGACCTACAAGCTCGTAGCTCGCCACTCGGTGGCGCGCTATGAGCCATCTTGGATCCTAAACACAATGTAAACAATGGGAGCGGGCGGGGTGGGGCCGAGAAAGGCCCTTATTATTTGAAACATTTACATAATAAAGTACAAGACTTTTATGTTGCTCACAGATCCATCTGGTGAGTGTCGCCCCGACCTGCGTCTCAGAGGCCATCAGAAAGAGGGCTACGGCCTCTCATGGAATCCCAACCTTTCCGGCTGCCTGCTCAGTGCCTCTGATGATCACGTAAGAAACGCACACCAAGACATGGCACAGAAAGTCCCACTTAATGGTTCAGTTTCCCTTTAAAAGCTTATTATTGATTCTACAGAATTACAAATGTAGGTCCATGACTTCCTGAAAATCTCTTCCCGTCTTTCTAGTCTTGCATAGCCAGACAACTATTCCACAATCTCTGAATACTATATATTGAGTCTGGAACTACACCTCCCGAAATCTGAGTAATCCGTTTGTCATTTCCGTTCACAAAGAAAATATAAAAAAATATCTTTAGAGCTTGTTTTTTCATTTCCATTTCTGCTATGTATGTCTAGCTGTATGTTTAGATAATTTCTATTTATATTAGGATACATTTGTGCGACTGTAAAGACAAAACGGAAGTGGGGAGGCTTTGTATTTTACTCATGATCAGAGCTGCTGTGCTCCAGACTGTATGACGGAAGAATTTGAAAATTGCGAGCGGCAACAGTCTGGCCGCGTCCCTGTTTTTACTACCCCGTTTCGCACCAGTAAGGGGAGGGAGGGGCGGGGGGGCAAGACGACGGCCCTAGTTATTTAGTTGAATCGTCAAAACTCCTGCATTTGATCATCAATTTATTCCATTAGATTAGACCATAGACCATTTTATGGTTGTATCCAGAAAGAAAACATTCTGAAGTAAACGAGTTGGTGTACATTCCCTGTAATATCCTATAGCCAGCTTAATATGCTACTGCCTGTATTCTTCTTGGACAAATATAAAAAGATACTCCTATGGAAAGGTTATATTATTTAATAGTTTCATTTAGTTTCAACACCAAAGTCGTAGTAGTTGTTGTTGGACTGGACATTTGGACTGAATGTTCAACACGTGCTTCACGAGTTCACGTTCCACAGCCGTCTCCCGTGACTTCTGTGTGCACTGACTGCGTCGGGCACAGTGTGGGCTAGCCCCTCCCTCCACTCACTGGTGCGAAACTGGGTAGTAAAAACAGGGACACGTCTGGCCACGCGAGACTACTGTCTTTCTACTTTTCTCGTTGTCATCCCTCCCATCTAGACAATCTGTCTGTGGGACATCAGTGCAGTGCCGAAGGAAGGTAAGATAGTAGACGCAAAGACCATCTTCACTGGCCACACTGCGGTGGTAGAAGATGTCTCCTGGCACTTGCTGCACGAGTCCCTCTTTGGATCTGTAGCGGACGACCAGAAACTCATGATGTAAGTTATGGTTAACCTATTGTGTATCTATGTCACTTTAGCTTTGAACTATTATTTTATACTTTAGCTATTTTTAGACAAATCGAGAAAATCTTTCACCGCAAACGTTTTTTACTTGTATCTTTGCTTCTGGGGGGTCCCTGGAAGAACATATTCTCAGATGGGAGTCGGCGGCCAAATACTTATAATTTTTGGGGTTCTTGATGTGCAATAGTTTGAGAACCACTAATGTTCTTTCCACTTTCTTTCTACTTTCCAGAATACTGTAGTAAAACTGTATTTAGAAGACATTTGTAGAATTGGGTCTTCAGGTCTTAATGGCTTAATGCACAGATTGATTCACTGAAATATTAGACTAAAATAAATCAGTTTAGTCTGCTTTTTGTGAGCGTCTCATATTTCAATTAAATGACAATCCTACTTTTTTTCCCCTTTCCTTGCAGCTGGGACACTCGTTCCAACAACATGTCCAAGCCCAGTCATGCGGTGGACGCCCACACAGCAGAGGTCAACTGTCTGTCCTTCAACCCGTACAGTGAGTTCATCCTCGCCACTGGCTCGGCAGACAAGGTAATGCAACACTCACTACTCCATGTGTTCGTTCATTATAGCCTTCAGTCTTTTTAAATTAAAGCTGCGCCATGGAACTTTCCATGCCTACCCCGGATTTGAACCCGGCTTCCTGCGCAAGTGCTGACATTTTTACAATTGAGCTAATGGCGCAAGCCTGCCTGCTTGCTCAGGGTATAAATTGAATCTTGAATGACCATTAAGGTCAAAATTCGTGTCAGATCCCATGTGTCTAGGTGAGACATGACCTTTGGCACCAGTATAGATCCTTCAGTACTGCACTGCCATTTTACAGATAAATAACCGCTGTGTCACTTTCTCTCTTGTTTCTCTTTCTTTTATCCTTCTCAGACCGTGGCCCTTTGGGATTTGAGGAATCTGAAACTGAAGCTGCACTCCTTTGAGTCGCACAAAGACGAGATCTTTCAAGTAGGACAGGATGCATTCGTGTCTAATGCTGAGCAAATAATTGAAAATGAAAGGAAAATCTCAATATTGCCTAAATTATTGACTGAAATGCCAAAACCACAAAAGGCTGTAAATTATCAATATAGTTTATTTTTTCTTTTGAATTGAGAAAATGTTATGGGCCTATAAATATATATTGTCTAAAAGACCATTCTAAGTAAAGTGGGTTGTCGTTGTGGTGTGGAAGTCCACACCACAACTATAACAACGATGGTGGTGAGTGATATGATTATAATTATATTGCTTGGTGTGTGGATGGCCTACTAATAATAATATCTGGGACTTATATAGCGCTTTTCTAATATCCAAAGACGCTTTACATGTTTCGGGCCAGGGGGGGGACATGAGAAAAAACAACTTTATTAGAAAAACAAGTACTAAGCTTCCCACCCCTGCACCCCACAATTATTATTGCAATTACAATATTTTACAGACTAAACTAATCTTGATATTCTTTTCTGACACACTTAGCCAGTCAGCCAGTCTTGATTCCATGACTTATGGAAGCTTTCTCGTCTGCTTCTTCCAGGTCCAGTGGTCTCCTCATAATGAGACCATCCTGGCATCCAGTGGAACTGACCGACGGCTCAATGTCTGGGATCTCAGGTAAACAAGCAGGCATGTTGCTATCAAATGGCATTGTTTGTTGGACCAGGTTTGACTCCTCGTTTTCTGTTTCATTTGTAGCAAAATCGGAGAGGAGCAGTCTCCAGAAGACGCAGAAGATGGTCCCCCTGAGCTTTTGGTGAGACACAATAATAACCTGCTGGACATTTAGATCCTTTTTAATCTGTTCCAATTTTTTATCCAATAATATTTTTAATCGCCTTCTTTTTCCACTGCTAGTTCATCCACGGTGGTCATACAGCGAAGATCTCGGACTTCTCCTGGAACCCCAATGAGCCCTGGGTCATCTGCTCAGTGTCTGAAGACAATATCATGCAAGTCTGGCAAATGGTGAGACCCAAAGGCAGTGCCTTTTTTAATTATTATTAGACGTTGTGGTTAAATGCTTCGCACAGAAATTTCAAGGATAAAAACTGTATAATGTAAAGGACCACAATGGAAACATGACTATGACTTCATTGTCATGTACAGTACTTGAACAATGTGCCATTACATTTGTTCATGTATACAACAACTCTCTAACATGGAGGGGAATGCATCAGTTTGTGAAAGGCAACAAAATGCGATGCCAGGTTACATAATTTATGGACCACTGTCCTGCTCGGTGTCTATTTTGACTGTTTGAGTCCGCACTTGAGGGAAAACAAGGCTAGGTAGCTCAGCTGTGCATAGTGCTTATTCAGAGCAAAGTGAGGAGAAAAAGAAGATAGGCAGCAGGGAAAATGGTATTAGCTGTCATGTGCAGTTTTATCTAATTGTATAATTTTACTCTAATTCATCCTATTATAGACGCCTACCTAATGAATTGCATTTTTATAGCGCTTTTCCAAGTGCTCAAAGCGCTTTACAATGGTTCATTCATTCACACATTGGGAGGTTAAGCGGCAAACAATCGACGCCAGCGTCCTCACTTCCCACATTCACACATCAACGGTGGCGAGCTCACACCGACCGACTCATTGGAGGCAATGTAGGGTTCAGTGTCTTGCCCAAGGACACTTCGACATGTGGACAGGAGGAGGAGCCGGGATTCGAACCGCCGACGCAGGGATCATTGGACGACCTGCTCTACCTCCTGAGCCACAGCCGCCCTACCTACACCGTCATTTCTTTGTTTTAGTTTCTCTTAATATTGGTTCCTTCCTTTTCTTTATGTAAAGTGAATTTGGGTACTTAGAAAAACGCTATACAAATCTGAGCTGCTATTATTATTACTGCTAAATAATTTCATACAATGGTTCTTAAATGTACGACCTGATTCTCCTTGTAGGCGGAGAATATCTACAACGATGAAGACCCTGAAGGCTCAGCGGACCCTGAAGCCACAGCATAAAGTACTCCTACACACCTCTTAACCCCACAACCTCACCATACACTGCCAAGAGGCCGTCTCAAACGTTTCACTCAGCTACCTCCGCTCCAGTTGCTCCTCTTTTCCACTGGGAGTTTGTCTCAAAGCCCGTAAATGAAGGGAGTGCAGTAAAATGAGAGGACTTGGCAGTTTTTGCATTTAGCCCCCCACAGTCACATTTTAGGAGTACCTAACATGAAAAAGCTCTTGTCATGTAGGGTAAACTAAGTAATTTATTTCCGGATGAGTCTCACCAGGTTTTTTTGTACCGCATTTTAAAGTGTGTATTTTTCTATCCTAATTGGCTTTCTCTTTCGCTGCACATTGTGTTCAAATGTCACCAATGTATAAAACCCCTCTCCTACCTTCAAATATGGTCATCATCCTGTTCATGTTCTGTACAAACAAATTCACTTCACAATTGCTGCGGTCTTTGTGGTTCATTAACACAAATTTGAAGTTGAACCTGACCAAATTCAATCTGCTGGGATTTTTACTAGGATCTTGGCTTGCTTACGATCTGCCACGGTCCGTTGAACAGTTTTAATGGTGCATTCTGAACCTGCCTCTTCTCCACTCTACTCCTACAGTAGCCTACCTTGACACCAGCCCTTTCTGACAACTTCAGGGTCCAATTTTGGAAATACTTTTCGGATTATTCCCATGTCAAATATGTCGTAACCCCCCCCCCACACACACACAATCTCTTTCACCATTAGGTAGTCGGATTTCTTTGTCAGCTAAATGTTATTGTGAATGTTGTGATGTAGATTTGTAGGTTAACTTTTTCTATGTTCTATATTTTGCAATTGTACAGCGAGTGCATTCTTAATAAAAACTTTTCCATCAACATTAGTTTCATAGTTCACTCATCACCAGGAACATTCTTCAGTATACTTTTAATTAACTATTTCAATTGAACTATTTTTAAACGACCGGTAAGATTACCTGTGGATTTAGTCTGACTCCTCTGTCCTCTGGTGTGACATTTTCCTCCACTTCTGTACCATCAGCCTAACCTCACTCTGTTTCCCTGTCCTGTTGTTTAGACATTCTGTTCACATTGCCCGTATAAGTACACCAACCTTTCTGTGGACTCCATTCATACCAGTCATCAGCAGCACTTGGGTGACAATGAAAGCATAAACCTTTTTATTCAAAACTGTTACAGATGCCTGTCCTCTGAGGTCTGTTATTGTATTCCAGTGTCTTTTGATGAGTTAAAAGCTCTTCAACTCGCCCTCTTTGACCACTTAAGCCTTATATACTTAATCGTGCAATGAATAAACCCAATCTACAAGCTTGCGTTATAGCATAGCGACGCATTGTGGAGCTTGTATATTGACTTTGTTTTTTGCTGTTTTTGAAAATAAAACAAACATTTGGTTTAGAAAATGTCCCCAAATTGGGGATGCTAACATTTAAAGTGGTTATAATAAAACATTATTTCTATTGTGTGCAAACAAGATCACTAAAATCCTGGATGTATATAATGTGCACTCATGTTTTCTCCTTGTTATGGTCCTCAATGGCAGCCCTGTAAAAACAATGTTTTAATAATTAGGGCGAGATTATACAAAGAAAAATATCCTGTATGTATATGTTTAATGACTTTGTACGGAATTATGTGTTGTCTGAATGTCTGACCTGTAGTGGAGGAGTTGTTTGCTGAGACTTTCTTTGAGTTCTTCCATCTCTTTGGTTTTCCGCTGTTGAATGTTGAGCTCTGTCTTCAGTCCTCTGCTGCTCTCCTCAAGGCTTGCTACAGAGTCCTGTAAGGGTTCAGATGATGATACATGCATCAGAAGGTTTCATCATGTAAGCAAAGCTGCTGCTGCTGCATATATAAAGGTAATGGGTCCCCCCTGAGTTTTATCTTTTATTGTAATTACATGTTGCAAGGCTGGATAGCTGAAACGGTTCTTGTAACCTGTGAGCGACCCATTACCTTTTATAAATGTTATTGATCTAAGAGGATATTGCACCAGAGGTCAGAGCGCGGCGGTATCAAAAAAGTGAATAGCTAAGCTGCATTATGTCACCTCCTTTGTTGCAGAACATTGGAATATGTTGAACATTTAATATTCCTTCCTAGTTTGATCCATACCATTCCCTGCCTTCTCTCTCTCACCTTATACTGCACCACGTCTTCTCTCCTCTGTATGTGCATTAGTTTGAGTCTCTCTTCCAGACAGGCCCTCTGAAGCCTCAGTCTCTGGCTCTCGTCCCTCAGGGGGCCCACCTTAACCCGGAGCTCCTGGGCCTGCGCTTTGACTTGGACCAGAGATGTGGCTATTGCCTCCTTCCTTTTTAGCAGGGCCACAACCATGGGCTCAAACCTGGACATTGAGACAAAAGAAAATTCAAAGGTATATTTTGTGGGTTTTTTTAACAAGGAAGTGTCTATTCAACAATACACATACAGGACTCGCATTATTACAAAAGATAAATCTAATTGACATCCATGGCAGACATACAACTCTAGCGGGTATTATGGTCATTGCAATTAGTTGGTAATGTGTATAATATATTGCATGTCTTCTCGGGTTGATATCCATTTAATGTGTCGGGTATGACTTGATGGTACCTGGCCTCAAGTGCCTTCAGCTCGCCCTGCAGGTATTGCTCCATGTCGCCACAGGAGGTCCTCCGGCACTGAGTCAGCTCCTCCTGCGTGTTACTGGGGGTTTGGCTGGAGCACTGGGTGTTGAACTGGGCCTCCAAGCTGGAGAGCTGCAGCTGGTGAGCTGAGCGGAGCTGGGAGCACTCCTTTGTGAGCTGGAGCACTGCAGACTGCATCTGCTCCTGGAAGCATGGGGAGAAGGAACACATTGCATTTATTTGCATATCCAGTGTGGCAGTGGCATAAAGGTAGGGGTCAGATCAACATATTTAATGAATTCTTTACTGGTCATATATGGAGCGTGTCTTGAGTGTACAGGGTTTTATGAGGGCCCAGGTAGGGCCAGGCCTTAATTTTCGGGCCTGGCCAGGTGCGGCTGCACTAATGACTTTGGGGCAGGCCCGTCTAGAGTTTAAATGGACAGGTATCAGTCAAAAGGGAGACATGGATGGGGAAGGATCAACATGGAATGTCACAACAGGTCAGCTCCATATATGGAGATCTAAGGGTTTGAGGTGAGATGTAGAGTTGCTGGCCAATATTGATGACATCAGCGATCTCCATATATGGGCTTAATATTGACGATATCACTGTTGTCACAAGGCATGACCATATGGGGTGTGACCAACTGACGGGAAATGCACAATTTCATTTTGTTAACTGCGACCTGCATTCGCAATAATGTATGGCAACAATAACATTTTATGATAGCGGTAATTATACAGCATTACTTTAAAAGCCAAAATGCTTTTATACTTTAACCTATAAATGTATATAGACTTTAATGCTATGCATTATATAAGTACCAGTATGTTTATAAAGCATTAAAGACATGGGAGGCATAGCAAGTAATACTTAATAAAAAGTTAATTAAAGTCTGCTAGACCTTAAAGTCGGTTCTAGAGGGATCTCTGAAATGTAAACTAAATGCTCAAAGGCCTTCCTACCTCCTCTGTCTTGAACCTCTCCACCACGCTTTGCTGCGTCTTCATGGCTGCCTGGCAGTAAGCGCAGTCTCTAGCCACAGCAAATAGCCTCCTCTTCAGCCGCCTGGTCTCCTCCTGCAGTGCCGCTCTCTCCAGGACGACCCTCCACACCCCCCTCTCCTCCTCTGCCCTCTGTTCCCTGAGGGTTTGCACCTCCCTCTTGGTCTCCTCCCTGCTCTCCTCGGCCTCCCGCTTCAGCACAGCCATCAGCTCTGCCACCTTTCTCTCAGTGTTCTGTCCTCCCTCCCTTCTCTCAGTGTTCTGTCCTCCCTCCTTTCTCTCAGTGTTCTGTCCTCCCTCCTTTCTCTCAGTGTTCTGTCCTCCCTCCCTTCTCTCAGTGTTCTGTCCTCCCTCCCTTCTCTCAGTGTTCTGTCCTCCCTCCCTTCTCTCAGTGTTCTGTCCTCCCTCCTTTCTCTCAGTGTTCTGTCCTCCCTCCCTTCTCTCAGTGTTCTGTCCTCCCTCCCTTCTCTCAGTGTTCTGTCCTCCCTCCCTTCTCTCAGTGTTCTGTCCTCCCTCCCTTCTCTCAGTGTTCTGTCCTCCCTCCCTTCTCTCAGTGTTCTGTCCTCCCTCCCTTCTCTCAGTGTTCTGTCCTCCATCCCTTCTCTCAGTGTTCTGTCCTCCATCCCTTCTCTCTGTGTTCTGTCCTCCCTCCTTTCTCTCCTCCTCCTCCTCCCCCCAACTCCCCGTTGCCACCTCCCCACCCCGCAGCCTCAGCACCTCCTTTAGCAGCTCCTCCCTCTTTTTCTCCAGGTGCTGGACCTCCTCGATACACGTGTTCACCTGAGCCCCCAGTGCCTGTAGTTTCTCCATGCACGTGCTCGGACCAGTCACTTCCATCTCTGTATCTGGTTTCAATGTTTCACTGTTCTCTACATCCATTCTAGATATGTGTCCCCTTATGTTTGTCTCTTTGCCAGCAGACGCATATCTTGTGTGTGCCCCTTCAAATGTTCCTGATTCATTTCCTGTATTCTTGGTGGTCATTGGAGGGGACCACCGTTGCAGCTGCGGCTCACAAGTCCCTGGATCTACTATAAAATCCACACTCGCACCAGTTTCAGTGTCTGACCGTTCCAGTCCTTCCACCGAGACACACCCCCTATCCTGATGACCAATGCAGGGATTGGGTGTGCTTTCTTTGGTTGCAGAGCGCAGCATCACCTCTTCTCTCGATCCCTGCACTGTAACCCCATCCACAGATTGGCTAACCCAGGGCTGAGATGATGATGCTGTCTGGGCCTCTATCCTCACTATACTTCCTCCCTCCTCCATTGGCCCCAGTGATGTGGCTTTGCAAGGACCATGATCTTGTCTAACTTGTACATATTCTTGGCTTGCATCTGTAGCCCATTCTTGGGGATCAAAGTCCATGCCAGCCTCTTCCATACTGTTCTCTAGCATTGCCAACATCCCCATCAGCTGGGTCTGATACTCCGCCATGGTTCCACTTAGTTCTGCACCTGCTGAGGTGAGGGGCATCAGAGTTTGAGAAGGAGCTCCTTTGGACTCTCCGTAATTGTTCATGAGGAAGCTCATGTCCCGCTGGTGGGCATGCGTTGGGACTTGCTCCGTTTCATTCCCATCCACACGTGTGTCGATGTAGGTAGTAGACATATACGGTTGGGGAGATACATTAGTCTCCCTATATTGGTCCTTCATGACTTCCGCTTTGATTTGTTTTGATCCGCTCAGGTGAGCATCTGTGTATAAGGGCATGAAGTCAGAGCCAAAGGAAAGACCTGTAAGCTCATTGCAGCTCTTCAGTAAGTCATCCATTTCCATTAAGTATGGCCGTATTTGGGCCGAATTATTCAGGAGTTTACCAGTGACGGCAAGTTCAGATTGAGTAGAGCTGCACTCTACTCTTTCAACCAGCACGGTTTGTTCCTGCACTCCACCCTCTTCTTGGATGAACAGAGATTCAAACCCTTTCGGGTCTGATGACAGATTGTCATCCTGGTCATCCATCAGAATGCTCTTTCTTCATGTACTTAATTACACCTGGATATAACAGACTCCTTTATTGCCAAGACCTGCCGCTTGATGAAAGCAGAAACATAAACATGTTACATGATGACACAAATGATATTGTTTATAGTCCTTTTGAATTGTGCAAATACTAGGTCTGGTCTGTAATGACATGTCAGTGGAAGAGAGGTTTATATTATGGCTGGACCTCTATGTGAGGTATGCTGATGTTAGCATATGGAAGCATGGAAAGAGGCGAGGGGCAGAGGGAGAGATTAGCAGGAGGAATGTTATTCATTGACAGCTGCCATAGCATGCAGCCCTCACAGGGACCACCAACTGACAACCGAGCTGCAGTCTCACACACACACACACACACACACACACACACACACCAAATATAAACAAACACCGTCCCGCACACTCCACGGCATTCACACACGGGCTCTGTAACACAGGCCACTATTAAAAAAGATGCATAAATGCCTCTAATCGTTAGGCACTACATTCATTACAACGTTGTTGGGAATATTGTCATAACTATGTCATTGTATCAGTGAATGGGTATTCACATCTCCCTGGTGAATAATCAAGTTGTAATGTCACCCCCCTTGAAGTGCCTGCCAAGCCTGGCCAGGCTTTCTCTGACAGTAAATTGATCAAACTGAACCCAGTCACTTGCTTGATATATTCCAACCCATTAGCAGAAGCTGAAATATAAGATGTATCCATCTATGTTTGGCTGCCTCAGGGGTCAATCACACTGGATGTGTTGCTAGAAAACATAACCGCCATGCTGTTTCTATGGGATGGCAGGCAACAGGCATGCACTCCTTCCACACCAGGCATTGCATTTGTCTTGCGGTTTCTATACATGAATAAACATTAACATATTCTGGACTTTCCAGTGCAAAGCGCAGCGTTGCACCGCTTGTTAAGAGTGCTTTAACCAAGTATGTCTATAGCGCTGTGGATACTGTACCTGTTTGCCAAGACATCTTGGACATCTCTGAAAGTGTCTGTGCTGTAGCGACATAATTATGTTTGCGTGATCACTAGCTTAGATCTTAGCTCTGTTAAGTCCTTTTATTCTTCACCATAGACGTCACCACCCAGGGCTGAGGGATTGTAACTACAGTATAGTGCCTGGCACAGTATGACAGGGCAGTGTCACCAGCTGTCTAGCTTGAGTGTTGACTCACACATTCAAAAGAAAAGAGGTGCTGTTCCCAGATTGCCAGCTGTCTAACTTGAGTGCTAGGTTTGAACACAGGGGCACATTTATACACCAGACGCTCGACAACTGTAAAGAGCACTGGCCCGACATTCAATGAGCATTCTGTGAACTACAACTGCTAGGTTCAACATCAACCTCCTACCTTAGTAGCTCTACAAGGAAGTGGTTTTCAAAGGGTGATCCAGGGGGTCCACAGTGTGGTCAAAGTGTGGTCCAGGGGGTCCACAGCCAAATGTGGATTTCACAATACCTTCAATTCCCTTGAAATTTGTGCAATACATAAAGGTTATGAATGTCACTTCTAATATTGTTTAAATATCACCACTATGAAACCACAGTACCATATATATGACATTTAGGCAATATTATTTAAAGCAAAACATCTTTTCATATCAGGGTCCCTAGACAGAATTGTCCAAACTTGCAATTTGGGGAGTCTGTGAAAGTTTTGAAAACCCTCACACATTTAATTGGTCAAATGTTTACATGCACATGCACAGCCACGTCGAGGTTAGGCAGTGAGGAGCTAGTTTAGCTGTTGGTGTAATGGTGTTACTAGTGTTTCCTCAAGTCATTCTCCCTGCATACTCCAAGCAAACAAATACCACAAAATGCCCATTGTCCCACTCGTCTTTGGTCAGTAACAAATATTGCTTTGAACCTACCTCGCTGTGTAAATAATTTCCTCCTCCGTTGTCCAATATCCAGACATACTGCTACGATGCACACGTTGTGGATAGTATGACAAAGACACAGAGGAGTATGAGGGGTAAAATAGCAGGCGGACACTATAGTGAGAGGGGCGGACAGAGGGAACGAGGGGGGATATAAACCCAAGACCTCCTTCCTTAGAGTCAGTGTGCAACTATGTGTGGCCATGACGACGCTAGAGTCTGTTTAGGTTTATTAATAAACACTGGGCACTGAGAGAGTGAGAGAGAGAAGAGGCCACAGTTGCATGGCTCTCTGCCCAACTTGCCCAAGAGACCCACAGGCTCGGACACGCACTGTTCTGAAATGTTTCGCTGAACGCCCGGCAGACATCTGCTCACTCACAGTGCCAACGCCACACCATCTAAATTCAATCATTGACTTGACAGCCAACTGGTGCAAAAACAGCAAATAGGCAATTGCCCACTTCGATGCCATATCCTGCAAAAATAAGTCCACAAAGTCAGGGAGTTCTCAGTGGAGCATGTAACTCTGCCACAAAGTGTGGCCAGTCTGTCCATCTATTATGCATGACTACATATTTGGGTAATGTTTCATATAGATTAGATCCAGATTCCAGATAGATTAGATATTTCAGTTAAAATTAGACATGGGAAAACAATGCATAAAAATGCCATGGCCTACTGGCCGACAGGTGGCATGTAAGAAAGTTGACGCTGCGGTTTACGAGGTGAGCCCCAGATAAACACATGCAGACGGGTTCAAACATAATCTTCCCCCTTGCCTTCAGCCTAGCGGAGGTCACACTTCTTGCCTTCAGCCTAGCGGAGGTCACACTTCTTGCACCCTCTTCCTGCTTCCCCAAAGCCTTGTCCTATCCACTCCTTAGCTTGTTTTGTCTCTCATTTGTCAGAAGACTTCAAAGTTGAGAGTACGCTTAATTCCACGTTTGCTGAAGTGTTAGCCATGGAGCATGTTTATGTTGAGGGTTAAAACAGATCCCACAACACAGATCCCTGCAAGATTCCACCCATTGCTGTTCATTATCGAGCCGTCTTTAAATAGCTCCCTGCACTTTGACGCTCCCCCCAGAGGAGATGAAGGCGGTTTGGTTTTCCCCTTTAACTTCTCACCCGAACATGACAGACCACAGGTGGTCTTGAACTGTTATACAGTACAGTTTCAGTTTTAAACTGTATATTTGAATTAGGGGTGGGCAATATGGATACATGATATCACTATTGTTTCATGCTGTTTTTAGGATTATTGTTCAAGTTACTTCACAGTACAACCACCTACAAGGTAACAAAAACTAAAAGAAAAAGGTGTAACGGAACATTTACACCAAAACTACTTATTCATTTGGCTAATGATACGTCGTTCTTCAAAAGTATCAATGAAGGTATAGAACTGCAAATCATAGAATATGCAGTCACTGTATCACTATATATGCGATATCTCTGAAAAGCAATATCGTGGAGATATAGGTATAGGTGTTTAGTTTAACGTACCACAATGGAAACGGGCATTTAGCTTTCTGTCTCATCCATTTGCTATTTTTAACTCAATGTATTGCTGTACTTTAAAAATGTCAATATATTCAATCGATCAAACTGCGAGGAAGCCAAACCGTTCTTTTAATGGAAATACGATTCAGAATCATTGTAAAGTATGCATTATGTTGCCACCTCACTTATTGAAACCTTGTAGGGAAATGGCATATGGGGATATTATAGCAGATACCACTAGATGGCCACAAAGTCAAACTTTTGGGCCTTTCATTTTCAGAGGCTTATACAACTGATTAAGCTTAAAAGTTTAACCTGAGCCTTATGGTAACTGTTTTCACCGGCTATACAATCTGGCAACAGGTTGAAACTCATCAGACACTGCCTAAATGCCTATAACAGTGATTCAGGCCTTAAAGAGATTGGCAGGTATATAATAGCTATTACCTTGAATAGGGCTGACATTATCTCCCAATCTCGAACTGACACAAATTTACCTCTACTTAAGTTTAACACTGTGAGCTACCGTATGGGCAACTTTGCTTTCTTCTTCTCACTCCGATTCTTTCTATGTCTCTTTCTCCCTGTCTCCCTCCTTACCTGCTCTCACAACATCTGCTAGTGGAACACAGAGGCCTACTGCCAGATAGAACAGGCCTGTATGCACAGACAAGGGATGTAGTGTGATGGAATAGTCACTCAAAATGTTCACCACTGCACCATAATGCTATCTTTCTATTTAGTTCCGATTTCATTAAATAAATACATTGTGAGATATCTCCTTGAGGTATTCTGACTACGTTTCCGGGAAAAGACATCTGGGGGACTTCTGGGGGTTCCACCCTGTCCAAGTAGTTTTGTCATGTGTATTGAATTCACCCTGATAATGTCTGTGACGCTGTGTTTTGGAAAGACAAGCTCTTGTGAAAGAGGCGATAATTTTCATGACGTTATGTCCAGGGCTTAGCTTCTTGAATGCGGTGCTGAGGCACTGTGTACTTGTGTAGGGCTTTGCACGTTTTCACTAACGTGAGTACATGTCAGTTGGGATCTAGAGAAGAAGAGTCTTCCTAACTTGACTTGCAATTGAATACATTTATTTTTCATCTCTTTTTGTTGTGTTCCTTTTTCATCTCCTTCATTGTTGTTTCCTCTGTAGAGAGGATGGAGAGATCAGTATTCTGTATGTAGGGGCGGAGAGGAGGGACATGAGGAAACCAAATATTTAGGGAGGCGTTGTGGTTTGATAGCTGAATGTCCCTCTGAGATGATCCATATGCTGGACGGCCATTTGGAACAGTCTGCTCAAATACATCACCCTATGGACAAGAACACTTCCTCTTTTTGGTTCTAGTTCATCCGCTGTGTTTCCTCGTTTAGCTGCCCAATGCCAATCCCAAAGTTGGCACCCACTCTTTCATTTTGTGGGTTTTGTCTAGTATCACGACACCAGCAGCAGTACAAAACCATAGTTCCATTCCATGTGACAGGGGGGTCAAAGGGGAACTAAATTTGCATTATAAGGTATAGGTCAATAATACAAATGACGATAGTTTTGTGGATTCATTTATGTTTACCCCCACCAAATGCCCAGAACTACTTAATATTCACCAAAACCAGACCAGAACTCCCACCACGGGACTCCAACCAATTTGTACCTTTACAACCACTATATTTATGACGTATGAAGTATTTCCTACAGCTTTAAGTCCAAACATCTGAACTAACCCTTGAAAATGGGGGGGAAACTGTTCAACTTGAGTGCTGTATGTTGTGACATTAATCGTGCAGTGTGCTCCAGGGTGCCTCTTATGGGTGCCAGCATGACGTGACCATGCAGGAGCTCATGCTGGCACTGCCACACAGTGTAACACCTAAATAAAAAACACACCCACAATTAATGTTATTACCTTCAGCTGTGTTTCCCCGTCAAAATGGCTGCAGTGAAAGGGATCTGCAGTACATGGTGAGGTCATACAGTCACTGCATGGTGCATGCGTGCACATGCATGTTTGAATGCATTACTTGTGTGTGTACATGCATTGTTGAATGCGCGTGTGTGCTGCATGCGTGTGCACACGTAACTACAGAACATTGTGTGATGTATGGTATTGTCACACTCCTGCTAAGTGGGTTTTAATGACAGTGAGCTCATCCGGTGTTTATTTTATGGAGAGTGCCTAGGCTTCAGCGGATGATTGTTAGGCACTGTCTTTTTACTGTCATCAGCCACTCTGTTTGTACGAGAGTTTGGTTTTTAAGGTCTTATGGGATCACTTTATTATAATGAAGTAGGGGGCCCATGTACTGCTTAGGTCTATTTTCCACTGTTCTGGATTATGCGTGCTTCCTCCTGTTGGCTATCACTGTAACCTTAGAAGGGCAAAGGCCGTCCATGGCATTCTTCCAAAGCTTTTTTTGAAGTGTTCTTTTTAAATTGATCTAACATTGAATCAGCAGTGCAGACAAAACCTCTCTATAATGGCAAGATGGGAACATTTTTATTACACTAGGCCTATACATTACATCACCCTTTCTCGTCGTTCTTCTGTAATGCGGCACACCTCACCTCACCTTTTGTAATGTATCAATTCCCGTGAAGTTTCGCTGCAGATGAAAGCAGGCGATGTTGAGAGATCATTATCTGCTCCGTCAATCCGCCCTCTGTTGGTTCAGTCATGGGTGGCAGGCTGTCTAAAGAGTTAACACGTTTTCAACAGTGAAATCATCTTCTGACATAGATTTGAATGTATTATTTACGTTACCGCAATCTCTGGTTATATTTGGGCTGGATGTACGTAGGTCTGTGTTTTGGTGTTTCTGAACTTAACTGAACTGGTCTGTGTGGGGCAGGCCAAGTTTATTTGTATAGCACATGCAGTGGCTTTGAAATGATTTGAAAGAACAGAGTTGTATAGCAAGCCTGCAGTTTTCTGGAAGTTTGTTCCAGACACACAGTCTCTCGTTCTCTACTAATGTCTTTGACCTTGCTGTTCCTCCCAACGCTGTATCAAAGACCTTTGGACAGATACAGCACCTGCACATAGCCTTCCAGCTCCAGTAGAATAGATCACTACTTCTCAGCGCAGGCCGGGGTCCACTGACCATAAATGACATTTAGTTCCATTTGTAGTTTTGTACACTCTCAGAGTTAAATTTAACATGATTTTACTTTGTACCTTGGGTCCCAAAGATTAAATAAAATGTATAAAATGGGGGTCCGTGGCTTAATGTTTTTCAAACTTGAAATGAAAATGATTGAGAATCACTGCTCTAGATAATATTATAGGATCCAATGATGCAATAATACGTACTGTATTTGTGTACTGTATCAGATACAGTGTGTCTGACAGTGTGCTCCTTTAGGCCTTTCTGTGAGCACATCTCCATTTGCATCCTTATATGGGACTGTGTTTTTGTGAGCTATTGAATGGATGTGTAATGGGGTACTTACTACTAACCCCGGTGGTAGAATGAGGCACTGCAAGAAATGTTGTGACGGCTAGTCACAATAAAAAATACATTTATGGCATGTCGTCAAAGCTTCCCTTGTGTGTTCTCAGAAACCTACACACTGTCTAATTCGTTTCTTAGACTACACAATTCAAATTCTTTGTTCCTGTTGTGGAGTTAGTGGCACTTTTGCGCAGTAACTAAACCAGCTTCATAACAGTGCAGCTTTGTGTGAAAGGTTTTCTTTTTTCTTTTTTCCTAGTTTTCATTTTATCATAATCATGTATTATCCCAGTTGCCAGCCCTATTGTTGTTGGGCTTTTTTTAGAAATAGAAAAGGTGAGTTGACAAAGGTCACACCAGGCTGTGCGACAGTGACGCCAGCCTCTCATTTTTAACGACCCCCCCCCCCCCCCAGGGAGCGTGGAAAGTACAGGAGCACAGTTCCTCTTCAAACGGAGCGAGGGACCGCGAGAGAAAGAAAGGGGAGTGAAGGGGGGTTAGTTAGACACATGGAAAACCAGGCTTGTTTTTGTCCAGTCTCGCACAATACCAGCAGCATGAGCAGACACACCCTCCCAGGAATTCCTGCTCCTGCTGCAAAGTATTTTAATGTCATGATGTTTTTAAAGGAGTATTTTGGCCATTATCATAACATGGCCTTTTTAATTTTTTTAACAACTTTAAACCTTGGCATTGCAGGCTCGCAGCTCACAACACGTCACGATGCAAGATATATTGTGATGTTGTAGATCAGCTATTTTCACCATTTGTCCCATGAAATAAACAATATATAAGGGCTTAAATGGTTACAGCATATTGCCTGAGGGATGGCCACATGTTATGACATCGGCCAGACGGATGGTGCGGCTAAATACAAACGGAACGCTTTAGAAACGTTCCAGTACACCTTGTTCCAATTAATCACTGTCTTGCGGCTGTCTGTGTGCAAGTAGCAAAGTCAAACTCCATCAGGACGTATCAAATACCCGGGATTTTCGGGCCTACGTGTTCCGGGACAGTTTATATTTGAGTGAATCCTCTCTTTGTGTGTGTGTCAGTGGATGGCTGGCCTGGCCAGATGGTTCTGGACAGTGTGTTTTGGCTCGTACGACTTCTCGATTCTGAGAAGTATGCTGCTGTCCACAGCTTCACTCTAAATAACGCACAGATGTCCTGCCATGGTTGGTCTTTGGCTTGCATTGTTTCATCTTTGAGGAAAAACTACAGGAGACATGCATACTAGTCATGCACTACTTGTTATAGTTTACCTTCCTTCGTGTGTGTGTGTGTGTGTGTGTGTGTGTGTGTGTGTGTGTGTGTGTGTGTGTGTGTGTGCGCGCGCGCTCACTACACTCTGCACCTCCTAAAGCAAGCGTCATTAACACCAGCTTCAACATGTCCCAACAGAGCAATTGCACGATGAAATTGACGGACGGCCTGCAGGGTCAAACTGTTGGCCTGTGACGTTAAAAAACACCTTTCTTTTAGATAAAATCTGAGAAAAAAATCTTTTACATTTGGATTTGACTTTTGGGCGCGTTGCGTCTCCGACGCGTGCGTCAAAAAACGAACCGGTTCAATTTTAATGGTGACGCACGCGGCACGCACGCACAACGCGGGCAGTGGAGCCACCCTTCATTGATTAAAAAGGGAACATTCTGTGACGGTGACGCTGACGCGACGCAGACGCGCCCAGTGGAGCCCTGGCGTAAGTCCATTAAGTGTTGTTGCTGCACTCTTCCTGTTCTACATGTGCTGGCGTTAGACCCCTCCTACGCTTTTCTTAAAGGACCAGTGCCCTATATCTTTATTTATTTTTGGGTCAATATACATATCCACTTACTTTTGTAAAAAAATGGGTTACGAAGAAATTCCCCTTTAAAGATAATAAGGATGTCCGTCCGCCCGTACTCCATGCTCCATTTTGTTCTCATGCTCTTTAGCTAACCTTTCGTTCCCTGAAGGCATCATAAAACACACAACAGACTGCTGCTTGTTGCTTAAACTCCATTAGTTTGCACCCATATACTGTAGCTGCTCTTCTCCTCCTCTCCCACCTTGACCCCTCCTTCACAAACACTCATCTTTAAAACACATCTCCTCCCAATCCTATGTTTCTCTTTCTTTCTTTCGCTCTCTCTCACACACTTCTTTCTTTTTCTCCCTTTCTCCCTGTTCTTTCTTTATCGTTCTTCCTCATCCATCCGTCACCCTCCCTCATGTACTCCAGGGTCCTGTGGTCTTTAGTGTATCTATAGAGCGGTGCAGTCCCACCCCCTACCAGGGCCCAGGAAATTATTCCCCGTTCATTTTTCTCATAGACATTTCAAAAAGTATTTATTTAAAGACCTTTTAAGTCTTGTACAAAGCCAACTCGAGTTGTGACAAATCATGACAACAAACAAAAAACTTCGGGTCGAACAAATAATTAGAAAGAAGAAGAAAACGACAGGTTACAACACTTTTTTGTTTTTCTTCTTTGTAATAATTAGTTCGGCCCAAAATGTTGTGTTTGTTGTCATGATTTGACACAACTCGAGTTGGCTTTGTTCGCGGCGTAAACTTATTTAAATAAATACTTTTTGAAAAGCCTATGGAGACAATGAACGGGGAATTCACTTCTGGGTCTCACGTCGTCATGAAAGGGGGTGGGACTGCGACGTGTGTGTGTACTTGAACTTGAGTGTTTAAATAATTATGATATATTTGGGGGGGGGGGGGGGGGGGCTTTTTTGGATAGCGTACAGTATGGTGACAGGAAAGGGGGAGAGAGATGGGGGCGTGACACGCAGCAAAGGTCGTCTGGATCGGGAGTCGAACCCGCGACACGCCGTCAGGCTGGCTTAGCAGCCTAGGTGCCCGGACCTCTACACTAGCCGCCCGGGCCAATAATTCATATAGTACTATTATTAACTCAGTTCATGAAGCAGTAACAGACAATACAGAGATTCTACTGTAGAGACAAGTTCTGGTCAGAACGAGCTGTGTCTGTTGATAAGAGGAGGATTGCCCCTCTCTGTTTCCTAACGGTATACTTCCCTCTAAAAGCTCTACAGCTATTATTACAAACATTCATCATCGCTGTTAACTTCTCTGGCTCAGCCTCTGCCACTTCCGTCTTCTCTTTCTGCCGCTCCCCCCTCCCTCTCTGACCCTGTCATCCTCCCCCTCCCTAAGAAATTCCATACATTAGAAAACAAATGTTTAAGAAGTAAGTAGTCATTTTGGCTTCTGTTGTTCTTTTATAATTATAATAGATATATTATGTGATGGACAGGCACACAGTAGGTGTGTTCTCAAACCTTCTTGGCCCCAGGTAGACATTTTTCCCAGTACCCCCTCCATCGCACCACCGACAAGCATTGTACTTAGAACCACATGTGTACATTTAGATGCTAGTGGAACTATTAGTATTAAATCTTTAGCCTGGGTTCCAGCCTGATTCGCTGCGTTCTGTGGATTTGTAAATGCAGCGAATCAGGCTGGAACCCAGACTAAATCATTCAGAGCCATTTCATAGTCGTAAAGAGAAAACCACTACTACAATATGAGTGCCGATAGTAATGTTATTATTAAAATTAAATGTGTGTAAAACCTGACAGCACACTTCAATTAGATAAACAAAACAAAAAATAAATTATTTTGCAGACCCCCTGGCTATGCGTCACCACCACACACACAGTCACACACAGTCACACACACACACACACACACACACACACACACACACACACACACACACACACACACACACACACACACACACACAGTCACACACACACAAACGCACTACTTGAGAGTGTATAGGGATGAATGATCTCAGTTCACATGCCACTTCGATGGGTAAATGTCTTTCTTTTTTTCCCCTCCTCTTTTCGTCGGGGATTCATTAAAACTTTCCATAGTCCCTCCCGTGTGGGAGATGGAGATAACCTGTCGTTTGGGCAGAAAGAATGTGTCCGCAGCAGCAGCCGGACAAAGGCAGGTTGGGAATGATAATACTGGTTTGCTGAACAGACGGCTTATCCCAACCGGCAGTCTGGATTTCCTGCCTGTTGCCTCACCTCACTGCAGTCACATCTGATATGTGCGCACGCACGCACGCGAGCTCGCACGCACTCTCTCACACACACACACACACACACACACACACACACACACACTCTTTGACAATGCATCATGTCATTTCTATGATTTGAACCATGTGGTTATTGTGCTGCCTCATGCATCCCGACTTCCCCCTGAAAATGTCAGTGTTGTTGTGAGAGAGACAGTTGGAATGGCAGCACTTAACGTTTTGACCCAGCGACGGTTCCTACAAGGCTTCATGTCTGATATCAGCCGGACAAAAGCAAAAGGTGTAAATGCCCGGTCGCAATTATTTGAGATAATCACAATTATTTTACATCATCGTTTTATAACATTAGTAAATGCATAGCCTGTTTTGGCCATAGCATTTTATTTTGATTGTTAGTAGGCCGGCCTACTGTTCATTTTCAGTCATTTCTTTGTATATGTAAGTCATTTGTCATATCTGCCCTGCGCAGTTGTTTGATTAGAAAGCCTAAAAGACAAACAATAAATGTAATGTTTTATATTGTACATGTTCCGATGTTCAATGCCAAAAACAACATTTAATCATAGTTCATCATAGTTTTCAATCATTGAAAGGCAATTAATCGTCAAGTAAAATGTCATGGTTGTGACAGCCTTACCAGTGAGTGAGGCCCACCTTGATCAGTGCTTCATGCAGTGGGTGTCCATGGCAACCTGGCCTGGAACGCCACAGAGTGGAATGGAATGTCAGGTGTTTGCCAGAAGGTCATCCACACACCTGAGTGGGCGGATGGTAAATAGCAATGCACTTGCAGGCAACTTGGGGAGCAAATCCTGAGCGTTAATGTAACTCTGAAAGTGTAAATATGGAGCCTTCCATGGTCCATGACCTATTGTTGTTATTCTCATTGTCAAAAGGTACACAGTTTTCTGGAGGTCGTGATTCTGGGTTGATTCAGTGATGGAAGTGTTGGGCATCCACTTCATTTTCTACAATTCTTCAGAGCTTCTGATGTACTGTACACTCTTGGCGGAAGCATTTGCAAATTGTGTAAGTAGTATAGCCTTGCAGAGCCATGTGGCCCATAGGTCAGGAGCATCTCAATCTCAGAGCGGACATGCTAAGTAACCACAAAGGCTGTCTGAGCTGGTGAAAATTGTGAGTCAATATGAATTCAACAGAACCGCTTAGAAATCCAGCACTAATAAACCTCCAGCGACTGCTTTGAAAACCATTCCTCATACCTTTGGAATATGAAGCCCCAAGATTGGTTCTGTGAAGTATTATTTTTTTTAAATTTGCACCTAGTTTTAGGCCTTCATTGAATTTAGATAGTCACCGTTTAGCAGTAGGAGGCGGAGCAGATTTCTCATAGTCTGGCTACACTATCCCAAACTTTTGAAGTCGAGACCCAAAAGAGGGATTAGAGGTTCGCCCGGGACCCAAACTAGTGAAAATAGTGGCGCGTTGCAAGCTTTTAGATCGGCTATTTTTGCTATTTATCGAAAATAATATATAGATTTTTTGTAGGAAAAAAAATTGGATTTCTACTCGCCCATGAAAATTGGTCCGTGACCCACAAATGGGTCCCGACCCACTGTTTGGGGGCCTCAATCTACACTGCAAAGTCCTCCGTGTTCATTCAACTGGGGGAACCACGGGGAGGATTGGTGATACATTTCCCCAGTAGACTCATCGCGTTCTCGTGGTTAATGATTTTGTACCTTTTATGGCACACACAAATGCATGCGCACACGCACGCACACACTGCACACACTGCAGGGCCAGAACTGTTTTGTGTCAAATCGTCATGGAAACATTAAAACATTTAAATCTGTGCAGCATGAGTGAACTAAACTATGACTCATTCTAACCTCTCCCTACTCCCCAGGACACCCTCTCTCTCTCCCCCTCACTCTCTCTCTCTCCCTCACTCCCCCTCTCTCTCTCTCACATACACAACACACAACTAACTGAATCACACCCAACGACATCATTATTACACCCAAAGTGTACAACAGGCCAAGTGATCCAAGAAAGTTTAACTAAACTTTTGATGCTTTTATATGAAGGGAGTTGGAGGGACCACAGCACGCCGGCGGACTTACTGACACAATATTTACAGTCTCTATTAGTCATCCTCAACTCCCTCCCGACCACAAAGACACCCCGCTGCATGTCTCCGCTTTCACATTACATCCCCATAATTCTCTGTAGTGTCTGTGTACACAGCGAAGCTCCCAATGTACTGCTTAAAGCTGCAGTCCGGAACTTATTGTAATGAATACAATTATATTTCAATCCATTAGGAGAGGGAAAGCAATCTGTGTCATTTTTTGATTTCTGCGTTGGCTTTTCAAAAACGACACGCTCAAGCCTTGTACATCTGCTATTTCTGAGAATTTTTGAAAAATCTTGAAAGTGTGAGAAGACTTACAGTATTGATTTAGAAGGCATTTGTAGAGTCTTCTCCCTTCTGGCTCCAAAACTATGGAATGCACTTCCCATCACAGTCAGAACTGCAGCCTCACTCCCAATCTTCGCCGTAGTCTGAAAACCCACCTCTTCAGGCCCGTAGCACTTGCCCTAGCCTAGCCCTTTAGATAGCACTTTATGTATAGACTCAGATAGTAGTGGTTATTTTAGACAGACTTATAGCTTGTTACGTATACAGCACTAGAATTGCATTTCATGTAGTCATAGCACTTTATAGTACACATGTATATTGTATAATATATAATATAGTATAGTATGTATAGTTGACATAGATACTCCACTGTTACGTTCTTAGTTTATACATGATTCATGATAACTACTTTTGATATATGTGATGTATGCCATGCTTTTAGTTTTTGCTTAAATGTAGGCCATGCTTTTGTTTTTGCTTAAATGTAAGTCGCTCTGGATCAAGAGCGATAGCGGGACAGGAATCAAAGAGAATTTAAAATATCTGCAAACTGGGTTAACACTCTCCAAGTGCAACGTTTCCACCATGTCGGTCTTACTTTTTCTTCATGAAGACCACTTATAAGAAAAGGTTTTTGGGATGTTTTGGGGTCTTTTAGTCATGCAAGTTTCCTGCCTTGTTATTCAGCAGCACCATGCAGGCCTAAATACACGCACAAGATGTGCACACATTCTCCTCTTTGAACTGACAGCTAGTAAAGCTTGCAGCTCATAGTGTAATATCTCCCCTGACCAAGCAGGTCTGATTTATTGGTAGAGTGAGGTAACAGAGCGATAGAACGTTGGTCGCTCCAGGGGGGAGATCCAGATTCGAGATTCGATTCAGAGTAGGACATGGAAGTTATGGATTGCAGCTTTTAATGCATACACTTTAAATCCCTGCATATCTCCTCAAATTCCTTCATAATGTCAGCACCGTAAAATGGCTACAGCCTCACTGACGTATATAATCTATGGAGGAATGCACTTCCAGAGGCCACACATTCATCACAGGCTCAGCATATCCCATTCCATCCCATCCATATGTTCTAAGACTCCAAATCCCAGCATATTTCTCTCTTCTAAGTCTGTGTACTGTATGGTTTTTTTTTAAGTCTGCTTTTTAAGCCATATACGTAGGCGCACGCAGCTCAGGAATTAATGGCACACAGTAAAATCCTAAATCTTAATTTAGCCTGCCTCTCCATCTTGACACTGGGCAGCAATAACCAGAGGTCTTGTGCAAGAAATAACCCATGAATCCCAGCAGAGGTAAGGTAATTAGCTGGCCTTGACAGAGCAGCTAAATGGAGACAGACCCCCCCTAACAGTTATGTAATGCAGGGGTTATTAAAATTGTTTCATTTCTATGTTCTCCCCATGTCCACTAGGGTAGGTGCCCTCACAAAAAACATGCAGTAATCCTGGTCTCTAAAGTTCTAAACTACCTCCCCCTGGCCAGCCGGGGCGCCTGATGGAGGGGAAAGGAACTGGTCGGAATAACGTGTTCCTTCCACGCGCTACGTCCGGCCGGGCAAACTCCCGCCTGTAAGGTGAAAAGAAGCAGCTTGGACTCCTCATGCATAGAAGGAAGCATGAGGTCAGTCCACTGCCCCCCCAGGTTGGCAGAGGAAGTGTAGCACCCAAGATTACATTAGATAATTGACACTGGGTGAAAAAATGTGTTAATAAAAATTAAAATAAAAAAATAATTTTAATTTCAAGGACTCCCAGATAAGTACACATGCATCAGGGTGGACAACTTTGATGATGGAGAGGGCCACTATATTTCCACATTGCATATACTGTTGGGCAGAAACCATATGACTTCGTCATGTACAGTAGATCTGATATTTGAATTTGAATCCTGAATACTCTTTTGCTATCCAGCTTTGAGGGTGTGTGTGTAAACACAAACACTGTCCTAACACAAATGAAATTGGCCATTTTTGAGTGTTTGTTAATGTGTAAACACAAACGGAATGAGATAATAATAATAATAGCTCAGATTTATATAGCGCTTTTCTAAATACCCAAAGCGCTTTACAAGGGAACACTAGGAACAGACTTTATTAAGAGAAAAAAAACAAAGTAAAACATAACAGATACATGGTTAAAAAGATAAAAGGATAAACGAGACCTCAGCTGGGGAAAGCTATTCTATTCTATAGATGATGATGTATGGTGATAAGAGCTCCTCTCACTTCACACAGGTGTGATCTTTTTAATTGGAATTCTTAATTAATTTCAAATGCATTTAGTTATACTTATGTTAACTTTACGAACTTAAATACAAATACGTAATTAATTATAGTAATTAAAGCGGGTCATGTTTGCATGTGTGCAATTTTAACGGCTGAAATCAATAACATAATCAGTATCTGGAATGATATTAACCTGCATGCTGCATTAACCCAATCCAAGCAAAGGAACGACAGGTTACGTTTTAAGCACTATAACCCACTGTGCCAGGACGTAATTTTGCGTCTTTTAAAAAAAACCTTTTTCCAAACTTTTTATTATTCTTTTTACAATAGAAACGCTGGCACCTGGTCTGTGTTTCTATTGTAATGTACTGGCATGGATTGTGTTTGAGTGAAGGTGGGGCTGCATGTGGCCCTCCCGCCAATTGCCCATGTATCAGTAACTGATATTGTGTGTGAGAGAGAGAGAGAGAGAGATGTTTGACGTGTGGGATATTGTAAGCTGTGTTCACAGGTGTGTGTGTCCCACCCGTTCACTCCCTGAGGACGTCTTCCCCTCCTCCCGTCCTCCTCTCGCCTCCGAGCTCCCTCCCTCCATCCAGCCTTCACTCTGGAGAGGCCATTCTGCATTCAAACCAGATGTGAGTGCGCACACACGCGCACTCACATCGCCACACCCCCTTCCAGCAAGAGTCTTCCCCGTGCAATGATGATGATGATGATGTAAGGTCCCCAGATAATTTCCCACCACAGTAAAATGTAAGACGCAGCAATGAGTTCCTCACTTCAAGAGCCAGTGGACGGCCTTTTTCCTGTTGAAGGGGGTTGTGGTATTACTGGTCAAGCCCTAAAGGTAATGGGGCCCTTGTTACTCGCTTTACCTACAGGTACCTGTGTGTGTGTGTGTGTGTGTGTGTGTGTGTGTCGTAGTGTCTGTCTGACCTGTCACACTTAACGCGAGGATATCACGTTTCCGCTCTGCTGCAAAGTGACGTGCTGAGTAAGAGACTCTCCCTTTAGAGGCAGGAGAGACGGCTCATATGCCGTCAGCCCTCTGCTTATCTGTTCACATCTCCCAGCCAGCCAGGCTGCACTTTGTCTTCCACCGTTATTAAGCTTGTTGTTTTCTTTTTTATTTAGGTCTGTAGGTGAGGTGTTTGTGTGTGTTTGTGTGTGTGTGTGTGTGTGTGTGTGTGTGTGTCTCTCTCTCTCTCTCTTCAAGCAGCTGTGATGCTTCCAGTGAGACCCTGGGGCTCCCAATCCAGGGGGAACCTGGCATTGCACCTGATCCCCCGAAAAAGAAGATGCAGGAAATGGTGGAAAGAGTACTCCGATGTTTCACTTAAGTAAAAGTATCAATACTGCAATATAAAAATGCTCGACTATGTTACGAGTAAAAGTCCGGAATTCAAAATGTGCTTGAGTAAACTTATTGGCATCAAAATGTACTCAAATGTACCCAAAAATGTCCCATTTCAAGTTTTCAAATGTATACAAACCTTTGGAAAATAGCAGATCTACAAGCTCGCAATGCGTCACATCGCGACATGTTGTAGACCGGCTGTTTTCAAACGGCAACATTTGGACTGAGATACAGAGATAGTGTGGAGCAGTAAAAGTACAAATATCCTCAAAATGGTAACTTAAGTACAGTACTTAAGTAAATGTACTTGTAGTTACTTTCCACCACTGGTTAAGAAGCTGCCTGGCAATGCTGAGTGCACTTCAACCCCTTTTGGTGTTAGCATTATGTTATGCTTTAGCTTTTGAAAAATCGAAGAAAGACTGACATAGCTTTTTCAGAAAACTGTCAGGATGTAGAAGACATTTTTTGAATCTGATCTCAGGTCAAAATGGGGTAACAAATTGCCACCGAGGCTGATGCAGGAGCTCAGGTGTTTGCTGTATGATGAGGCCAGGCTGGTGGAGCTCAGCTCGCCGCCAACCACTGACAGTACTGTGAGAGGTGGGAGGAGAGGCCTGACCCAGGGAGGGAGGGAGGGAGGGAGGGGACTGTCTGCCTCGAGCGCATGGAGCTTCATTCACACTGCTAAACACACACACACACAGGCAGCGCAGAGGGAGTAAGAGAAAGAGAGAAAAGCGTGCGGACCTGAGCTAGAGGACGAGGCGAGTCCACCCCCAAGTAAGTTGTACAAATTGTGTTTTTGAAATGGAAAGGTTCCGTTGTTATAGCGATTGAAAACGGGTAGAGGTGTGTGTGTGTGTGTGTGTGTGTGTGTGTGTGTGTGTGTGTGTGTGTGTGTGTGTGTGTGTGTGTGTGTGTGTGTGTGTGTGTGTGTGTGTGTGTGTGTGTGTGTGTGTGTGTGTGTGTGTGTGTGTGTGTGTGTGTGTGTGTGTGTGTGTGTGTGAGAGAGAGAGTTTGTGCATGTAGTGTGTGTCTTGTCTGCGAGAGTGCATGCTTGTGTTTGTGCATTATGGGTATATGAGTGTATCACTGTGCATGCTTGTGTGTGTGTGTGTCTTCCTTTTCCACAATCTGGAAATGGATTTCATCTTCTTAAAGTGAAGAGCAGCTCAGCATGCTCACTAGCAGCAATGACTAGCCTGTTTTCCATGCAGTGTATCTACCGTATATTTGTATCTAGGGTATATGTCTTTAACAGTTCTGACTCGTTCACAGTACACAATCCATTCCAATCGACTTTATTGGATTAGCACGTTTAAAACAACAGAGTTGAAACAAAGTGCTTGTACACTAAAAAAAAGTAAAATACCAAGGGCAAAAACAACAATACATAATAATAAACAGGGCAACAAAAAGGACATGTGTGCAGTGGAAACAGCACACACACACGCACACGCAACACACACACACGCAACACACACACTCACACTCACTGTTACACATGTTTCTGCTGATGTGAACCACATGTTACACACATACTGTACACTACACACACACACAGACACTGTACTGGCTGTACTGTCCTATAGGGCTTCCTAGCTACAGACACACACACAAATGAAAGAATAGAAAGCAGGAAGGTGGGGGCGTGCGAGGGAGAGAACTTTTAGTAGGACAGTGTGGGAATGTGGGAACGTTGTTTGATACAGTGTTGTAACAGCAGACTGAAGCTCAGTCAGCCATCGCAGGTCCTGGCTTCATTCTTCACTCCTTTCCCTTTTTTTCCCTCTGTCCTCCCCTCTCATCTCGTCTGCCTCAGTTGTATAAAAACTAGCAATGACTGAATCCTCCCCATTGTAATTGCAATGCCTATCGTCCCTTGAAATGTTGTTTTATTCAGATACTGTATATAGAAATGAATGACCCCCCCCTTCCTATTTTTTCCTTTCTTTCCAGCCCCCCGCCGTCCTTCATTCCCTGACCTGACTGATCTTAATGTTGTCCCAGGTGGTTTCGGACGGGGAAACAGTTTGAATCAAGCGAGAGAGAAAGGGGGACAAAGGGGGTTCCCACTTCTCAGTATACCCCGAGAGCTGTAAGGGTGGGGTGGTGGTGGGGGGGGGAGGATACAGATCCCCCCGTGGCCCACCCAAAGCAACAAGCCGGGCGGGGACAAAGAACCAAGCTCCAGCACCACCAGTACCACCCCCCAGGGTAACCCCAGCATGTCCCGGAGGAGCTCGGCGGGTGACCTGGTACCCAGGGACATCTCTGAGATCCTAGCCCGGGAGGGGAAGGCCCAGCGCGGGCCGAGGAAGCAGGCCGGCTCCCTGGGGCAGGCCTTCGGCTGGCTGAAGGGCAGCCGCAAGAAGAAGAGCACAGGCAACGGCCTGAACGGCTCTGGGATAGGAGTGACGGAGGCAAAGCTGGGATATCACAACCACCACGACCCCGGGAAAGGTGAGTTAAGATCCACATCTGTCTGTCTGTCCGTCCTTCGGGACAATAAAGATTATCTATCTATCTATCTATCTATCTATCTATCTTCTCCTCTGCTCTCTCTACAAGATGGTAAGGTCTCATTGTCACTTGATCACCATCATGAGATCATCCAAATATCAGACTGTTTGGGCTCTCTCTCCATGGTTATAAGAGTAGTGTTTACCAATTCCTCCTGAATGCAGAATGAATTTCCTCTATTAAGGTCAACTTGAGGTAAACGGATGACTCACTTGAGCAATGTGGACACTACAGTTGTCTTATTGTGCGTGTTCGGCAGGATGATCATTTTGTTTAGTTTATGATGGCATGATGATATTGCGGCTAATTTGTGTGTCATTTGCAGTTGTATTTTATACAATCATAGAAAGGTCACTCAAATGAATGTTGTCATCGTGAGGTCACTCAGGTGAATGTTGTCATCTTGAGGACATCTTTCTTTGTGTCTGAATGGTCGAATCCCCCTCTTGAATGTACTGATGCACTTGCTTGGTTGGTGGCACAGAGACATTTACCCACAATCGCCACTTCCTGTTTTTCTTCCATCTCTAAAGCTGCCCTCCTTTCTCCTTGTGTGTGTGTGTGTGTGTGTGTGTGCGTGCGTGCGTGCGTGCGCGTATACTCGTGTGCGTACGTGGATGCGTACGTGTGTGTGTGAGACACGAGACATGCAAATGCTATGCCTTTTCTGTCTTCTGTCCAGCAAATCTTGGAAGCACAAGTTCATGCTCTTTTGTTGAATTTCCATGTTTAAATGAGTGCGTGGCTGTGGCTGTGGTCTGTAGTTGTTCCCCGTGGAAGAGGCTTTCAAAATCCCTTTTTATGTCTTGAATTGTGGCCTTCCACAAGGTCTACAAGGACTACAAATAATAGACAGTGACTCTGTCTCAAACCACACAGATTAACTCGAAATAAAGCTAATATTCCCCAGGCATGGAATGTGGTGGAATCAGATGTAGGAATGTATGGGAAACACATTTATTTATATTCACGTTTCCCACTGATTGTCGTTTTTAACATGGATGGACAAAGATGGCAAAGATTTAAAAATAAAATATGCACGGAAGACAACCTATTGTCAGATGCAGACATTTATATATGACCCAATGACCTTTCACATGAACTTTAACCTCCTTTCTGCAAGAACATGTGGTCCGTTCTTCAGGGTCGTCCAATTATTTTAAATATATATACATACATACATACATACACACACAAAAAGAGCAGTGAGTTGATCTGAGGGGATGATTTGTCCTTTTCATTCAACCAAGGTCAGTTGTTCATGTTGTGTTGTTCCGTTTAATTGAGTTTTTCCACACCTGCGTGTGTGTGAATAGGCCGTCTTGTCTGAACTCCCTCCCGGTTTCCTCACTGCTCTTTGTCAGGGAGAGAGAGAGGGAGAGAGAGAGAGAGAGAGAGATAATGAGACAGAGAGCAAGAAAGGCCAGTTCCCACCAGGAGACGTACAATACATCAAAACCTTTATTTTCCTCTTTGTTCACTTCATAAAAACCCGTCGGATGACTTCGCCGTCCCGACCTGACGAGACCAAGACTTTGCCTCTTTGCCTGCTTATTTTTTATTACCACACAACACGTGTGGTATAATCACCACACACACACACACACACACACACACACACACACACACACACACACAGATGTACATTGTCAGAGTCACAGATCCATTTGGTTTCATTTTGTTTGCTCTCGGACTATAAAAAATAAATGAACATTGAACACTTTATATGGTTCCCATTTGCTTGAGTCTGACTGTTACTGCTTGGTGACTGCACCGCGGCATTCAGCTAAGGGTTTTATGTGCATGGTGCTTTGCGTGCATTGTAGTCCTGTTTCTTGCGGTAGATTTACATTGGCGCTGTCATTCCTGGAGACTGGCTAAGCTCTGACTGCAGCTATAGGGCTGTCCAGCAGCAATGTGCCCTCTGTAAGTTATAGAGAGATTCCTCTAATATGAAAAAGAAAAGAAATACGCTTCTTTGATGTGCTGGATTCCTGGGAGCAGAGAGAGAGAGAGGTTGCCAGACTTGGGCTAGAGTTATGCGATGGAGAGAGGAGATTACATTGAATCACAAAGCTTCATTCAGCTTTGAGAGGACTCTTTTTTAGGGAACACTCTCTCAATGCTTTTTTAATTAGAGCAACAACTACACACACACGCACACACACACATGCGCGTACACATCCACGCACACACAAGTACACACACACACACACACACACACACACACACACACACACACACACACACACACACACACACACACACACACACACACACACACACACACACACACACGTACACGTGGGTGCAAACACACAACCACACTATGAACTACCTACTCATGGAAGCACAAAAACGCATGCACGCACACACACCTCTATTTCTGCCTCTTTCTTGGTCTCTCCCTTCTCTTTGCCTACTCATTACGGCATATTACTGTTTTTCATTTGGTTTGCAGTTTACTTATAACTGCCTCTATTCAGTACAATTGTGGGTGTGTTTATCTTAATTGCTTATTATGTAGTCAGAGTATGGTTTAAGCCTACACACGAACGTGTGTGTGTGTGTGTGTGTGTGTGTGTGTGTGTGTGTGTGTGTGTGTGTGTGTGTGTGTGTGTGTGTGTGTGTGTGTGTGTGTGTGTGTGTGTGTGTGTGTGTGTGTGTGTGTGTGTGTGTGTGTGTGTGTGTGTGTCACGGTTCCCCCATGTCAGAGAGTATCTCTGTGTTTGTGTGCTACAAGCACACTGCTAGGGCTTAGGACGGCGCCGACCCAACACTGGCACTCATTACATCACCCCCCCCCCCACACACACACACGCACACACACACACACACACACACACACACACACACAGACACGCACAGAGCCTCTGCCACTACCTGCTTTGTCCAGTTACAGCCCCATCTTCAGTTCTACTGGCTGTTTCAGCTGTGAGGTCATTCAGCACAATCCCCGGGATTCCATGCACTAGTGTGTATGTGTGTGTGTGTGTGTGTGTGTGTGTGTGTGCCTGCCTTTGTGCGCATTCACTGCTGCGTGCGCTTGTTGTAGCGTGCATTTCACTATGTCAGACACACGCAGACACAGAACCTCATTCTGTGTCAGAATAAACGCTCGACGTGTGGGTTCACCAAGCCCTCGCTTGCGCGCAGATTACAGACCAACGGGGAAGAGTAAACAGCGCGTTCACTCCTCGGTAATTGGCTCTAAATTTACACAGCGCTCTATTACAGGCCACACGCTGCCATCCAGGAGGAGGAAGGCACACGGAGAGAGAAGCAGTGGTGGGAAAAGTACTTCAAGGTTTTACTTAAGTAAAAGTATCAATACTGCAATATAGAAATACTCCGTTACAAGTAAAAGTCCGGAATTCAAAATGTATACTTGAGAAGTATTGGCATCAAAATGTAGGCCTACAGTGTGTGAGTGGCCTCACAGCTAGAAGGTCCTGGGGGCGGGGTTGGCGAAAGGGCCTTTCTGTGTGGAGTTTGCATGTTCTCCCCCTGTGTCCCCTAGGGTAGGTACCCTCACAAAAACATGCAGTAATCCTGGTCTCTAAACTACCTCCCTCCATGGCCAGCCGGGGTGCCTGATGGAGGGGAAAGGAACTGGTCGGAATAACGTGTTCCTTCCACGCGCTACATCCGGCCGGGGAAAATCCCCCCTGTCAGGTGAAAAGAAGAAGCTTGGACTCCTCATGCATAGAAGGAAGCATGAGGTCATTCCGCTTCTTTCAAATGATCGAAATGTATTGTACTGAAGTGGGTAATGCATGTTTTGTTACAATAATCAAAATCTGCAAAGTAACTATAGTAACTAAAGTTTTCTAATAAATGTAGTGGAGTAAAAGTACAATATTTGCCTCTGAAATGTAGTGGAGTAGAAGTAAAAGTAATGTAAATTGGAAATACTCAAGTAAAGTAAAAATACTTCAAATGTACAGTGGAGAGAAGTGCAGAGAAGGCGTGTGTCGGACTAGAAAAAGGGAGGGGACGTGAATGTTTAATGCTCTCCAGCCACACACATTGTCTCTCTCGCCGTGCCCCTGGCCTTTAGACGGGCGCAGGTCATTTCACCTGTGTAAACGAATACCTGGAAACACTCCATTCATCACTCCGCCTCCGGAGGTAAACGTCACCCGGGCAACGGGCCGTTTCGAGGCGCGCACGACAGTCTGTTTCTGCACGGTGACACGAGAGGTTGAGGTCATAATGATTCTGTCGTGATGTCACAAAGCGAAACCCTACAGTCGCCATTGTCACCTTTTTCCCACAGTGGCATTGCACTTCCAAGGGGATGATGGGGGGGAATTAAAAAACTTCAGTGCACTGTGCCTACACATGTTGTGACCGGAGGTTCTTAATCCACTGTTGTCCTACTGTCCAGTTGGGATTGTGTTGAAGTCCAGCGCATTTTAGAGCTTCAATTTCGTGAGCCATGAAATGTTGCACAAATCTTGTGGTTGTCTTTTTGGCATTGTTAATATTGTATCTGTGTCGTCCCAGCCTAGTACCTATTGTTTTACCCGTTTCTCCCACATATTGTAAACCACATTTTTCACATGTGATTAAGTAAATGCAGTTGCTGGTTCTGGCTGTTATTTGTTGTTTAATCTCTAACACGCGTTTTGGGGGGGGGGGGGGGGGGGGGGGATAGAGCACGGAATGGAAGATGATAGCATGAGGCCATGACCCCAGCTAGTTCTGTGTTCACGATGACAGCCTATTGACCCCACCCTCAAGAGTCTAGAAAAAACTGGGAGGATTGTAGTTGCAAAGTTAGCTTCATTAACCTAACCAATGAACCCCATATACCCTAGCATCCCCATTCTGGGCATCATGTCATAATTAGGCAAACGTTTGCAACAGCACGGTGAAGACAAAGTATGTAGGGTTTAAGTTGTTATAAGATACACACATTCACATAAATGGTATCATAAATGGTGTATTTAGCGCTTTACATAGATTGTGCATTACATTCAACTATTCACACACATACAATACACACACACGCGCACACACACACGCACACACACACGCACACACACACACACACACACACACACACACACACACACACACACACACACACACACACACACACACACACAAAGCACATGCTTATACTATAAATGGGCAGGGCTAATTGAAACCACTGTCATCTGTGTTCCAAACACGGGTGTTTCTTTTCCAGAGGTATACTGTTTATGGAATGAAAGCTAATGGTTTGTTTCATGAGACGCGTTGAGAAGTGTGTTTGATGTGGAGACTCAGGCAGCTGGGAGACATCAGTGTGGGACTGAGGGGAGTGGGTGACTGACTGTGCACACTACACTACAGTGATTTTTCCCTAAAGAGAGAGGGTGCGTGTGTGCGTGCGTGGTGGTGGTGGGGGGGCGGCGGCTGCCATTATGTAACCATAAGTACTAGATACACCTGTTGAGCACTGTTTATCTGATACAGCTGTGGAGGATATAAGCTGAGTGCAGATCCGCCAGCAACATGCCGCAGACGTATATGTTTTCCATCCATGTGATTGTGTACTGTCTGTTGTACATGCCTATGCAGTTGTGGAAAGTAACTAAGGCTACTTAACATTTACTTAGTACTGTACTTAGGTATGTGTACTTTACTTGATTTTGCCAATTTTCCAAGACTTTTACTTCCACTCTCTATACATCTCAGAGACAAATATTGCACTTTTACTCCACTTTATTTATTTGAAAACTTTTGTTACTATAGTCACTTTGTAGATTTTGATTATTGCGGTATTCCAAAACATACATTTAGGCCATTTGAAAGATCAGGCTATTTTCAAAAGATTTTTTTGAAAATGTGTGAAATGGGACATATGCATAATGATTTACTTACTTTACTTTACTTACTTTACTTTTGTACTTTGAGTATATTTTGATACCAATGCTTTTGTGCTTTTACTTTGTACTCAAGCACATTTTGTATTCTGGACTTTTACTTGTTCTACAGTATATTGCAGTATGTATTGATACTTTCACTTAAGTAAAACATTTAGGTACTTTTTCCACCACTGTGCTTATATGTATGTCTCAGACTGTCCGTCCCTTTCTCCTGAACGAACATATGACATCATACTGTCCGTCCCATTCTCCTGAACGAACATATGACATCATACTGTCCGTCCCATTCTCCTGAACGAACATATGACATCAGACTGTCCGTCCCATTCTCCTGAACGAACATATGACATCAGCAGTATTCAAAGTATTCAAGTATTCTCCTGAACGAACATATGACATCAGCAGTATTCAAAGTATTACATTGTTTTACTTGACTAAAAGTACAAAAGTATTGGCATCAAAATTTGTTTTCAAATGTATAAAATATCTTTTGATATTTCAAATGGACGTTATGTATATAAGGCATGAAGTGGATAATGTATGTGTATAATTAATAATAAATAATAATTAAAGTAACTAAAGTTTTCAAATAGATATTTGCCTCTGAGATGTAGTGGAGTAGAAGTAAATGTATTGGAAATTGGAAATACTCAAGTAAAATACAAATAGTACTTAAGTGAATGTACCTACTTACTTTCCACCAGGAATTCTGTCAAGTTTGCCACAAACATCCACTTTGACCCATCAATGTAACTTTTTAAAGTTATTATTATTATTTGTATTGATGTCCAAGGTCACTGTGACTTCACGTCCGTCCTAATCTCATGAGCGCGAACACCTGGGGAATTTAATTTCATTGGCACAGGTATCCACTCTAAGGAGTATTTCCCCCCCAAAAATAATTTGATGAATGGCAGACTGTCCGTTAGGACAATTATTGGTTTAGGAATCCGACAAAAACTAAAGCATCGACATGAATTCAAGGCTTCATGAGGTGTGTAATTGATAGAGTGATGAAGTGATTCTAATTTGGCTGTCAAGATTTCTTACATGTAATATATTACACACATACACATTTCACCAAAAGTACAATAATTCTGGGCAGACATTGATGTAAATGGCAGCTGTTTTGAAGAAGCCACAACTTATGACCACAACTGTATTTCTATTTAATTTATTATAAATCTAATGTGACATCCTGCTATTTCTGCACATTTTACCCCATTCATCTGTGGTCTAGCAAAGTTTACATCATTGCACCTACCATGATTCATTGTTTCCCTAAAATAAGTGGATGGATTTTCTTGCTCTGTCATAGCACTGATATGCCACACGAGGTCAGTGCTGGGTAGTTATTTGCAGAGTTTGGAACAGGGATGTGGTTTTGAAGAGCTTTCACTGCATTTTGGATTTAGAGTGAGATAAGTGTGATATCTGTAGCCAGGCCAGGCCAGGAAGACACAATGGAAGGATGGCAGTGACACAGTTCATGAATTGAAATCACAGATGTGACTCGACATTCTTAAAGAATCTAGTTCAGGTTCCTGTAAATGAGCCCCCAAGGCCTATGCTTGACACATGATGCACGCACGCATGCACACATACACACACACACACACACACACACACGCACACGCACACGCACACGCACACACACACACACACACACACACACACACACACACACACACACACACACACACACACACACACACACACACACACACACACACACCACAGTCCAGTAAGCAAACGGGTGTAGAATTCCTGACAACCACATTCCTTTATTCAGCAGCTTTTGACAGTATGTGCACACACACACGCATGCTGTACAGTACATGCATTATTTGCATGCCTTCAGAACACACACATACTGTACATGCTCTCATTGGACTCACCACCACCTCCTTATCCATGTCCCCTGTATTACTGTATTACAGCCTGTAATATCTATTTCCTGAAAAATGATACCGTGGCTTGGTGACATGCACACAAATAAATGTGTGCACGTGCACACACACACTCGGATGTATCTAGAGCATGTTTGACGCATACATGTGTGCGATGGCTCACTTGTCAAGTGCAGAGACAGCTCGGCACCACTGACACACACAATACACACAAACTCCTAGCAATCAGTCTGAATCTCCTATAACTGTGTAATGGATGTGCTAGCATGCCCTGATAGCCCTCTATAGTAGCAATGGGTGTGGTTGAGATGGAGCTGAGCATAATGGACCGGCATCTGTGAGCATTTTCATGAGCGCCCATTTACGTTTTCAATGGACTGTTTATCTCTTTCTGTCTGTCATACACACCAACAGACAGACAGACCACACATGCGAGCTCGCTGTTGCTCGCACACACACACACACACACACACACACACACACACACACACACACACACACACACACTCCTCCCTCTCTTTAAATTACAGATCGATTCTAGTCTTGGAAAAAACGAGAGGCCATAAATCCTCCATCTCTCTCCCTCCCCCTGCCTGCCTGACTCTCTGTTTCTGTCAGTAAATCTGTCTGTAGTGTCGTTTCATCTCAGCAGCAGCAGCAGCAGGCGGCAGCCCCCTGTCTTGACTGTTCACCATCATCAGAGTGACCACGATCATGTCGCTGCTGGTGATGTGATGGTGTCACAGGGTTGAGATGGAGCTGATTATGTGATGGTGTCACAGGGTTGAGATGGAGCTGATTATGTGATGGTGTCACAGGGTTGAGATGGAGCTGATTATGTGATGGTGTCACAGGGTTGAGATGGAGCTGATTATGTGATGGTGTCACAGGGTTGAGATGGAGCTGATTATGTGATGGTGTCACAGGGTTGAGATGGAGCTGATTATGTGATGGTGTCACAGGGTTGAGATGGAGCTGATTATGTGATGGTGTCACAGGGTTGAGATGGAGCTGATTATGTGATGGTGTCACAGGGTTGAGATGGAGCTGATTATGTGATGGTGTCACAGGGTTGAGATGGAGCTGATTATGTGATGGTGTCACAGGGTTGAGATGGAGCTGATTATGTGATGGTGTCACAGGGTTGAGATGGAGCTGATTATGTGATGGTGTCACAGGGTTGCGATGGAGCTGATTATGTGATGGTGTCACATAATGGTGATTTTGCATAAATCTGTGAATATTGAACACTGTTTACGTCTGTGTGTTGTTTCGAAAATATTGATCCAATGAAAAGTAGCAAAAAGCGCTTCTGACAAAACCTCTCAATTCCAATGGACCCTCACACTGTCTGCTAAAGCAGCTAACTCCAGCACCTCTCCCCCTCTCATGGAAGCAATTGACAATATATAAAGTCACAGCACCAACTTTGATGAGGCAAAACAAAGGTTTTGGAGTTAAAGGTGGTTTCTTCCCCACAGCAGAGACATCTATAGTGTAGCGAACCCTCGGCTGTTTGCTTCCTCACATCCCCCATCCTTTTACTCAGTGGTGGAAAGTAACTAAGTACATTTACTTAAGTACTGTAAAGCATTGTGAGATCAGCCATTTTCAAAAAAATTATATTCATTTGAATCTGCATAGTGAGTATACTTTCTACTTTTGGTACTTTAACTACATTTTGATGCCACTACTTTTGCACTTTTCCTAAAGTCAATTTTGAATTCAGGCCTTTTACTTGTAACGGTGTATTTCTATGTATTGATACTTTTACTTAAGTAACAAATGTGAGTATTTTTTCCAACCCTGCTTGGTGGGAGCACCTGCTGTAACTATCACTGAACCCGCTGCTCATCCCCATCCTTTAACCTCTCTCTGTCACTCCATGCAGTGCACATACTGTACGTCCTAATATGATGTTTTCAATTACAGTATGGCTCTTCTCCTTCCTCCGTCTCTCTCTCTCTCTCTCTCTCTCTCTCTCTCTCTCTCTCTCCCTCTCTCCCTCTCTCTCTCTCTCTCTCTCTCTCTTTCTCTCTCTCTCTCTTTCTCTCTCTCTCTCTCTCTCTCTCTCTCTCTCTCTCTCTCTCTCTCTCTTCTCTCTCTCTTTCTCTCTCTCTCTCTCTCTCTCTCTCTCTCTTCTCTCTCTCTCTCTCTCTCTCCGTGTCTCTCCCTCTCTCTCTCTGCGCCCTTTAAGAATCTCTCCAGCCTGACCTCGTTTTATTTGACGGGCTACGGGAGCAGGGTCGCCCTGCCACTGATTGACAGTAGAGGTCATGACATCATCAGTGTGGGACAGACCCCGATTAATCACAGGCTAGGCGACGTCTCTGTGTGGAGTCATCACATGGTTCTGGTGCTCTAGATCTAATGCTAATAGATATTTCTTCATTAAATATGTATGAAGTCATGAGATGCAAGGGGGAAGGAATGCGCTTGAAACCACTTGAGAGCTATTTTATACTTTATACTGCCAAACTTTCTATTTATAGTGACTCATAGGAATAGACTGGTGACCACCGGAGAGACGGGTGACAGCCGGAATGTAGACGGCACCCGGGTGAGCAGTATGGGTTAGCACCCCAGCCTGTGTCCTCCGTGAGGAGGAAGCCCAACAGCCCTCGGTGAGGCCTTTAGGAGGGCTATGCAAGCAGCAAGCGGAGCCGCAGCAGCACCATTTCCCTGCGGAACCATTGCCCACCACTCCTGAATGAAGTGTCTGGTGCTGGGACTCTGGTGCAACGCACAGGTCCTGAGCCTGGTGGGAGCAGGAGTGGACCTGGTGAGACGTAGGAGGGGCCCGGACAGGAGACAACCCACAGAGCCAGAAGTGTACCTCCCAGCCCTGGCAGAGTAGTTCTGGAGTAGTTCCAACGGATTGTGTGGCCCTGGTTTTGCCCTAGTGAGGGGTATGATGTTGGAAGACCCGAAACCCTGTTGACCTCAGGATACATCACTGAGGATACGTCCCAGGTGCATCCATGCGATGTATTTTTGAGTGGTGCAACCACTCCAAGGAACAGCAATGTCTGTGTCCGTGTGTTGTTCCGTGTGTTGTTCACCCACCTATGTGACGTTAATGAGCACCAGTATATGACCGAGTACCAGTAGGGGCGCTGTTGTGCCAGAAACAGAGAGAGGGATAGTGCTGCACTGTTGCCTGCTAATGAGAGAGATAGAGATAGGTGAAGGGGGGGGGGACCTATCATAGCCTTGAGTGGTGCTATACGCTATAGACTGACCTATCATAGCCTTGAGTGTTGCTATACAGTATGTGCCGTGAGCTGTAATTGTGAATCGGCTCATTATTGAAAGTTTTTGAGAATCTTTGAAAATGTTGACCTGACATGCCCAAATATACAGACCGCCACAGGTCGAAAGTGGCTGAAAGCTATGAAAGGGTGACAAAAACAAATACTGTATATGTATCATTTCACACCTCATCCCAGTGTGGCATGACGTTGCACACGCTCTCTCTCTGGAAATGCTCGCTGTGTGTGAACGTTGCCCTGAGCTCTTCCTGCTTCCATCACCGTGCTGCTTATAGAACCACCGCTGGAATGCCTTGGTCTTCTCTGTGTTGCATCTCTGTGTTGCATTGCAATGATGCCTAAATCAACCTCAGTATTTCCTTTTAGGGCATACAGCAAACAATGTCTGTCTGTCTGACTCTTCGTTGTTGCTTTTTTATGCGTGTGGGGGTGGGAGGATTTGCGTGTTTCTGCATACTAGTGTACTCTCTATACTACAACTTTTAAATGTGTGTGTGTGAATTAATGTACGGTATGTGGAGACAGTACATGTCTCCATGCATGTTTTGTGTGTATGCATGTGTGTGCGTGTGCATGTGCATTGGGATAGTGTTGTCATGTCAAGGACAAGGTGCTGACAGGTGTCATTTTTCCAGATCGGACAGTAGAGTTGGTGCTTGTTGCACTGCAGTAGGCAACAAGTAGCCTTTTTCATTTTATTTTAGAAGGATTAAAGTGATCCACCTCTGTGATCCAGCTCTTTCCCCCGCAACCCGACTACGTATAAGCGGTTGAAGATGGACGGTTGGATGGATTCAAGTGAGATTCATTGACCCTATGTGTGGGAGCGACTGTGTGATGTAAATAGTAAATAGATATTTATTTATTTTGGATAGATACTTTGTCTAATCTGATATATATTATAGTCACTTTGTAGCACTTACAGGGAAATTCTACTAAATTGTAATTGGAGGTACAAGACAGTGCTGTTATTGAGCACACACAACATTCCCTAACATAAACTTACTCTGTTTTCGACAGCTGTGTGTCACACGCACACACGTGTGTGCGTGCGTGTCTGTGAGAGAGAGAAAGAGAGTGCGTGTGCGTGCGCGTGAGTCTGTGCAAGAGAGCAAGAGAATGTATGAATAATATAGCAGTATGTGTTTGCTCCTATATCTCGTTGTGTTGACAGGATCTGTCACACCTGTGTTTATAATGCTGTCGTGAAGACAACTGGTTAATGCCGTTAAAGTCACAACACAATCAGGCAGCAGGAAGTGAGTCAGTGAGTCACCAAATAAGCGAGAGAGAGAATGAAAGAGATTGGGAAATATCTGATGACCTAAATGATAACGATAATAACAATGATGGATAATGAGAGTGTGTGTGTGTGTGTGTGTGTGTGTGTGTGTGTGTGTGTGTGTGTGTGTGTGTGTGTGTGTGTGCGTGCACTCGCTCAGCTATATACTGTACAGCGTCCGGAGGAGGAGAGAGTGGGAGGGGCACTCACTCACACATGCTCAATAACACACACACACACACACACGTACGTGTGGTGTAGTAGTGAGTTTCTCAGTGTGGACTCTGCCTTCGCTTCAGCGGCTGGATGTACAGGGCTGGGACAAGCAACAAACAGAGTGTGTCTGTGTGTGTACGCATTTTGACAGTCAATCATATTCAAACGAGGTCAGTGGCTCTTTAGATGTTACTCTACATCGGGATGAGCGCGCGCGCGTGTGCGTGCACAAACCAGGGTTCCCGATTCAGCCAGAAGGAGTATATACTGTAGGCGTCTGAGGCGTGAGATCTGCTAGGGTTTGGCTCCTTCTCGACTGCGTGTGTGTGTGTGTCAGTGTAGGACTGAGTGAGTGTAGGGACTGGGGGAGAAGACGGGAAGCACCAGCAGAGGCGACACAAACCATCCAGATGTGATGTATGGACACCTCTTGATCCCCGGGATGGTGGTGGACCCCCACTAACGGGGGGTGAACGGATTAGCACTACCCCCCCCCCCCCCCCCCCCCCCTGCAGACATGGGGAACAGCGTGCACAAGAAGAAGCTGGTGCAGGTGGAGGAGAAGAAGAAAGGCTCTTCACACCACCCAGCCACCCCCAGCCCCAAAAGCCCTGTAGGCTTTTTCTGGCTGTTCGGCCGGCCGGACAAGCTGAAAGCAGGTACACGAGATGATGATGACAGAGGCGGTTTTGACAGACAGAAAATGTAGTTTTAGTCACACTTTAGTCAACTGAAATGTTTTAGTGTTTAGTCTAGTTTTAGGACGACTAACTGTCATAAGATTTTAGTCAACTAAATGGGCTTTGATGGTGCTGTAATGACTGATTTTAAAGTTGGCTGCATGCTGAAAATAGCAGATCTACAAGCTCACAACACGGCGCGCTGTGATGCACTGTGAGCTTGTAGATCTGCTTTTTTTCAGCACGCAACCAAACATAATGTGACGTGCCTTTTAGTTCTCTCTTCTCCCTAACATTTCAGTCTACTTTTTATTAGTTGACGAAATGGTCAGCATATTTAGTCATAGGTTTTAGTCCTCATATATAGCTTAGTTTTTATTTCGTTTTTACTTAGTTTTCCTCAGTGAAATCGACGAATATTTTTCGACTAAATCAACACTACTGGAGGGAACGGCTGGTTCGAAGTACAGTATGAGTTGCATGCTCCTGTCTGTAGCTGCATGCTCCTGTCTGTAGCTGCATGCTCCTGTCTGTAGCTGCATGCTCCTGTCTGTAGCTGCGTGCTCCTGTCTGTAGCTGCATGCTCCTGTCTGTAGCTGCATGCTCCTGTCTGTAGCTGCGTGCTCCTGTCTGTAGCTGCATGCTCCTGTCTGTAGCTGTATGCTCCTGTCTGTAGCTGCGTGCTCCTGTCTGTAGCTGCATGCTCCTGTCTGTAGCTGCATGCTCCTGTCTGTAGCTGCGTGCTCCAGTCTGTAGCTGCGTGCTCCTGTCTGTAGCTGCATGCTCCTGTCTGTAGCTGTATGCTCCTGTCTGTAGCTGCGTGCTCCTGTCTGTAGCTGCGTGCTCCTGTCTGTAGCTGCATGCTCCTGTCTGTAGCTGTATGCTCCTGTCTGTAGCTGCGTGCTCCTGTCTGTAGCTGCATGCTCCTGTCTGTAGCTGCGTGCTCCTGTCTGTAGCTGTATGCTCCTGTCTGTAGCTGCGTGCTCCTGTCTGTAGCTGCATGCTCCTGTCTGTAGCTGCATGCTCCTGTCTGTAGCTGCGTGCTCCAGTCTGTAGCTGCGTGCTCCTGTCTGTAGCTGCATGCTCCTGTCTGTAGCTGTATGCTCCTGTCTGTAGCTGCGTGCTCCTGTCTGTAGCTGCGTGCTCCTGTCTGTAGCTGCATGCTCCTGTCTGTAGCTGTATGCTCCTGTCTGTAGCTGCGTGCTCCTGTCTGTAGCTGCATGCTCCTGTCTGTAGCTGCATGCTCCTGTCTGTAGCTGCGTGCTCCAGTCTGTAGCTGCGTGCTCCTGTCTGTAGCTGCGTGCTCCTGTCTGTAGCTGTATGCTCCTGTCTGTAGCTGCGTGCTCCTGTCTGTAGCTGCATGCTCCTGTCTGTAGCTGCATGCTCCTGTCTGTAGCTGCGTGCTCCAGTCTGTAGCTGCGTGCTCCTGTCTGTAGCTGCATGCTCCTGTCTGTAGCTGTATGCTCCAGTCTGTAGCTGCATGCTCCTGTCTGTAGCTGCATGCTCCTGTCTGTAGCTGCATGCTCCTGTCTGTACTCTGTAGCTGCATGCTCCAGTCTGTAGCTGCATGCTCCTGTCTGTAGCTGCATGCTCCTGTCTGTAGCTGCATGCTCCTGTCTGTACTCTGTAGCTGCATGCTCCTGTCTGTAGCTGCATGCTCCTGTCTGTAGCTGCGGGTGTTTTGGCTGCTCTGAGTGACAGACAGTAGTAGGGGGTGGATGTGTTGATAGGTTCTGATGGCACGGCTAGGCTGGATGTTTATTTAGAGGATTCACTGTGGAGTGAAGGGGTGGTTTATTTATGGTTTTGGACTATACTTTGAAGAGATTCAACAGGACGCACCGCTGTAGGGGAATTTCCTTGTGTTCCTTGAGGTTTTTGTTGTTGTATCCACATACAGTATAATCCTCTTTGAGGGGACCAGAAGTCAAAGAAAGTCAAAGAAAACGCTCTGTTAATAAATGATTGTGCGGACCATCTCTTTTTCTTTAGGGCGTGCGTGCGTTAGTTCGACCCTAATCTGAATTCAGGAGCAGGAGGACAATATTCCCATGCTGACTCTACCTTAGTCAGCTCCAGGTCAGCTTCTTATTGCACAAGTCTGCAGAAAGGTGCGTGCGTGCACGTTGTGTGAGTGAGATAGTGAGTCTTCAAAAGTGTTGTCTTTGTAGTTGTTCCGGTAGGTTGTTCCTTCTGCTGACAGAGGGTTTTGTGCTGTGAGAGGGTTTTAACACAGTAGTTTGTCCTCACAAAGTGTGTGTGTGTGTGTGTGTGTGTGTGTGTGTGTGTGTGTGTGTGCGCACAACGTTGTGCATGCGTGCGTGTGCGTGGTGTTTTATTTTAAAAACACAATTGTGAAACATAGCCAAGTTAGATAATTCACTGATAATGTTTCCAGTCATACGGTTCACTGCAGCTCAACAGTGTGTGTGTTTACGTGTGATTCTATATGATCAGTGGTTTACTCCACTACATTTATTTGAAAACATTAGTTACTTTGATTATTATTACAAAACGTACATTAAACTTCAGCCCTATATACATTTTGCCCATTTGAAAATCGAGCTTGTAGATCGGCTAGTACTTTCAAAACATGTTTATACATTTTGAAAACTTGAAATGGGACATCCTGCACAATGAGTACTTTTACTTTGGGTACTTTAAGTACATCTTGAAGCCAATACTTCTGTACTTTTTACTCAAGGACCTTTACTTGTAAGTGTCTGTGATTGTGTAAGAGAGTGTCCTCCTACCTGCATGGCATGCATGATGAAAACAGTGCTAATGGCATGGGGTCCATTGTGTTGTTGAAGTGTACCAGACAGCAGACAAACAGGTTGGACACACAGTCACACTGACACAGTGTCTGTACCTTCCCACGCACTGCTGCTGGTTCATCCATTGTGTGTGTGTGTGTGTGTGTGTGTGTGTGTGTGTGTGCTATATATATATATATATATCAGAATTTTGGCTAGTCTAATTCAAAGCCTAAGTATATAATCTTGATTATTTATTTTATATTTTCAAATGTGAACACGTATTTTATTTCCTTATATTGGTCTCGTCGGCGATGGAATGTCTCATCCAGTGGTGGATGATGATGCTATAATGGTTTCCATGGGAACAGGTGACCCCAGTGAACCGTTCCTTGTTGTCCTGTTAATGACATGTAGTTATGCAGCACGAGCACTCTGCTACACACACACACACACACACACACACACACACACAGCTATACACAGAGCCAAACCAGACCGGCCAGGGGAGAAAAGTCCCTTATCGGAACATCACTTTGTTCGTCCTGAGTTCAGGAACACGCTGTGTGTGTGTGTGTGTGTGTGTGTGTGTGTGTGTGTGTGTGTGTGTGTGTGTGTGTGTGTGTGTGTGTGTGTGTGTGTGTGTGTGTGTGTGTGTGTGTGTGTGTGTGTGTGTGTGTGTGTGTGTGTGTGTGTGTGTGTGTGTGTGTGTGTGTGTGTGTGTGTGTGTGTGTGTGTGTGTGTGTGTGTGTGTGTGTGTGTGTGTGTGTGTGTGTGTGTGTGTGTGTGTGTGTGTGTGTGTGTGTGTGTGTGTGTGTGTGTGTGTGTGTGTGTGTGTGTGTGTGTGTGTGTGTGTGTGTGTGTGTGTGTGTGTGTGTGTGTGTGTGTGTGTGTGTGTGTGTGTGTGTGTGTGTCCTTGTCTTCATTTTAATGAAGACAAGGGGATCTCTCCTGTATTAACTGCTTCATTCAAGGCCAGGCCAGTTTATTCAGAAACTTGGGGTGTGAATGCATTCCTACATTCCAGCCTGTCTCCTTACGCATGGTCACCCATACTCCCCCAACACACACGTACCCACACACACATACCGTACACAGTCACTTTCCGGCTTTCACAGAATGTGCTGATCTTTGTGTTCACTTTAGTTGAGTGTAACAACACTGCTCTAAAACTTTATAAAGTAACAATTAGAGTATGTGGGAAGGTTTGAGAAATAAAATGTGTGTGTGTGTGTGTGTGTGTGTGTGTGTGTGTGTGCGCGTGATGGTGTCTGTTGAAAAAGGAAATGAGATAAGAGTGAAGAAAGCAGGACACGTAGTGCAAGAGTGTCACTGCTGCTGATACTGCTTTGATTTGTTACCACGTTGCCTTCCTTTTCGAGCAGTACTTCTTTACATGGAGTCTGTGGGCCCCCAGGGGCCCCCATCTTAATCCAGACCCACTTACAGTAAGTGAGAACAACACATGGTAATGGTAATACATCAAATACATAGTGATCCAGAAGCATAAGCAAGCTATGAACCCAACATCTGCCAGTAGAATATTTGTACAGTGAATCTGTATAGAGTATACACTATGGAGTGCTATGTCTACATGCAATGCTATCTAAATGATATAAGTTTAGCCTTCGCATACGTCTGTAAGGTCGTCGAGGCTATAGGGCAAGTTCTAAGGCAAGTGCTACGGGCTAAGATGGAGTCTGAAGAGATGGGTTTTCAGACTACGGCAGAAGATTGGGAGTGAGTCTCTTTCCATTGGAGCCAGAAGGCTAAATTAAATTAAAGAGGGTGATTATCACTGATGTAGAAGTTGGAAGGCTATCTGCAGGTGCACTGTGTGCTGTGTTATCCCTCCAAAGGTCTTTGATAAAGGCCAGGGCAGAGCTGCTAGGGAGGAACAGGAGATTAGGGTTGACAAAGCCTTTTTGTGAATCTGTGTGTGTGTGTGTGTGTGTGTGTGTGTGTGTGTGTGTGTGTGTGTGTGTGTGTGTGTGTGTGTGTGTGTGTGTGTGTGTGTGTGTGTGTGTGTGTGTGTGTGTGTGTGTGTGTGTGTGTGTGTGTGTGTGTGTGTGTGTGTGTGTGTGTGTGTGTGTGAGAGACTTCAGGTCACCAGCAGTATTGCAGCTGTGTTAACGGACATACATAGAGAAACACACAGCCAGTTATTGGAGCGGTGCACGCCGCTCAAAAAACGGTATCCTGTAACAGCATAATGCTGTAGAAGTCTGTATTACGGTGTATAGTACATCCACCAGCTGGCCAATTTGATCTCCACTCGGAAATATCTCTTTGCTGGTGTCATCATGAAAGTCACTGTGTACGCGTGCATTGTGAAAACGAAACAATGGGCTAATGACCTGCTCGCGCTGACAGACGTTCTGCTCACTGCAGATATCATGTGCCAAGTCGGTCCCTTCAGCGAGAGCCCGTTTCCACACCTGAGAGCGTGCCCAGAGGGACTGATTTCAATTAGTTAAACCCTGCCATGTGTCGTTGAGTGATTTATCCTCAGGAAAGGAGGAGGAGGTTTTCCCTGGGCATGCGAAGGCGGAATTGCTCGCGCACACAGTGGTGGAAAAAAGTACTCAAATGTTTGATATGTTGATATAGAAATACTCTGGTACAGGTAAAAGTCCGGACTTCAAAATGTACTACTTTATGTGCTGGAAAAGTACACACGTATTGGAATCAAAATGTACCAAAAGGAAAACTGGTCATTGTGTCTGTATGTATTAAAATTTAGGGATGCACCGAAATTTTAATTCTTGGCCGAAACCGAATACCGAATATAGGAAACAGTTGGCCGAACCGTACCTTAAAGCTACCTGATTTATGGCAAAATAAATGGTTATGGCAAAACTTAACTTAAATAATACTCACTATTATGGGCCCATAAAACATTTATTCAGCCCTTTTGAATGCATTAATTGCATACACTATTCGGTGATATATTTTATGCCTATTCGGGCCAAAACCGAATAGGCCTAAAATGAATTTTTTGCCATTTTCTGCCGAACATTTTCTGCGGCTGAATCACTAGCATCACTAGTTAAAATAGTATGTTTATACAGAGTAAGTACAGAATATATAATCTCTCAATCACCTGGTAATGACTGTGACACAGTCCTGTATCTGAAAGGTCAGAAATGCAGTCCTTGCAACCACAATGTTTCCAGCCAGACAGGTCTAGTCCAGAATGCCACTTAAGCACTATATACTTTGTTGTACAACAAATAGCAAAGATTGTTGACCTACAAGCTTGTAGATGTTTGGAAATTTTTAAAGATTTAGAAAGCTTTTGCCTATAATGCCATGTTGAAAGTGGTTATCACTTAACATACCTACACCCGCACAGTATAATTGGTATGGAGTTTAACTGAATATCGCTGTTTTAGTATCCTCACTTAACCCATTAACCTGAGTTTGATTCTACAAATGTTATGTTATGGTTATGGCAAAACTTTACTTAAATAATAATCACTATTATGGATCCATAAAACATTTATTCAGCTCTTTGAATGCATTAATTGCATACACTATTCGGTGATATATTTTCTGCCTATTTAGGCCGAAACCGAATAGGCCGAAAATGCATATTTAGCCATTTTCTGCCGAATATTTTCTGCGGCCGAATATTCGGTGCATCACTATTAAAATTGTTTTGAAAATGGCCGATCTACAAGCTCACAATGCGTCGCGTCGCACAGATGCGCTGTATATTTACAGCATGACGCAACAATGTAGTGTGCAGGCAGGGAGGGGGGGGGTTAGCCTTCTGAACTCCACAAAGCACAAAGACACACATTCACCCACTGCTGTGAGCGGGCATCAACACAGTGTGGTTTATATACAGTAGACGAGATTAGCTCACCCTGAACTCACTTTACTTAATATGCATGTGGTCACAGATTCACAGACACACAGACACACACACACACACACACACACACACACACACACACACAGAGTAATTCTTTCATTCCTGAGTATGGAGGCCTTCAGAGGTTTTGTGAAGTCATGCCATACGGCAGATGGCTCGGCCAGATGTTTCATATTACCTGCTCATAACTGTCCTCACTGTGCAGAGGAATATAAGATATATATCCCCCGCTTTGATCACAGAGCACGTAGGAACCATCAGCAGCATGCACATGTCGTCAAGTAGACGGCCCTACTCGCGCATTGCTGTAGCAAAGGTCAATTTGTACACCAAATAGCGTGCCAGCTAAACTCTGCGACCAGGAAGTGAGTTATGGGTTCCCTTGTCAGATTTGCCAGTGTCACACTATATATTATATTTCGTTCAAGACATTAATATCGCGACACTAACCGTTTTCTTTTAGTGATATTCATTGGGTGTGTGTATTAAAACATCAAGTGCTTTGATTTGGGTGTAGTTTGTTGAGAAAAACGTGAATATCATAAGACTCTGTTGTTTGTTTGCTACTGAGCTTCTTTTCTTTAGCCAAAACCCAAATGCAGGGATTCCACTGGAAATCTGCTGTCGGGACGGGAACCCATGGCGAAGTTAACTTCCGGGTTGGCCTGCAAAGAGACAGCTTCCCTGCAGTGCTCTCAGTAAAACTACTTTCCTTTGTTATCGTTTCCAGCTTGTGATTGGGTGAGACGGGCCAGTCAGTGGGTTATAGGGAGCGCTCATGTGTTCATAGGGGGGGACGAGGATTTACTATTCTCTGCCTAACGGGTCTGAGTCGGCTTCAAAGGGAACTTCGCAACGTTCGGCAACTCGCTCGCTTTAGCTTGCAAGGTGGTGTCTGACGTGGCTCAAGTTCGCTCGAGAGACGGCACCCCTCGTGCAAAAGTCCCTCCCTTCATGGGGAGAAAAATTGTCGCATTTCAGAGAGGTGACATATGAACGACGGCTGAAAAGAACTAGTATGAATGAGGGAAGATAAATGACAGAAGAGTGCGAGAATAGGGGTGCAAGTGAACCAAACTATTTGAATTAAATACAACTGTGGGGTTTTTCTGTGTTTTTGTGCGACACTGTTGTATGCCGAAGTAATAGGGCTCAAGTGATTATCAGACCTAATGGTTTGTTTATTTTTTTTAAATACGTGCTTCTGAATTATATCAATTTAGTAATTGGTTGAATAATCGCTTAGAAAATGAACAGTCTTTGCAGTCCTAAGAGAGAGACATAGAGGGGGAGAATGGAAAACAATAACCAACCATACAAATTGCGGTGGAGAGAAATATGTAGGCCTACCATGCAGTACATTATATATTGTCACGCTAATTAGGGTGGATTCGTGAGCCCTTTAAAGTCTGTTCCCCCATGGGGTGTTATTCCATATTCCATTATCCCGCCTAAACCCCTTTTTTGATTGCTATAGCCACAGCTAAGACACTCTCCCAGAGCCTCCTTTGAAGATGCCATTTAGCTTCGCCTCTGTCCGTATCGCAGCTGGCTCCCTGCAGAGAGGATAACGTGCCCTCTCGCTCTGCTCATACTTTCACAGTGGTGGAAAGTAACCAAGTATATTTACTTAAATACTGTGCTTAAGTACAATTTTGAGGTCTTTGTACTTTACCTGCATGGGTACTTTATTTACTAGTTACTTTGTAGATTTTGAATTCAATTGTTACAAAACATATAGTAGCCACTTCAGCCCTATGTACATTTCGGCGAGTTGAAAATAACCGATTGGAAACATTTGAAACATTCTGCCTAACGATTACTTTCTGCTTTTGGTACTACATTGTGATACCACTGCTTTTGCACTTTTACTCAAGTACATTTTGAAATCCTCACTTCTACTTGTAACGGAGTAGTTCTACATATTGACAAGTATTGATACTTAAGTAAAACATTTGAGTACCTTTTCCACCACTGCCTCTTTCACCATCACTGATCCTTCTTGCACTGCATCTTTTTATGTTCTGGTAATGCCTTTTCATTGGGTTCCTCTCCTTTCCTTGCACTGAGGAAGTAGGGCAATACACAGTAAATATAGCCTATACATAGTATATACTTTCGTCAAGGACGAATTATGGCTTGTGCCACGTGCACAGGGGCCCTGAGCCAATGGGGAACCTTGGATTCAGAATGTACTCAAAGTTACGTTTCCTACAATGGCCAAAACATCTTGAAAACATATAGCGACAAACTAGATACCTGAGCACTTTGAGCTGCGGATTAAAAATTAAGAAATTGGCCCTGTGCACAAAAATGAAAGCCCCCCCGACCCCCAAACATGTATGTTACCCCCATAACTATGCATCCCTATTCTGGGGGGCGAACATTTGGCCAAAGTTGTTGATTCACTATCTCGATTTACAATGTAAAGCAAGCTTGTAGATCGACTGTTTCCGTCGAAGAGATTTGGTGTAGAGGGAAATGCTAGCGAACCGGCGGACCCGTGTCAACCAAGTGTATAGAGTTATGTAACCATTATTTTCCTTCCTTCACTTTTTATAGAGCTAATGTAAGTCCCTATAGTCTCTGTCCCCCACCACCACTTTCTCCAACTTTGGCCTTCGAACACATTCAGAATGTACAGGTATGTCCTATATCACAAGTAACGACAACAAACGGAATGAGTCGCACTCTTTCATCCGAGCTCTCCAACTCCTTCCCATCTCGCCTGCAGCTCTCTCCGTATACAGTGCGTTGCTTCCCTGCTGTCCCCCCAGCAGTTTTTATATTCTGCTCTTATGTTTCGTCTCTGTTATGTAGAATAAGAACAGAGCACTCAGCAACGCGGGCGTGTCGGGGGAGCCATGAAAGCCCTGTTGTTCATCACTTCGCTTTATGCTGCCTGTCTACGACACCTTGTTCTCAGGACCTCGAGGGGCCCGGGGGCAAAACGGCTTGTCTTGAAGCTTACCCGTTTTTAGTTGGGGTTTTTTATGCCACCAATGCATTTTCTCACCTATATACTGTAATTAACCTACAGCATCGTTTCACAACCAGTGGGTCAGGACACATTTGTGTGTCGCGGACACATTTTTATGGGTCCCTTTATTTTCCTTTATTTTGCTTTTAATATTATTATTTAAAAAAACATTTCCCAAAAAAAGCTACATTTCATGCAAATTCAATGATTTGGTTCAGTAATTCCATGAAGAAATAAAATCAAAATAACCATAAATTAGAAAACAAATGTTTAAGTAGGCTAGTACTGAAAATAGCACTGTGAGAATGTAGATCTGCTATTTTCACTAGTCCCAGAGAGACTCTTTTGGGTCTACCGCTATAACCCTAACCTAGCATTCTCTTCACACCTAAAGGTGTCCTTATTCTGAGAGATGAAGGGAGAATGCTGCATGAAGCGCAACCCGTTCTCTGTTAGCAGAAGCAGGGCCTTGTTGTTCAATCTTTCTTGTGAAAAGCAAATTCTGTGGTGGTGTACAATTGTGGTTCGTGGCCATTTTCTTCAGCGTGATTTATTTTTTTATATATATATACTGAACGAGATCTCCAGAGAATTCCCGTTTGCTGAGGTTCTCATGCCTTCTAAATAACCACAGCTATAGTCCCATGTGGGCATCCTTTTCATATAAACATGTTTTGAACCATGCCTAGTTTAGACTCTGTCGTGCGACGTAGTATAAATTGATCCTAAGAAGAATGCCCTAGCTCCATCACATATAGACTATGTAGGCTAAGCCAGGCATGCCACTGTTTATCTCTGGTACATACAGTACAATGAATCAGACCAGCCTAGCTGTCTCTGGGCATAAAGACGGCAGTGTTTGAATGGTGTGCTAATGGTGCTCGGCCAGTGGCTTCCTGCATTAGGGCTTAAATTGAGTTAAAGCATTAGAGTCCACCGCACAGTAAACCACTATTCTAGATACGCATAGAGATGCACAGAAATACACACACACACACACACACACACACACCAATCTTATAGTTATCGTCCAGAGTTTAACTAAAAGGATATTTCTTAGTTTTCTTTGTTTATGATTTTGCACAATCTCAAAGTTCTTGTCAAATCACTAAGACATTTTAAATCAGCACTTATGGTTACTGAGAAATGTCCATGAAGCTTCTTAGCTTCTTCCAGTCTGTTTTGACACCATGGTGATCGGGTGAACCTTAACGACACGTGTTATACCATATTAGCGTCATCATGGGACCCATATCGGGAGGATTCAGGGAGGCTATAAAAGGCTACTCATGCCAAGCAGGGCCTGCACCCGCCTCACTCTTTGTATGCCCCAGCTGTTGGCAGCATGTTGCTTGTTGCTGTCCTTTCACTCTGATTCACTCCCCTTTGAAACAGGTTGAGTCAAAAGGGAGCCGTCTTGTTTACAGAGTAGGAGCTTACCGGTGTCTCTGGCTGGGCATAACAGGGTTTCACCCAAGGAGATGGCAGAATGAGATATACTGATACCAACATGGCACACCTGGTGTCAGTGGGCACAGCGTGCGTGTACCAAATTTGAACTTTTTTGGACACGGACACGTGCGTGCGTGCATGCTGCGTGTCCTACAATTTCTGTAGGACGCTCGTGTGCATCATACAGACATTGTCTATTCAGCGCTAATGTGTGTAGTGTGAGTCAGACGACACATGCTCACTTTGCTCAGAGTTCCAGCTGTGAATCTGCCTCCTTGTTCCCCACAGCTCAACATTCAAGACATCAGCACTGTTCACGTGTAGTGATTCTCAACATTTGCACCTTTTGGTGTTTTAAAGCATTATGTTATACTGTACTTTAGCTATTGAAAATTAGCGTTGGCTATACAAAAATAGCAGATATACAAGCACGTCGTCGCTTTGTGCCTTTCTGCGAGCTTGTACATCTGCTATTTTTTAACATTTAAAAACAAATCATGAAAGTTTGAGAACTACTGATTTATAAGGCATTTGTAGAATCAAAAATAGCTCTCGTGTTGCATCGCAACTGTATGGAACTGGGATGAACTCTACTGTACGTGCTGACCCACTGGCCCAAACACACACACATGTATAATACTGTACCTCCACCCTTATTATATATATATTTTTATATATTTTTTTATTAATTTTTCACACATGAAAATATTATACACATTTTTACAAACATTTTTCGAACATTTTTTTTCCCCCTTTTTTCCCCCCCTCCCCTCCCCCCAGAGTTCACGCTCTGAAAGAGCCACAACCCCGGTATCTTGCACCATATGAAAATAAAAGGTGTATACAAATATACATAGACATAATAGAATAATAGAAGTATTCAAAGAAATAATAATAATAAAAATAAAATATATATATATATATATAAATATAAAATAATAATAATAAAATAAAATAAAACAATTACAGTAGGGTCAGTGTAACAAGTTAAGGATTGTTGATGTCAGCCGCGTTCATCCTCTCAATGTATGTCAAAAAAGGTTGCCAAATGGTGTAGAATTTTAAGGCACCGGCGTACCCTCTTGTGGAGTAGCGAATCTTTTCCAATGTCAGATGATGTAAAACATAATTAATCCAAGATTTAAAGGTTGGTGGTATTTTCTCCTTCCATTTAAATAGTATTTGCCACCTAGCCAAAAGAGATGCGAAGGCTTCTTGTTTTGCCAGCTAAGATGTAGATCTTGGGAAATATATTCTAATATTCTTAGGTTGACAGGGATAAATGCATACAGTACTTACAGTACTACATTTTTTTCTGTTTCATTGCCTATGTTTCGGAGCGTGGAATCATGCGAATCACATGAGATGAATCCATATAGCCTACAGTACGAGCGGGTGCACACGTATACAGAGAGGAACAAAGGGGTGATTGTTGGGATCTGACATGTCACCGTCTTGAAATGGAAAGGTTGGCATGGGCAGAGCTCTTAGAATTGATGACATTTTGGTTTATCTGAAGGTCAAATGAAGACATTCTATCTCTCTGCATGTTGATCCCAACCAGACAGACAGTGACATTTTGATCATGCGCCTTCCAGAAGCTGAGGAGAATGCACTTGTGCTAAACACAGAATTAATGTTCTGTCTTGAAATCCCTGCATCTTTCTTTTTAATCCTCTTCCTCTTTGTCTCCAAATGTAGTCATTACGTCAATTCCCAAGACCCCTTGTATTGTAGTCACAGTGGATGTCTTCTCAGCACCTCAAGCTGAACCCAGACAAGACTGAGCTTCTGTTCTTCCCAGCTAAGTCCTGCCCCATGCAGGAGAGAACTATTCCCATAGACAGCGCCTTGGTGTCGTCCTGGACAGTCAGCTCTCATTCAAAGCGCACATTACAGCGGTCACTCAATCCTGTAGGTTTGCACTCTATAACCTTCGAAGGATTAGACCCTTCCTCACCCACGCAGGAGTCAGCCCAGTCATATAAAAACTTGACTAATGTAACTCTCTCCTTACTGGCCTGCTGGCACGTGTCACAGTGCGACGCGTTGTGAGCATGTAGATCTGCTGTGTTTGGCGCGCAACATGGCACGCCACCACTCATAAATCAGGCATTATTAGGTAATAAATCTGTCTGGTCTCTTGTATACCGGTAGTTGTGTCCAGTTCAGACTGGCAGAGTATAACCCTGACAGCTCGCTGGAACTATTGGTTACTATGTATAACAGTATAAATGTATTTGTGGAAAAGCAATCTGAGAATCCCAACGTCAAATATTCGGGGAAACAGCGGCCCCTGTTGTTCCTCAACAGTCTGTCTTGAGAGACTAGTGGAAAAGAGACCCTTTGGTTGTATGGCTGTACAGCCTGTAAACCCAACAGCTGCGCTGTTTGTGTGAAACAAGCTGAAACCCTTTACTTGTACTTTCTTTGCATGGTAAAAGCTGTGACTTTACTGTCGATTCTGGAATGGACAGACGTGGGAATGTCCACACACACCCAGAGACAAAAGAGGGTACCGGTATATTTGCATGGGATTCAGTCAGACCTGAGGGCGACAGACATAGGCCTGTCAGGTCCTGCCCTTCCCTGAGATGGCTCAGTTCTTACAGTAGAGAGCAGTTTATACCTTCCTGAGGTCATTACCTCATCAATCATAATTAATGAGACGCGGCTTCTCCATCAGAGACGTGGACGAGCTTAAAATAGAATGTGGTCATTTGGCATATTTTTGGGTTCTATACGCTGCTAAATCCTGGGTGTTAACTGAACTCTGAGAGGGTGCGAATAAATGTGTATATTTTTACTTTCTCAGAGTTAAATGAACTATCAGGGTTTTGCAGTGTACGTCCCACTTCCTGTTATGTTTGTCATGTCTGTAATGTCTGTGCATAATGTACAGTGCATGCTTTACAACTATGATCTGTTTTCTCTCTGTCATTCTCTTTTAGTTCTCTCTTTCTATTTCCTTCTATCTCTCTTTCTCTGTCGCTGCATGTCTCTGTCTCTCTCTTTCTAAGACTGCTGGAGGCTGGTCTGGTCCCCCCCTATAATTTCCAAGGGTCACCCAAGGGACTGCTTGCCTCACTCCCATACACACCAGCTAGCAATGAATAGATTTATTGGCCTGTTTTGAGACTGCATATGAACGCAGCAGCCAGCAGCACACTGGATCACCCATCTGTGTTGTGTCTCTGTAGTTAGTTTTCACTATGTCAGCCTAGTGGTTATAGTGTCCGCCCTGAGACTGGGAGGTTGGGGTTCGATCCCCGGCCGGGTCATACCAAAGACTAAAAATGGGACCCAATGCCTCCCTGCTTGACACTCAGCATCAAGGGTTGGATTGGGGTGTAAGTCCCTGCGACATACTAGCGCCATGTCCAGGGGGTGTACTTGTACATCAAGCTGCTTCACGCTACAGAAACAGGAGATAGGCTCCTGCCCTATGGGCCTCATGGCTCGGCAAGGCTACTATGTCAGCCTATTAAGCTGAATGAGACAAGCAGCAAAACGGCTTTCCCACCCAGAAACCCAACTCCTCTTATATGCTACGAGGATGAAAGAGGGTCCTCCATTTTCAATTCATCAGAACATTTAAAGACCAAATACACACTTCTATGAAAAAAAGGAAATCATTAGTTAAAGAAAGTATAAAGAATTGCAGCCACCCGGAAGTGCAGTTTTGAAGGCGTCTAGGGATTCACATTTCTGAATGGCTGTTGGTAGGGCGTTCCACATTTTAGTGGCATAGGAGCGAAATTAATGTAACCCCTTGTTTGAGCCGAATCTGGGTTGCACGTGGTTTGTTGAACTCCCTCTGGTGTTGTCAGTGTAGTGTGGACTTGTGAGTGTAGCGTGGACTCATTGTCAGCTCTGTAGCAGTGGCCGGCAAACTGTGTTCTTCTGGATCGGACTAGTGAAGAAACACGGGGAAGGTTGCCGTATATTAGATTAGTCGATGGGTGGCTCTTCCAAGACAGATTTTGCGCTGTCATTAGAAGGCGGTGTAAGTGCCATCCAACCGTTTCTCTAGTTTCTTTGAAAGTGTCCATGTCTTGGAGCCATAGAGTAGAATCGGCTCAAAGGTCGTCCTAAATATTTTTACTTTTAACATTTTACTAAACTGGGATGACCAGAGATTATGCATGTCATTGCAGGCTGATCAGGCCATACCCTTCCTAGTTTGAAAGTCCTTTTGGGAAGAAGATATATATGAACCCAAATACTTGTAGTCATCAACCTGTGTCAGAGGAGTGTTGTTAAGTTTTTTTATAATGTGGTTATTGTTGGATTTGCATATATTTACGTATTCAGTTTTGGTCTCGTTGAGATAAAGACCAACACAGTTGGAGGCCTGCTCAAGAGACTGAAGGAGAGCCTGAGCAGTATTCCAATGATTGACTGATAAGCGCGATGTCATCAGCGAAGTCAGTGTCGGTTAGGTACAGTATCTGTCTAGGTATCTAGCAGGATGACGAGAGCTTCTCCTAGGGTTCAGTTGGTAGGTCTTATCATTGATAGTATCAACTGACATACGAAGAACATACAGTAGAGTGGCCAGACACTGAAACCCTAACTGCTATTGATTGATTGGTTGATTGTTTGACCCGGTGTTTGGGAGCCAGTGTTGTAGACAGTTGCCCATTGCAAGTCGCTGTACTCTCACTCTGTCCTCTGAGCCGTCCCACCATAATAATCCCACGCATAATGAGGCAGAGTTTAGTTCAGGCCAGTTCTAGGTGTGAAGTAAGGTGAAGCAGTAACCTGACCAGTTTGTTTAGACAGGTCTGGAGCCTTGTTTTTACTGCCTTTGTGGTGCTACAGTACCATGAGGTGCATCATGGTAGCTGACCTACTGTAAGGAGGAGATCTTGCTCCAAAATCTTGTTCTTTGGTTGACTTTGCTGATTGCTTTTGTTGGCGTTTTTTTTCTCCTCCACTGGACAGATTGTCCTCTAAAACACAACTCCGGTAGCGATGAAAAGAAAAGGTTAGTGTCTTACTCTTGCCTGGTTGCATGCACCATCAGTGTGTGAATGTGTTCAGAAACATAATGTGTGTGTGTGTGTGTGTGTGTGTGTGTGTGTGTGTGTGTGTGTGTGTGCGCGTGTGTGTGTGTGTGTGTGTGTGTGTGTGTGTGTGTGTGTGTGTGTGTGTGTGTGTGAATGCGCATTTGAGTGGTCTGGGGAAAGTGCTGTCCATTTAGTGTTATTGGTTTGTGTGCTAAGAGTGGTATCACACTATCACTTCAGATCAGGTTTGCCAACTTTCCTGGCTGAGAGAAACCAGAGGCCCTGCAAAATCCTGACTGTTATAATCTAACTATGAGAATGGACCCCAAAAAATATAGAAATTGAACTGAGGGTCAATTTTTACACTGAGCAGTCAAGGTTAGCCCAGATACAGTGGTGGAAAGTAACTATACATTTACTTAAATTGTAATTGTACAAAGTACAATTTTGAGGTACTTATACTTGTACTTTCCAAACTCCAACACTTAGAAAAAAATCACATGCAAGGAATTTCTTGACAGGAAATAGCTCATAAAATAAAATGTTTATGAAACAAACATTTTGCAGATAGAAAGAGGATAATTCAAGCTTTCCCTACAGCTGCAATATTGGTGATTTTAACGTTGTTTAATATAATTAGAGAGGACTTTTCTGTTTGGATGAATGGGCTGCCTATGGGAAGTAGAACCTAGGTAGCACCTTGCTGGCAAGATGGCTGTGGTTACCAACTCACTTTCTGTGTGGAGTTTGCATGTTCTCCCCGTGTCCCCTAGAACCCTCACAAAAACATGCCGTAATCCTGGTCTCTAAAACTACCTCCCACTGATGGAGGGGAAAGGAACTGGTCGGAATAACGTGTCCGGCTACGTCCGGCCGGGGAAATTCCCCTCTGTCAGGTGAAAAGAAGCAGCTTGGACTCCTCATGCATAGAAGGAGACATGAGGTCAGTCCGCTGCCCCCCCAGTTTGGCAGAGGAAGTGTAGCGCCCAGGATTACATTAGATAATTGGCACTGGGTGATAAGAAAAACTGGGTTACAAAATCGTGGGATAAAAATTTAGAAAAAAAAAAATAATACCAGCCAAATTACAAAAAGTCACCAAATGGACACGGTTTAGCCTATATATCATTTTAATCAAGATTGGGAAAGCGACACAGAGCTACGTGTCATTGTCAGAACAATGTTGGGGCCGGTCATATCCCGGCAAACCAGGAAGCATAATGCACATAACAGTGGACGAATATAATGTTTAAGACGTAAATAATGTTTAGGGGGAAGACATGGGTGATACACTGGGTGATCTGTGGCAAACGGGAGAAAACAATTCTTTATCTACATGCTGGCTAGGGGAGAAGTGAGAACAAAATCAGTGGGACAGCGTGACCTGAGGCAATTTAAATACAGGACATGGGGCATATGATTAAGTCATAGGGAACATGTAATACGACATCCACAAACAATTAATGTCTTAATAATTAAAAATTATCCATCATAGGTCCCTTTATTTTCCTACATTTTGTTTTTAATTATGGCAAATATCTAATCTCTCTTTTGGGTCTGGACCAGAAAGGTTATGGAAGCACGTGTAGAGAGTCATGCAGGAAACTAACAGTCAGTGAGTGATGTTTCACCACAGTTTTCACCTTCTGTTGCTTGTGTTCATTTTCCACCTAAAAACCCTCTCTTTTTCTTGCTCACCATCCCTTTACTCACTCACTCTCTCTTTCTCTGTCTTCATCTCTGTCTCTCTAACTCTCTCTAGATGCAGTAATGAAACTGCCAGAACACTGCAACATAGTTAAAATGTGACCAATAATAGACCCCCCCCCCCCCACACACACACACACACACACACACACACACGCACACACACACACACACACACACACACACACACACACACACACACACACACACACACACACTAACTGGAACCATTATTTTCGCTCATTGCATTCCCTTCATTTGTATTCTGCGGGTGCTGGTGGTTCTGAGTTACGAGCTCACCTGTTTAACAGTGAGTGCATGGTATAGCATTAACCAGAGAGTCTGTTGGGGGATGGAACGGAAAGATTCATTGCTGGTCAAGTGCATTTGCAGTTGCACATACAGTATATACTATATACCATTCAGACCATCCTATTAGCAGTCCGTGTCTTGCTCAAAGACATAGGCCTACATGAATATACGATGAAGGACCAGTGGTTTTCAACCAGTGGTCCTTGAGGGGGTTCCAGGTGGTCCCCAGCTAAATGATGGAGAGTTGGTAACCAAATGGACCCTTATAATAACTTTAACTCTTGGGAGCGTAAAATTAACCCAAATGGACGGGTCCATTTGGTTTAATTTTACGCTCTCAAGAGTTAAATTATTGTTAAACATCTGCATTACTTAATTTACAAGAATTCTACACAATTTAGAGAATGTAGAATAATTATTATTTTGATCAACGTTTGCCCTTATCTCTCATGGTACCAACATCAATACAGCATGGAATTGTGTACAAAATCTTATCCAGTGATACAAAAATTTAGTTTTGCGTCTGAGAGGCTAAATATCACCAAATGGTGGTCCGTAGCTCAAATGCCCAATACATAATATATGCACCTTGACATGAAAAAGGTTGAAAATCACTGCTGTACATGATTATTCTGACATTATTGTAACAGTTTGAAAACTGCATGGTAACAATTATTTGCATATGTAGTTGTGGTGGGGCTGTGACAGTGCTGATATGACAAGTTTGTGAAAGCAATCATTGAATACCTACTTCGTTAGCCATCGCACCATCACGGTTGTATGCTCAACACAGTTAGCAAAGTATTATTAACCGTTCTATCGCGTAATGGAAATTTATTGATGGAGGGGAAAGGAACTGTTGGAATAACGAAAAGAAGCGGCTTCGACTCCTCATTCATAGAAGGAAGCATGAGGTCGGCCCGGACGGTTAGCTCAACCATCCGGGTACCTAGGCTGCCGAGCCAGCCTGACGGCGTGCCGCGGGCTCGACTCCCGATCCCGACGGCCTTAGCCGTGTGTCTTCCCCCCATCTCTCTCCCCATTTCCTGTCAAGTCTACTTTCAACCTATCAATAAAGGCAGAAAAAGGGAGTGTAGCGCCCAGGTAATTGACACTGGGTGATAAAATGGGTTACAAAACACGTGGGATAAATTATTATCCCACAAGTTTATAAAATAGAAAAAGAAAAGGCCATTTACATTAGATGTGATTCACATAGAGGACTACCGTATATTATTATTATCCTATTTTATTAATTCCCATGTGACCACCTTCCTGCTCCACCCCATCCTGTCATGGAGCGGTACAGTAGAACACTTAATGATACTGTACCGTATGGTATTACCCTGCCTGGACCCTGCTCATGTTGAAATATGACACCGAGTGCAGTCATCGTTGAACTCGATGCTCGATACAAAACCACACAAATGGTGCAAAACGGGGAACGACGCAGAGGTGAGGAGGAGTGAGGACATGTAAGACATCTGACGAGTTAAACAGGAGGAAGGAGAGCTGTGTGTGTGGCGGCAGAGCATACAGGGCCACAGCAAGGACATCAATCACAAAGTACAGCAGCAGTCAAGTCCCATGAACCACCTGCCTTTCTGATTTCTACAGGCTGCATATCAATGAGGGAGAGGGAGAGATCGGGGCAATTAGGAGTGAGGGGAGATCAAACAGGGATAGGGAGTGAGCTTTGATACAGACCAATGTGAGCTTTATCTGGAAACGGCAAGAACAAAAGACCTAAAAGCTAATGGACAAACTAGTATGTCAAGTCTGTGTGGAGAACAGGCATCTTTTGTTTTATTTTCACACAGCCATGCTGTGGTTGTGGAGCAGTAACGCAAACACCCCTAGGCCAAACGCTGCTTCCACTTGGCAAAGTGATGCATGTCACCACTTAAGAGATGGTATATCCTTGGCTACACAACACTTACCTGCTCCGATCCATGTCCCACCCAGTGCACTGACACACATGTGTCACGTCTATATCAGATGGCACAGATTCAAGTGTCTGCTGTTTTCCCCCTGGGGCTTGGCATGAACCAGGAGGACTCACTGTCTTTGAAAGAAATCGATGTCTAATGAAGCTAGTCTGCAATGACTCATCTGCTAGGTGCCAACACTGGATACCTTGTGATGTGTATGCCAATGCTTGAGCGTGTTTACGTGTTTGATTTTTAACAAACTCTTGGAGTTTCCGACTTCCTACAGTATCTCTCTTTAGGATTAACTTTGTCTTTGTTTCTCTGTCTCTCTTTCTGCATCCCAGACTGGGTGAGGTCAGTGAGTGTAAGACAATCTGGGGACGTGAGGGCACTTATTGATCTGTTCCTTTGCAGAAGAAGCCTGGTTCTCTCTCTCTCTCTCTCTCTCTCTCTCTCTCTCTCTCTCTCTCTCTCTCTCTCTCTCTCTCTTTGCATTGGAGCTAAGAGACAGGTGTCTTGTCACCGCACTTCCTGAAATAATAAATCATCAATAATTTCCACCTTCCTCCAGATCTGACCCTATAGTCAGTCTACAGTGACTCTCTCTCACACACACACACACACACACACACACACACACACACACACACACAGAGAGAGAGAGAGAGTAACAGTCCTCATGGCCAACCAGCCGTAAAGTGAAAACTCTGTAAGCTGCCATGGCCCAGTGGTCTCCATTCTCAGCTGATACTGATGTTGAGGTTATGGGAAGGGCAAGAGAACAACTCTCACTTTTGAGCCTCTCTGTCTCTTGATATCTCTCCCCCTGGTCTCCCTCCCTCTGTCCTCCCTTCCTTGTGCAGTGAAATTAGAGGGTGACTTCAGGACATGAGATGAGCTAATCTGAGCCATGCGCTCGCATTTTCACATTTTCCACCATGTGTGTGTGTGTGTGTGTGTGTGTGTTAATGTCAGGGTGTGGGCTCTGGTCAGTCCTATGGGAGTCATACAGACTCCAGCTGTGTCCTGCAGACCATGGACCGTGGCGTGGATCAACAGTACAATCAAATCACTCCCTGGTTCTGCAGTCTCATATACAGTGTATGCTATTACAGTACAGTCTAACCCAAGTAACACGTGATATTACAGCACCCTCCAGTGGAGCAACAAAGTACAGTACATCAGGGGTGTGACAATGTGAAATCACATCGTCAACTCAACAGGAAATAATAGATTTGTTCTTTTCATTTTTATAATCAATTAAATCGTTTAGTTTGATTAAGTGTTGCCTAATCAGATTCCGGAGCTATACGCTACAACAAACAGGCCGTTGTTTTTTTGCCGATGGGTTCCCAGATCAAGTGTTGCCAAATCAGTGTACTCCTTGTGTCTGTGACAAATAAGGTGGAAGTTGTTTTGACCTTTGACACATTAACGAGCATGCTTTATTGCCTCCCTGAATTCTCAATGCATTCTATTGGGCAGGGTTAACATGACTGCCCCTGTGGGGCACATACTATAAGATTTATGACATTTCTCTAAAACTAACCGAGTCCAAAATGTCCAAAATGAGTAAAATTAAACCAAATTAACCCTTACGGGTCCGTTTGGTTTCATTTTACGCTCTCAAGAGTTACACTATTGTTAAACACCTGCATTAGGCTACTTAATTTACAAGTTTACACAAGTAGATCATGAAAAATAATTGTAATTTTGATCAACGTTTGCCTGTTATCTCTCCTATGGTACCAACATCAATACAGCATGGAATTGTGGACAAAAGGTATCCAAAGGCAACAACATATTCTTCAGTTTGGGCCGTCTGCGAGTCAAAATCTCATCAAATAGTGGTCCACGGCTTAATTGCGGAAAAAAGAATGGGCCTTGATATGAAAAACCACTGCTTTAGGAAGTTCAGTTTGGGATTTCGGTGTGGAACATTATTGGCCACATAATATTAGTGGTTTTCTACATTGCTACTGGTGATTGGAAATGTGTGAACAGCTTGGTGACATTAGAGAAATTCACTTTTCTTCTCAATGGTTATATGTGTGTTGTGTTGTTTTGTTTACGCAGAACTGCAGTATTGTGTGCGTTGATTCGAAGGCATGTAAGCCGGGGCTGTCAGCCCTCTGCCCTCTCCTTCAAGGCCAGATGGTACCTCTTTAGGCCTGCTAATGAATATTGATATGAGGGGTCTTGGTTAACATGGGGGGGGGGGGGGAGCTATAGAAGCCGGGCCAGAGACCCCATCAATTGGCAGCAGAGAAAGGTCTGTGCTGCTGCATGGGGCACTTCATATGGCCGGAGTGTGTAAAGGGATTTGCTCTGGAGAACGGGAGCGTTTGGCCACGTCATTGAAATACAAAGCTGGTTTATTATCCACTTAATATAACATACATTCCAAACATGTCCTATTATTCAAAGACATGTGTTTGAGAGAGTGTTATAAAATAAACAAGGAGTTATTGAAGAGTTATCAAAGTAGTCCACCTGCAGTCTGACCCAAGACAGTGCGGTGGGAGTAGCAGCTTTTCTTCTACCGTCCTTCACCCTACAATACCCAAGCTTAACCTCCCACCCGCGCACATTGCTTGTCCAGGCTTTTTAGGCAATGCCAGAGCCCTGGGGTGAGGCAGCATGTGTGGGGATGGTGCATTGGGAGGGGGAGTTTGGATGAAGGTAATTGTTTTAAAACGGCATCACTCCAGCTGGTCCCAGTTATCTGAGGCACTCTGTCCCTGTGGTGTTTACGAAAAAAGAAAAGAATAAACAGCCTTTTCAGGGGGAAAATCAAGGTTACGATTGAATTATCCTCAAACATTGCACTGTTTGTTTGTTTGGTATGAAAACTATCTTGGTAAACTATCTTGGTACCGTAACTAGGCACACGATAACGCTCAAACATAATGACCAGGAGAGATATCACAGTGAGTCAACTTTAGCTACTTATACATTATAACTCCACTGTGCTTTTAAACCAAGGGGCGAACAGAAGGGACAAGGGAGACGAAGAGATGACAGGACTCACACAGATGCTCGAGAAAAGGAACGGAGAAACCGAGAGAGCATCAGTGAAAGTGTAATACAGACTAGTACGATTCTCTTTGTTTAATTTTGGGACACCATCGTCCACATGGGTCACTGTTACCCCTGGGTCACTCACGGGACAGTGAGTCAAAGTGATGCTGACGTCTGCCATGTCAAAATAAAGAGTAGAGGGACGGGGATAGGGTGAAACGGTGCAGAGGAGAGGACATGCTGTCATTTGAAATCATTTAGGGGCATGTTATACCAGAGACCTTGTTTAGATTTTGTTTTTAGTTTACCCGCTACTGGCAAGGCTTTAAGAATGACATTGTGCAGTTATGTCAGTCAGTCCATCTGCTGTGGTCCTGAGCATCATCTCAAAAGGATACTGACTGGATGCAATTAGCTGTGCACAAGATTCACGATCCCAGTGGATGACCCTTACTGATTTACAGGCAACGCATTGGCCTCTCCTCTAGCTCCTAGCATGCGTGCGCACGTGCGTGCATTACGATATGTGCAAATGTGTGCATGCAGGTGTCTGCTCGTCCGTGTGTTTCTGAGGATGGGCTTTGAAGCCCAAACTTTGACAGCCGTTCAGCACTGGGTGGGGGGTGTCTCTATCTCACAATAGAAGGGGAGTTCCGATAGAGGAGAGAAAAGAGAGAGAGGGGGGTGGGCGAGGGCAGCAGACAAGGGGATAAAGCAGCTGGGGTAGGCTGTATGGCTGGACGTAGATCTTATTGTGCACAAGCTTTTCTCCAGTCTCGCTCAGTCACTTTGCAGAAGCTTTGGACACTGTATAACTAAAGGACTATTTCACTCCTTGAGTATCTTTACCTGCTTGGACGAGATAGACGACTTAGTCTACTGATAACGAAACTAAACTACAACATCGAACCTTTTTGAGGCTTGTCCTGCCTATAACTAAGTGTCTGTCTGCCATGCTTCTGGAATAGGAAATGGTGGCTTACCTGAGGAAGAGCCTCCACACTCTGCTCTCGGTCTTCAAGAAGAAGGGTGAGTGACAGAGTGATGTTGAGGTATAGGCTGATGGTAGGAGCTGTTCTCTATAGCAGCTGCCTGATTCTTGCATATAGGTGTGGATTTGAGATCCTGACTTGAGTGTTTAATATAGATGATAGAACATTTTCTGAAACCCGTAGGTTTGTGGTACACTGTTGATGACACAGTGAGACACTTACTACTTACTTAGTTGTCTAGTGGCTTGTTTGGACTCTTATTTGCACAGTGATTTGACAAAGTTGGAATCAATCAAAGATTTAGTTTGACACGTGACCGTCTTCATCTTTCTCTGACACGCACATACACAGTATACACTCACAGCAGGTACTGTTCTAATAATGTCAAATGATGATTGGGACGTCCTCTCTAATGAGATGAGGGGGCCGCATTAACGTTTCAGAGAGTAATCCTGTCTCCGTACCCTAAACTCCAAGACCGTTAAACCTATTAGAATAGGGGGTGGGGGGGTCTTTGGGATTGAGTGCTACTTCCAGTCCCTCCCTGTTCCAATTCCAAGTGGTTGTTACCAACCGGCCGTTTGCGTGTGATTGATATATGATATCGTGCCGGGACCATGTTTCGATGAACACCACAAAACCTGTCCTCTCACCCGACAATGTCTCCCGTTGGTTGGTTTATGTAAGACGCACAGGTTCCCACGGTCGGCCACACACAGCAGGGGGCTTTGTGTCTGTGAACATGACTACACATTCAAATGTGTCTGTGTATATGGGGAGGGGGTCTTTTACCACACACACACACGCACGCATACACACATGCACAGTATTACCTAACCAGGTGAGACTGAGAGCCAAGTGTTGACTTGGACAAAGGAGGGAAAGAGGACACCTTGACGGACACAGACCTTTACAGTACTTGGCCAGTGAAACAGGAGGAGACCCAGAGAGGATCTTAACGGTCACTCTACATAAGTGTTTATCCGTGAGCCATGACCTCTAACAGAGACGGTATCTGTGGAGATCTTAGAGAAGGGTCTGTACTCTGTAGGATGTATAAGAATGGTGTTGCGATTTATTCAGCCTTGAGTGTTCATTAATTAATTAAAGTCTGAGTGTAACAAATGGTCCTGCAAGATATAACTTTTCACGTAATTTACATGAACATTTACTTACTTACTGTCCACTAGTTTAAAATTCATCAAACCCTTATGGGGAAAAAAGCCTTCTTTGTATCTACAGTATATAGGTCAGTCAGTGTTGCTACTAAATGAGATGAGAATTAATGAGACTACTGATTCAGGAAAATGGGACATACTACTAGTAATATAGTAACTTTGCCTGTAAGACTTTGACGCTGCCCAACTAATACAAATCATGTCTAATTGTAAATTCCTCCTTCACTCCTTTAGTGTCATTGATTGTCATGGAGCTAAACCTACAGTATGTTGAAGTCAGGATGACTTAATCCCCCAGGGACTGTCTATAGGCAGAGGAATATGTCTGAGGATTATCCCATATAGCCCTGGTTCACCCGTTTTAGTGTGTGTGTGTGTGTGTGTGTGTGTGTGTGTGTGTGTGTGTGTGTGTGTGTGTGGGGGGAATTAAAAGATTTCAGTGCACTGTGCCTACACATGTCGCGACCGCAGGTCGCGACATGTGTAGGCACAATGCAAGGAATAAATGCATTCGCCATGTATCCGAAGGAAGTCTGATCCAATCACTTTTAGATTTCTCCAGTTTAATCCTGAGTTTAAGTTTTTTAGTGTTCAAGATCTAATTTTAGGCATGTTTAAGCCTCGAGGAAAATCCGTGTTGAGGTTCTTAATCCACTGTTTTTCATTAAAACGTCTTTGTCCTACTGTCCAGTTAGGATTGTGTTGAAGTCCAGCGCATTTTAGAGCTCCAATGCCGTGCGCCATAAAATGTTGCACCAATCTTGTGGTTGTCTTTTTGGCATTGTTAATATTGTATCTGTGTCGTCCCAGCCTAGTACCTATTGTTTTACCTGTCTCTCCGACATATTGTAAACCACATTTTTCACATGTGATTAAATAAATGCAGTTGCTGGTTCTGGCTGTTATTTGTTGTTTAATCTCCAAGACGCGTTTTGTGGTTCTATTTTTTACTAATTGTTTGGGTTTGAAGTATTCTGGTCCCTGGCGTGCTGGTGTGTTGATTTCTTTTAGCTTGCTGTGTACTAGATAATCTTTAAGGTTTTTATTTTTTCTGTAGGCCGATATAATTTTATAATCTTTTAGAAGATCGTCTGTTCGGTTCTCAAAATTCCTTTTTATTCTGTTGTTGGCTAGTGTGCTCTGTGTTGAATAACTGGTTATCAGGGCCAATTTGGGGCCTGTATCTCGCACTATCTCGCACAGAGGAATATGTCTGAGGATTATCCCATATAGCCCTGGTTCACCCGTTTTAGTGTGTGTGTGTGTGTGTGTGTGTGTGTGTGTGTGTGTGTGTGTGTGTGTGTGTGTGTGTGTGTGTGTGTGTGTGTGTGTGTGTGTGTGTGTGTGTGTGTGTGTGTGTGTGTGTGTGTGTGTGTGTGTGTGTGTGTGTGTGTGTGTGTGGGGGGGGGGGGGGGGGAGGGGGGGGGAGTGTGGGAGGGTGATAATTGTCACTGACTGCACACACTCCCATAGACATAGAAAGATACTGTAGACGCCTCTTCTGGCTCTGGAGCGGATTGCTAGACAGAGGGCAAGCCTCTGCGTTGGTGCTTCACAGGGACGATGTTGGGTATTTGTATAAAAAAATAGCAAGGAATAATTCATAATACTATAGTATCCATCTTCAGCAGGGGTCACGGACAGTCTTGGTCTTAACCGTGCAGGCAAATTGGAGAATTTTCTGTTTTACACACCATTATAATGTCCTTATTTGATCATAAGACCCAATTACTGTACGTACGTACTACGACACAGAAGCATAAGGAGTCCAACTGGTTCTCAAATGTTTTATTTGCAAGGACCCCCTTAACTCTGAGAGTGTACAAATGGAACCAAATGGACCCTTACGGGTTCATTTGGTTCCATTTGTACACTCTCAGAGTTACCGACCTGTCATGGTCATTCAGGGACTAGCTCTTTATGTGTTTTTGGTGATGTTATCATCGTCCGCTCATTTTGTATGTCCGTGGCAAAAAATGGAATTCGGACAAAACTTTCCACCGAGAGGCGCCAGCATGCCGATGACGGCCGCTGATCTTTGGGAGTTGCAACCTTTCCACTCATGTTGTCTCTATCCTTGCTCCGTTGCAGTGGGACCCAAGGGTCAACCTTTCCACTCATGTTGTCTCTATCCTTGCTCCGTTGCAGCGGGACCCAAGGGTCAACCTTTCCACTCATGTTGTCTCTATCCTTGCTCCGTTGCAGTGGGACCCAAGGGTCAACCTTTCCACTCATGTTGTCTCTATCCTTGCTCCGTTGCAGTGGGACCCAAGGGTCAACCTTTCCACTCATGTTGTCTCTATCCTTGCTCCGTTGCAGTGGGACCCACGGGTCAACCTTTCCACTCATGTTGTCTCTATCCTTGCTCCGTTGCAGCGGGACCCAAGGGTCAACCTTTCCACTCATGTTGTCTCTATCCTTGCTCCGTTGCAGTGGGACCCAAGGGTCAACCTTTCCACTCATGTTGTTTCTATCCTTGCTCCGTTGCAGTGGGACCCAAGGGTCAACCTTTCCACTCATGTTGTCTCTATCCTTGCTCCGTTGCAGCGGGACCCAAGGGTCAACCTTTCCACTCATGTTGTTTCTATCCTTGCTCCGTTGCAGCGGGACCCAAGTGTCAACCTTTCCACTCATGTTGTCTATCCTTGCTCCGTTGCAGTGGGACCCAAGGGTCAACCTTTCCACTCATGTTGTCTCTATCCTTGCTCCGTTGCAGCGGGACCCAAGTGTCAACCTTTCCACTCATGTTGTCTCTATCCTTGCTCCGTTGCAGCGGGACCCAGGGGTCACGACTGGGAGCAGAAGAGGCTGACGGTCCACTACACCGCCTCACTGCAGCACCACCAGGAGAACAACGTGTTCATCGAGGGCAGCAGACCACAGTACCTGGAAGACCTGCACACCGAGGCACAGGAGGGCCTGAAGATACAACAGCAGCAAGGTGACTACGCACGCACGCACGCTAACATGCTGATGGAGAGTTAGATGGATATGATATGTGACCGTTGATTTTTTTTTATATTTTCGTTTTTTCATGTCATATGAAAGCAGGGAATCATACAGTTGCTTCAAATTTACATTGGTTCAGTTTGCGAGTTAAAAAAAACAGGCTTGAAAGGTTCACTTCTGTGGACTAACATTACACCTAGCTACATGTTTAATACTTTTTTCGATGTCGATTTCAGCTCTGACATTTATTTCAGACATGATATGTGAAGAGTCAGAGCCTGTGCTAATAACTCATTTTGGATTAAATTAAAAATTAAACTCCTGAACAATATTAGTCTTGCCGCCATGACTGTCTCTGTATCAAAAAGAGTCACATATGATGATAGATAGCTAAATGATATTGTGGATAGATGTGATAGATATTAAGTAGATAATTAGACGGACGGACAGACAGATATTTTTTTTTTCTCACACAGAGCACAGGAACGGTGTCAACTTTCCCGATGACACGAGCACTGCCGTAAGTACAACAAAGCTTGATGAGTGACATCTCCGTTTTATACACTAACAGAATACAACCAAATTAAATAGCGGATCTTGTGTGTGTGTGTGTGTGTGTGTGTGTGTGTGTGTGTGTGTGTGTGTGTGTGTGTGTGTGTGTGTGTGTGTGTGTGTGTGTGTGTGTGTGTGTGTGTGTGTGTGTGTGTGTGTGTGTGTGTCTGTGTCTGTGTCTGTGTCTGTGTCTGTGTCTGTGTGTCTGCAGTCTGCAGACCATCTCCAGCCTGAGCGGGACGGCTCCACAGACAGAGGTGACAACTTTCCGTGTGGAATCTCAGACGACGGGAGTTCCGTCACCGCGGCGACCACCTCCGCCGCCATGTCAGCGGCGGTGTCTGCCAGGCCGGTGCTCACCCGCCAAGGTGAGATTAACCCGCCACTATTTGTACAACTCTCAGAGTTACAGACCCATAAGGGTCCATTTGGTTCCAAACTATCATTTAGCTGAGGACCCCCTGGAACTCCCTCAAGGAGCCCTGGGGGTTTCCGCGAGTAAAAGTACAAAAAGTATTGGCATCAAAATGGTCTTAAAGTACCCAAAAGTTAAAAGTACTCATTGTGCAGAATGTCCTATTTCAAGTTTTCAAATGTCTACAAATCTTTGGAAAATAGCAGATCTACGAGCTTGCAGATCGGCTATTTTCAAATGGCCGTAATGTATATGGGGCTGGAGTTGTTACTGTATGTTTTGTAATAATAATCAAAATCTACAAAGTAACTAGTAACTAAAGATTTCAAATAAATTTAGTGGAGTAAAAGTACAATATTTGCCTCTGAGATGTAGTGTAGTAGAAGTAAAAGTACTGGAAATTGAAAATACTCCAGTAAAGTACCTCAAAATTGTACTTAGGTGCATTACACTAAATGCACTTACCGGTAGTTGCTTTCCAGCACTGCTGAAAAGGAAGCATTGGGGTCCTGTTGGCCTCATCATGATAATGGGGTGCTAATCATAGGCCTGCATCGCGTGCAGGACGGGGTTGATCTTTATGAGACAGAGCAGAGGCACGTAATCTGGCATGCACGTCTCACTCCCAGCAGCATGTGGCGCCGTTGTGGGTATATGATGTGGAATCAAAGCCAGAGCGACAAAATAAAGAAATACAGTATGCACACACACGCTCATGCGTGGGGTGCACACACACACACACACACACACACACACACACACACACACACACACACACACACACACACACACACACACACACACACACACACAGCTGTAGCTTATTTTATATACTCTGAGCATCGACAAACCAACACTGCCACTGCCTGGCATGTCACAGCTGGCGGTAAGGCATGCCATGTGTGTCTGTGCGACGTGTGCGTGTGTTAATGCAGTAAAACAGCATCCCCTTTGAGAAATGCCAGTTTCCTGCATCATCACACATCTTGTCATTAATCCCACGTTAACTTCAACTTCTCCAGTCTGAAGTGCTTCTCCCTCCTCTGAACGTCGTGTCCTTTCTTTCCCAGCTTCCACATTCAAGCCTCTGAATCCAGTGAAGACGACGGATAAGAGCAAGAAGAGGAGCAGAAGGACCACCATCATGGGAATACCCCAGCAGGTCCAGAAAGAGCTCGGTATGTCCACCAAACCAATGTTATTATACAGTATAGAGCTCGGTATGTCCACCAAACCAATGTTATTATACAGTATAGAGAATTCTTTCCATATAAAGAGCTCGGTATGTCCACCAAACCAATGTTATTATACAGTATAGAGAATTCTTTCCATATTCGGATTTCGGTTCCATCGTCAAACATGGATTCGTTAAATATAATACTTTTAGAATGGCCCTAAAATGTTTGCAAAGTAATGTCGACATACCTTTCCATGATGCCAGTATACACGTCAGGTTTTTGAGCTTTTGGTTCTTCCACTTTTTGGTTTCTGCAAAACGCCCACCCAGCGCCTGGGCCAGACCGCTCTGCAGACTACAAAATGATAATGTTGCTTCTCTTTTGGATTCATGTTTCGGCACCACCACAAAAGAGCACCTTGTTAAAAAAGAACTTGTTTTACTGTGCACACATTTTGAGACTTGTTGTTACTCCCATGTATGGAACCGAAATGCGAACATTCACCATCAGTATCCTTTGCACATTGATTCATTCTGACACATTGAGTGCAGCTCGGACCTCAAAATTGCAACATCCTGAGAATTCTGAGATTGAATCGGCTTCAGGAACCTGTGTTGCATTACAAATAGTATGCCTTAAAAAAAAAATCCTTCAACGATGGCATTCATTCTCCTTCCAGCTCTGCAGAGGAACTCCACATTCCAGCAGCTTGCTCCTACACAGCTTCCCAATGGCCTTGGACAGACCAGCGATAGCCAATCAGGGCTTGTAATCGTCCCGACTATTGATGGAGAGACTCCGTTAGCCAATCAGGAAGGGGCCAGAGTGCACCTCACAGACCTTGAGGTGAGGTTCTCCAAAGAAATTCAAGGGACACTTTCCTGTGGCCTTATGTGTAATATGTGGTTTTAGATTTTAGCAGTGTCCATGATGTCACAGACACTGGTCTCACTTCCTTCTTGGACTACATGTTCTCTCAGTAAGACAGCCATCCCCCTATCCACAAGGAGGAGCAGTGCACCAAAGCATTATGAGAATTGTAGTCCAGGAAAAAGGTGAGCCCAGTGTGACATCATGGACACTTCTAAAATCTAAAATATCTAAAACCACGGCCAAAAGGGTTATGGGAAATGTAGTCCCAATTCAGTCCCAATTCATTACAATGGTGGGGGTGGAGCAGTGCGGGGCGCTTCCTGCTCCGTTCTGTTGTTGTGGTCGGCACTTATGTTTGAACACTATGACAAGCAATTACAACGTTTTAAAGTGGATTTTCATGACAAGCAACTCAGTGGTCAAACACGGCAGTGAAACCTGAAACACCATACTTTAATCCCACCATTAAAACTGTTACGGAATATTTTTGAGTGGTGCAACCACTCCAAGGAACAGCTTTGTCCGTGTCCGCCTATGCGTGCGCCTATGTGGCCATGAGCACCAGTATATGACTATAGGGTACCAGTAGGGGCGCTGTTGTGCCAGAGAGAGAGAGAGAGATAGTATTAGTGCTGCACTGTTGCCTGCTAATGAGAGAGAGAGAGGAGAGAGGGGAGTTGCACCACTCAGTTCACACAGGTGTGATTTTTAAATAATACCCACGTTTTTCACAGATTTTGCACGCCTTTTTTTTTGTTTTGTGAAAGGTTATGATGAAATATTAAAGAAGAGTACGTCACATTGCCATGTATTGCTGTACTTCAATATTATTTTTTATGGGATATTTTACATAGGGTAAAATATACCTGAGTTTAGTGATGATTTGACAAGAAGGATGTTTAGTGTTCAACTATGTGCATGTTTTCTAATTTTTCCCATTTCCCTTGTGCCCTGAGAGCAGACTTCCAGAGAACAGCAGCTGCTTAGGCACCATCTACACGCAGTGTACCATGACGAGTACCAGGGACCTGGTCAGGACCAGTACCAGGGACCTGGGTTCCCACTGCACGCCACCTCCAACCAGAGGCCCAAGTCTGTAGCTGTGCCTGGCATGACCACCTCATCCTCTCTGTTCGGCTACCTTCAGGAGCCGCAGGTCAGAAAATTATCTTTATTTTAGATTCTACTAAACATACATTAACCAGCTAAGCCCTAGAACTTAAGCTATTTGAAAATAGCCAATCTACAAGCTCACAACGAGTCACTTTGCGCCGCATTGTGAGCTTGTAGATCTGCTATTTTCAAAAGGTTTTTATACATTTTGAAAACCTGATGAGTACTTTAACTTTTGGTACTATGTAATACTAAGTATATTTTGATGCCGATACCTTTGTACTTTCACTAAAGTAAATATTTTATACCGGACTTTTACTTGTAACAGAGTATTTCTACATTGTGGTTTTTGATACTTTTGAATGAATGAATTAAGATATCAGAGTAGAGGTTTTCCCACTGCTGAATATCACCCTTTATTGATTACGATGTGTTGACCACCTGTTCTAGGGTCCAGTGATGTCCATCTCACCTCAGGCCACCTACCTGTCGAAGATCATCCCCAACGCTGTCCTGCCGGCCTCCGTTGACGTCATCCAGATTGACCGAAGCAGCCGTGCCCGCGGAGGCAACGGCAACCACGGCGGGAGTGTCCGCACCGTGAGCAAAAGCAGCCTGGCGTCTGTGGGCTCGTCAGCCAGCTCTGTGTCCTCGAGGAGATCGGAGGGAGACGGTTCCAATGCCGAGCATTCCCTCGACTCCGCAGCGATGCAAACAAAATCTCCGGGCTCTAACTGGAGTCCATCGCATTCTACTGAGACCATTACGTCCAACCCCTCCGTAACCTCCTCAAATCGGAGATTGGACGTCTGTAGCCAACAGGCGGCGGACCTCGCTGGGCTGGGGAGCCAACCAAAGCGGCATGCCGGGCACCAGGACCATGTGCGTTCCAGGAGCCCCAGCGTTATGAGTGCAAATTCCAGTAAGGCCCCCGGCTCTGATTCGGGATCGGTCTCTGCCGGGGAAGTGAGCAGTAGTGGGCAGGAGAGTGTTAGAAACAGTCAGTCCTTCACCCGTAGTCTGTCTGTTATGAAGACCAAGTTACCCCCGGCACCTCCGCGGAGAACCAACTCTCTGCATCACAACAAGATAAGGACGGACTCCAGCGGTCTGGCAGATCCCGGTGACTCTGTATCTGGAGAGGAGAAAGCGGCCACGAATCGTGGTTTGGCAAAGGATGAGGCTAGCATGGTTGCTGTGGATATCGGTAAGACTCCCGCATGTTCAGCCTCCTCCAGCCCTATCATCCCCATGCAGGTCACCTCTGGTGGGACCGGTGGTCCGGAGCTTCACCCGGAATCCACTTGTTCTTCTCCACAGAAAACCCCATCGGAGGAAGGGAAATTTGACAGGACCATGTCCCCCTCCAGCGGCTACTCCAGTCAGAGTGGCACGCCGACCCTCTCTCCCAAAGGGATCTGCCCCGCCTCCCCCGACAAACAGAAGAAGAAACCCGTGAAACCGGAGAGATCCGGTTCCAGGGCCTCATCCTCGGCGGCGTCCCCGTCATCCTCTCTTACCTCGTTGTCATCGTCTACTTCTGAGCCTCTCAACCCAGAGGTCCTGGCCAATAATAGCCCCAGTCCACTTCAGCAACCTTCTGTTTCTGAAATAGAAAAGGTCAATTCTGTTCCACCTGCAACCACGGCTGTCAGAGAGTTGTTCAACATTCCGCCGCCTCCCAAGGTCAAAGCACCGTGCCCTCCCCCTCCGGAAACCTGGGCTCACAGCCGGCGTACCTTTGAGCTTCTCTGTGGACCTTGTCCTCGACAGACCCAGTCACAGAAACCACTGCAGTTGAAGGAGGGTGCGGTTAAAAAGACAGTAGCTCAGACTGGAGCCAGCAGAGAGCCACAAGGTTTGGATGAAAATCAAACATCCTTGGAGGAACCCACATTGCCATTGCCGGAAAGCGAAGAAAGCGTATTTCAAGACAAACCTGAGAAAGTGTTAGCAACAGTTACAGAAGGTGTCTCCCTGGAGGTCGACAGTATGATAAGTCCAGGTACAGAGCACGAAAGTCTGTCCGTCGCAGACAAGACTGAAGCAAGTATGGAAGTTCAGACACAGGAGCAGCCGAGTCAAAGGCCACTGGACAACGGCATAGAGAGTGGACAGACAAAGCCAAAGAAAGAGCCCCCTCCAGTTATGAAAAAGCCTGTGTCTGTGAGTCTTAGGGAGGAATCAGTGTCAGGGACATCAGTAGAGGGACAGCAACACACAACATTTGACAGCGTCACAATAGAAGTCCACTTGCCTGCTGAGAATGACACATCTTCAACGCAGGCAGAGGTCAAGGGGTTAGTTGATCAAGGCGAGTTTGAGATGAACGGTGAGGTCGCGCCAGAACCACCCACACCCGATACAGCCATGCATACGCTTTCCGTAGATAGCCCCAAAGTCAAAAAGGTCTCGCCTCCACCTTCCCCTCCTCCAGCCTACCAACCCACACCTCCTCCCACCAGAAAGACACCTCCCTCGTCGGTATCCACCCCTCCACCCGAGGAATTAGAAGGGGTACAAGAGGAGGAGACTCACGTCCTGGAGTCTTCCTGGCCACCTCCACCGCCTCCGTTAGAAGGGGACCCTGTGTTTGATGGTGTGGAGGAGTTGGACTTCCCTCCACCACCTCCTCCCCTGGCAGACAGTCTGCCAGATGTTGTGGACAGCTGCGTTGCTGAGATGGATGTTCCCTGCAGGTCCCCTGTGGCTCCAGAGGAAGCTGGCGTGACAGTGGAAGATGCTAAAGAAACTGGGAAATCTGTCGATGCCAAAGAAAGCACGGATTTGCCCTCCGTCGTGGCTCAGACTATTATGGAAGATATAACAGGAGACGCTGTTACACAAGGCTTCGCAGTTGAAACTGTGGACGAGCAAGCCTCATACGAACCAGTAATGACGGATTTGACGCAGTCAGATGATGTCTCACCGGCACCGTCGGAGACCCCACCTTTGCCGACTACAGCGCCACTATCAAATTCTCCCCTAGCTCCACCCACCAGTGTTCCCCCACCTCCCCCACTGCGAACGGAAGATGAAATGCCCCCCGATCCCCCTGTCAGTGCCTCACTTCCACCTCCGGTCAGTGTTGCTCTAACACACACTCTTCCGAATGAGAACCATACCTGTAGCAGTATCAGTTTCAGGAGGCAGCCCAGTCTAGCAAACCGAGAAAGCAGGAGTAAAGAGCTCCTGTCACGACATAAAACTACACCTCCCAAGGAAGACGCAAATATACCCCTTGTCACCCCTTCCTTGCTCCAGATGGTTCGTCTCAGATCGGTCATGGCCGAAGATCCGGTGAATGCACCATCAGAGGAGAGCAGGTCGACCGAAGGAGCGACCCCAACTCAGGAGAGTTGTCCAGTATCCACACCGGGGTCCCAAGGCACTCCGCAGAAGCCCATCCGCAAGTCTCTGTCGCAGAAATCCACATCTCCGGCAGGGAAAGCGTCTTCTGTGACGTTGAACGCCCCTTCCATGCGCTTACAGGAGGCCATCCGTATGAAAACTGCAGCTATGTCTTCAAGAGATGGCCTTCCATCCCGGATAGGCCTGAGACCTTCCATCAGCAGCAGCGGTGCCTGTGAATCAGGGTTTCCTTATCCCAGGTCACTCGAAGGGGGCGATGTGCACAAGTCTCCGGCCTCCACCGCCAGCTTTATCTTCTCCAGGAGCACAAAAAAGGTTGTCGTAGAAACGCCTGCTGCTTCCTCCCCGGAAGCTCAGGCAAGTCTCAAACAAAGTTTGGCTGCTGAACTCATGCTGGTTTCAGACCAATCAAAGGCCTCCCATGTATGCAGTGATGGGGCGAAATCCGATAAAGTGCCGCCACCTGTAGCGAAGAAACCACTCCATGGAAGTGCCAGTCCTTCACACAAGCCTCCCGTTTGTCATCCGAAGACACAGCTGGGCACGGAGGTTAATGGGGCAGCGCAGCCTGGGACGACACCAAACGAGCTAGAAACCACAAGTAAGCACACAAACTTGCAAAGATGTACTGTAGCCTATTCACAATTACAGTAAGCAAGAACAAAAACATGGTAATACATACATAAAAATAGTCATATTCATGAATCATGCATAAGCTAAGAACCTAAGTGGAATATCTATATATAATGAAACTATGCATACATACTATATAGTGCTATGTCTACATAAAATGCTATCTAAGTTACTGTACATAAGTTGATCCTTTGCATACGCCTGTAAGGTCGTTGGGGCTAGGGCAAGTTCTATGGCAAGTGCTACGGGCTAAGATGGAGTCTGAAGAGGTGGGTGTCAACAATAGATCAATAGCAATGATGACTCAGGTCTTGTCATGAAAAGACAGAATGCAAATACCAGCATTACGCTGATTCTGAGAAGCTAAGCAGTTAAGCCCTATAGAACGTGCTCTGGTTACTAACAAGAGAAAGCGACGCACAAACAACACCACACACTGCTTGCTTTCCTGTCAAATTAATGTGCAAGCATGTGCTTCAAGCTGCCTTAATGTAAAGCTCATGATCATGGCTTACCAGCTGAATTAGGCCAGGGAACTGAAAACCCCTTAATGTAACTGTATTTTAGTTTAATTTATTCGCACAATAAAAACAGCACAAAAAGGTAACATCATTCAAAGAGAAAAATAAGTGCAGGTGAGAAATGAAACCCATAAAGGGCTTATGGTTCTCACCTAAAATAATAAACAAATGGTAAGTTAGACAAAGTAATAAAACATATGGTATGAAACAAACAACAAATGTGTGGGTGTGTGAGTCTGTGCATGAGTGTAAGTGTAAGTGTGTCTGTGTATGTGTATGCAGAATAATTAAGGCTACATTACATGGCAGAAGCAGTGAAGAGGCTTGATTCATAAGGCTGGCCCTCAATCTACAGTATGTTTAAAGTTACAGAATGAAGATGAGGAGTTGGAAATATCATGTATGTGTGTATGTAAAGTAAAGAACCTATGTCTTTAATGGAGAACTGGTACGTATTCTGTTAATAATACCTTGACTTATGGCATTTCTTGTCTTTTTGTCTTGTCTCCAGCTATAACAGTGACACCAGACACAATTGAAACGCTTTTTTGAAGAAAAAAACTACTTTGTGTCAACTAAAGAAAGTGGACTCATGCCGGATTTGAACAAAGCAAAGGACTACAGTACAAGCACGTGAATGAGAAATAACAGCAGGGGCCAAGGAGTCTAAACAATGAGTGACATTTAACTCAACTGAGTTTTCTTGTGTGCAACGTTTTCTCTAAAAGCCTTAGCCTATAATGGCCTTCCTACATATTTATGCAAAAAAATAATGTGTTGGTCCCCGTTTCTTATGATAGCTTTATTCTGGAGTATTTTTCTAAACTTTCGAGTGTCTTTCTGCTCCAACTAGGGCCCTCAGGATGGAATGGTGCAAGTTGGTTGAAGGCTGTGTTATGTTTTGGCTTGTATTGGGAAAGAGCTCCTCCAGGAGGCTGAATTTGGTAGTGGTCACTCCAGCTCCAAAGTGTTTGGACAAAACATTTCGGAACAGAGCCTATCGTCTAATGAGGTTATATTTTCAACGTATTTTCTTTGTTGTAACGGCATAGGTGGTTCTTATATGGATTTGCGCCATCTTCATCGTGAAAGGCTCACGGTTGTATCCACCACAAGCATCCTCATCTAATGAGATGACATTCAGAGAATTTCAGACTGACATGATGGTATATCATTTTTTGCTTATGGATCAAACTACAAAAACAATGATGCAAAATGTAAATCTTGCTTCTGAGAGTCTGGATAGAGGGATCCAGGATAGTGCTTGAGAAAAAGGGATGCTGCACATTTTAGTCAACGGTAAAGAAGAAAAGCACTTTTGTAAAGCAATAGTAGAAAAACAGTTTATGGCTTTAAACACAGCATTTCAAAAACAAAACATAAATAAATCTTTAAATACATGAATTAATAGCATCTACACACAATTTGCACAATCTATTGTTTTGGATGTAATAGGTTAATCCAACACATCTGAAATATTTCTGCTAAGACCACACTAACATTACCCTATTTATTTATGTTTGATTGTTTCTACTGTTAGCATAGTCTTATCACCTTTCCCTAACAAATAGAATATTTGAAGAAAGGCTTCCAATGACAAATTATTTTCTTCTGGAAACCACTCGTGGGGGATGTAAAGATTAACCCTACCTACATGATTGATACACTGGAATACACTTAACGAGAGGTCTTGATGTTTTCTCAATAAAGTGAAATCGTCAGCCTCTCTTTGCATTTGTAATTTTTTTGCTAAAAGCCTGTTTGGTACCTTGCCTGTCACTATTTGCACAAACTGCCCTTACCCAGCAAATTTATTAGTGAGTTATTTTGAGGCTCTTCTGAGAGTTTTGAAAAAGGTATACCTTTTGGTGATTATGACTTAAGAATTATGTACAGTTATTACTTCTATAAATAAATTCAAAGTGTATTAAATGTGTCTAATTCTTTGCACAAGTTTGTTCTTCATAGATGTTCCACAAATGGCCTTCTCGTTTCCATAAAGGACAGGCACGGCGACTCGTCAGGTAAGATTTGCGGTTAACTCCGCCCACGTATGAATACACTGGGTGGTGGTCTGGTCGGGTGGTCCATGTTGCACTGTCCATCGCCTAACGTGATGCTCGGCACGCGCCTACCCCAAACAACAGACATGCAAGCCATCTATCCACAGATAAATCCGTCGTAGTGTGTGCGCTCAGTTCAGAACTGTCAATGTTGTTGTGCACCGTTTCCTTATATCTGTCGCCATAGTGACAATGAGGCTGGAAAATGGCGACCGGAAGTAGCTCGTTCTGAGCGAGCCTCCACTCTGTGCCTGTCCTTTATTGTTAAACCACATGAACCCTAGTGTTCTATTCTGGGGGTGAACATTCAGCAATAACAGATCTACAAGCTCACAACACATCACAAAGTGGCATGTGAGCTGGTAGATCGACAGTGGTTCCCAAAGTGGGGTCCGGGTCCTTGGGGGAGTTCCAGGGGTCCCCAGCTAAATGATGGTTTGGAACCAAATGGAACCTTGTGGGTCTGTAACTCTGAGAGTGTAAACAAATGGATCCATTTGGGTCCATTTGGTTCCATTTGTACACTCTAAATTAATTATTGATTTTATTACAATATAAATTGGGGGTCCCAAAGGGAGGCCATTAGAAAGGCCATTAAATGGGGGTCCGTATATCGAATCACTAATGCATGTCAAACTGGGGGTCCTTTAAATTCAACGGGTTGAGAATCTCTGCTAGAGCCGTAAAAATCTTCTCTTACGGGGGTCCCTCCTGGCATACCTTTTTAAATGGGGGTCCGCAGGCTAATTAGTGTCAATTTGGGGGTCCAAAGTTTGGGAACCACTGGTGTAGCAAAATTGTTTCTCGAATCTCAACCTTTCCATCTTCCATGCTTCTGTGGCATTTAGTGTCAGTGGTTGGTCAATTAGTGGTTGGTTGGTAAGCACATTTGTGGTTCAAGTCTAGCCTAAAATTTTGACTCTCGTAGATGTATGACAAGACCACCATTTTCACATGGTTCAAATTCCTCAAATCAAACTGAAAGCAGGAAGAGAAAAACACTAACCCCAAATAAAGGTTAAATCAAGTGCCTCAATAAAATAAAACTGGCTAATTATATGAAACAATGGGAGAAAAACCTATAAGTTAACAGGTCATCACAAAACAAATGCTTGCACTGTTTGCAGTCTTCGTAGTGCTACTCCAAATCTTCCAGCAGGTGGCAGCAAAACCGTAAAAATAGGACGTCTAAGCAAAGTAAGCATGTTTCTGCCCAAATTGGTTCAGGTTGAGCTGCTGAGCAGGTGCTGATTACAGTGATGATCAAACACCAATCAAGCAAATGTTTGGTCGTTTTTTGGGCCACCACAATGCTTTTCCAATGGGAGTCACATGGTTTGACCAAACATTTTTGTTTGATGAGGGGAGAGGAGCAGAACACCACCAGCATTCAGCAATCAAACAAAAATGTTTGGTCAAACCATGTGACTCCCATTGGAAAAGCATTGTGGTGGCCCAAAAGAATGACCAAACATGTGCTTGATTGGTGTTTGGTAGGTGTGAATGAGGCCTCATAGGTAGGCTGCAATAATTAGGCCACATTTAATTAAACTTAATTAACTTTAACATATAATCAAATTAATGATTTATGTAATTAATTTGGACTTAAAGCCTAAATTAATTACAAATAAATGGTGGTCATTCTGAACGAGTGTGAAGGCAGGGTGTGAAGATACAGTTTAGATCCTAAATTCAATTGTGTCCTATAATTCAGAATGAGTGAGAAAATGATGCATTGTTGTTAGTGGTGTGGTCACTGTGGTGGACTGTGCACACATGGTCATGACTGTTCCTCTAGTCTATGGGTCTAAGGTCATGCAAAGTGCATACTCTGCACAAAGAAATAAACTTTATTTTGCAAACAAGGGCAGACATGCTTGGCTTATATAATGTCACTGCTGTAGGCAGCCTTCTATGCAGAGAGAAGACACACAGCCCAAGACTCCCCTTGCAAGTCTGTCTTTCTGCTGTGCTATCTCAAAGATCAATTTAAATAAAAACAGGTCGTGCACCCATTTACAAATTTTCAGTTATAGTTAGTCACTACTAGTCACTGCTTTATTGGGGCTAGTTAAACACAATTTTTTTCACCTATCATACCAATTTCTTGTAGTCTACAAGTTTACAACTGTATTAGGCCTTACCAATAATGAAATTCAAGAATTTAAACAGCTATTCTTAATAATAAACATTTTAAAGTTGTATAGGATACTGTTAGCTATATAGCAGTGAAGACAACAGGCCAAGTGACAGCTGTGGAAGTGAATGTGCACGAGCACGACTACACATGGTCGCAACCAGTGGTGGAAAAAGTACTCAAAGGTTTTACTTAAGTAAAAGTATAAATACTGCAATTTAGAACTACCCCGTTAAAGGTAAAAGTACGGAATTCAAAATGTACTATTGGCAACCAAAAGTAGAAAGTACTCATTATGCAGAAATGTCCCATTTCAACTTTTCAAATGTATAAAAGTCTTTTGAAAATTGCAGATCTACAAGCTCACAATGCGTCTCGATGTGACACATTGTGAGCTTGTAGATCGGCTATTTTCAAATGGCCAAAATATAGGGCTGAATGTGGTTAATGTATGTTTTGTAATAATAATCAAAATCTACAAAAAAAAAATAGTAACAAAAGTTTTCAAATAAATGTAGATGAGTAAAAGTAAACGTAGGCTACTAAATATTTTAAATACTCCAGTAACGTAAAAGTACCTCAAACTTTTACTAAAGTACTTAAGTAAAGTCCACTACTGGTCGCCGCCCTCATCAAGTCACCATTCGGCCCTTACCCCGAAATGAGCTTGACACCCTCGATATAAACCCTTTCATCTCTAACCAGTTTTGCATGCCTTTTTTTAGCCAAGATTTCAGGGAAAGGAATTAGTTCCGAACAGCAACCCGATGCCATTGTAAAAAAATTGCTACCAATTCTATTACTTTATAGCCTACAGAGAGAATGATGCAATCTGCTGGCTCCATGTGAGCAGACATAAATAAAAACAGAGCGCGCTGCACATTGCCTTTATACATACATACATAATAATAAATTATAGTTGAGCCAGATGGCAGTGAACTTGTGACCTACAGTTTCCGTTGACTGTCCCTGACCTGTCTATATTCTCCCAAGGACCAGAGGGTGGGTGGGTGGGTGGGTGTGTGTGTGTGTGTGTGTGTGTGTGTGTGTGTGTGTGTGTGTGTGTCACTCACACAGTCACACACGTCACAGTTTCCATTCTAAACATACTGTAAATAAACCCAGTCTACTTCTGAGAACCATAACCATACTCAGTCAGCTGTAGTGTTATTATTATTGTGACCACGTGCTCTCTTGTCCATGGGTTGTTGTAATGTAAGGCATCTCATGTAAGTCACACTGAGAAAGTGGACCACAGCACATACAAGAGCACATGACTTCCTCCTACTTACGATAATCACGTCACAATAATGATTTACTGTACTATGCTTCGGAGATTCAACGCCAAGGCTGTCAAAATGTCCCACATTAGAGAAACACTGACCGCAAAGAAATGACCTTACAGGCATATGCAAAGGCTCAATTTATGTAACTTAGATAGCATTTTATGTAGACATAGCACTATAATAGCATTATATGTAGACATAGCATTATAAAGTATATATGCATAGTTTCATTATCTAGATATTCCACTGTTACGTTCTTAGCTTACATATGATTCATGATAACTAATTTTTTGTATTGCCATGTTTTTGTTCTTGCTTAATGTAAATCGCTCTGCATTAAGAGTGTCTGCTAAATGCCTAAATTGTAATTATAAATGTCAATCTAGGTTTATAGGTTTGTACTTTGAGTACTGTCATATCATTTAATTTTTATGTTGACCTGTTTATGGTTATTGTTTTAGTGATGACTGATGATGAAAATACATAAGCCCATAAAACAAGGTTTGGAAGCCAAAATGGAACTCTCCGTCCAAACGCCACCTGGCTGGACTTTAACCGGCTTTCTCTCTCTCTCTCTCTCTTTCTCTCTCTCTCTCTCTCGTGTGTGTGTGTGTGTGTGTGTGTGTGTGTGTGTGTGTGTGTGTGTGTGTGTGTGTGTGTGTGTGTGTGTGTGTGTGTGTGTGTGTGTGTGTGTGTGTGTGTGTGTGTGTGTGTGTGTGTGTGTGTGTGTGTGTGTGTGTGTGTGTGTGTGTGTGTGTGTGTGTGTGTACACGTGTATGTGTGTACGTATATGCTATATCTGTCATGGAGTTGCCCTTTCCCCTTCTTTCTGCGTCCACACACAGTGTACGGTGTTTTCCCAGCAGTTCAAAGAGCAGAGTTTGTCTGGCCCATATACTGTAGACATACTATTGATTTGTACCGTCTATCTCAGTTCATCGTCAACATGTGGTTCACATGTGTGGTTCATGATGTAGTGGCAACCGTGACAACCTCAAACTGTGAACAAAGTTATTCCAAATCAGTGCATATGTGTAACTCAACATAAAAATGCAGTATCAGATCGGTCTCAAAATAATCCCAATTATTTAATCGGCTTTCACCAGCAAAATGAATGAATTAATTAAAAATGTAAAGAAATCGTCAATGAGTTCAATATAAATCAAAAGTGTCTAGTACCTATAGTCTAGATTTCTATAACAAAAGCCAAATCAAATATGATGTAAACTTTACATTTACGTTCAGTAGTCATTCAGTTGTGAAAACAGACTTAAAAAAGTGTATAGGCTATTTATTGATTAACTGAATACTTTATTAACAGGCTTTGGGCCAAGCCACTAGGGCCTAGGCTTGTTTCCATTGTGGTCCTCTGTATAATATCGGAATCGGTCATAGAATCAGTATCGGCAGACATGACCCTGCAAATAATCAGAGATCGTATAGCGGTAATAATTTCATAATTGTGCACCCCTAAGTATGACGGCACGTTCTTGTAGCCTACAGTGAGTATGTTATGACGATTACACAAAGTAAGCCTAGCTAGTACTAAACATCTGCAAAGACAAGTTATAGTCTCAGCGATTTGTGCAAACACTTTGGCTCAGTGTGCATTCCAGCCAGCCACATTGTGTGAGTTCATAGATGATAGTGCGTGATTCATGAATGTGTGTCAGGGCTGGTACAGATGTCACACAGACACAAGCCTTCTCATGATGCGTTTCTTTAAGACATGATAGGACAGGACCTAGTGTGTCCACAGTGGACTCTCTGAAACTAGGACAAACTGGTCACTGTAGTCATTTAAGCCACTACTTGAGGATGCAACACATAGCGACTGTACTTGTTATTTGTAGCCCCAGTGTATTAGCGTTATGATGGTCTTTTTTAATATTGCACATCTATATTTCACATTATTTATGTAAAATTGTGTTATTTTTTTTGGTACGTGTGATAATATTGTACTCGGGACGTCCTTGCAAAAGATCATGCTCTCAATGGTCTTCCCTGATTAAATAAAAGTACATTTAAAATAAACAGTCAGCACAAAGACTACATTTAATAATAATAAAATAATAGTAATAATAATGCATTTTATTTATAAAGCGCTTTACATTCTCACGAATCTCAAAGTGCTACAAAGATTAAAAGGCTAAGCATGGCAAAAAATAAAATACAATAAAAGAAGCATATTAAGCAACATCATAAGCATACGGAGCGTGATCAATAACATCCTGGGACCCAACATGTTTTCTTAAAAAGGTGGGTCTTTTTTTTTTTTATAAAGTATATTTATTGGTTTTTTAAAGACAAACAGACATTATACAACAAGAACATAATAACAAATAAAATAAAATAAAATAAAATAAAAACAGCTCAGGCACAACACTATTAAGATTGAATATACAAAGACATGACAAGGACAATGAACCCTAATGACAAGTGGCTTTTAAAAAGGTGGGTCTTTAATGAGTCTGTGGACAGTGGTGCTCTCAGGTGCATAGGGAGAGAGTTCCACAGACATGGGGCTGTGTGGCGGATCGAAGGCCCGGTCGCACAAGGTGCGGAGGTTGGTGTGGGGGACAGGGAGAAGATGGGTGTTTGTTGAAGGAGCGGAGGCTTCGAGTGGCGGGTTTAGGGGCGATGAGTTCTTTGAGATAGGGGGGGCATTTCCGTAGACGCACTGGTGTGTAAGAAGGGAGATCTTGTATTCAGTCCTGAAGACCAGTGGAGAGAACGGAGGGTGAGTGTATCATATTTTCTCACTCTCATCAGGATCCTAGCTGCGCTGTTTTGAATGTACTGGAGCCTCTGGAGGCTCCAGTACATCCGGTACAAAATCAGTGTGACATAGTATAGGCAGACAGAAAGAACATCACATACTGCAGGCGTGCTGGGTAAATTGAGACTGACTGAGGGTGTGTCACCTACAGGGGTGTGGTGTAGTTATCAGGAATGTTAAAGTATGACAAAGATGACAGCTATAGGGAACTATAGAAAAGTATATGCTCCTCGGAACGCCAGGTAGTAGAAGTCAATCGTAGGCAATCAGGATGCGTTCATGATCTGAGGCATTTTGTTCAAAACGGGTGACTCCCGCAAACCTCACATGACTATAGAGATAATGTGTACCGATTCGCATGTCTGTAAACGTGTTTTGAAAACAGCCTGAGCCCTGAGAGAGGAAATTACACGTGCAGGATGCTTATATGCTGTTGACGCTGTCTTATCGTCTCCTGTGGCTATATCTATTCCCTTGTTTGTGAAGGTCCAGTATTATGCGTGTGTGTGTGTGTGTGTGTGTGTGTGTGTGTGTGTGTGTGTGTGTGTGTGTGTGTGTGTGTGTGTACATTGTCTTCCTTTCTCTCTCACCCATCTACAGTTCTCTTTCCCTGTGGAGAGAACCCAGCTGCACCTCCCTGGAGCTTCTTAAATGTCTGCATCTCATCATGATATAGTCCCTGCATGAGGCCTGGACCTGATGACATTACAAACACGCCCTGTGATGTGTTTGATACATCTACGGCTCTACATGATGTCTCTTCAATTGTTATATCTTGCTTTTATGACTCCAAAGATTGCCTCATGCTTCACCTCACAGTGTACCTCGCCCTTCCTGCAGGCAGCGGTGGGAAAAGTACTCAAATGTTTTACTTAAGTAAAAGTATAAATACTTATAACTACTCTGTTACGTTACTGCTAAGTAAAAGTCCGGAATTCGAAACTTACTTGAGTAAAAGCATAAAAGTATTGGCATCAAAATGGACTTGAAGTACCAAAAGCACAAAGTAGGCTACTCATATGCAGAATGTCCCATTTTCAAGTTTTCAAATGTATCAAAATCTTTTGAAAATAGCTGATCTACAAGCTCACAATGCGTTGCATCGCGACGCATTGTGAGCTTGTAGCTCGGCTATCTTCAAATGGCCAAAATGTATATAGGGCTGATGTCGTTAATGTATGTTTTGCAATAATAATCCAAATCTACAAAGTAACTAGTGTCACTAAAGTTTTCAAATAAATGTAGTGGAGTAAAAGTACAATATTTGTCTCTGAAATGTAGTGGAGTAGAAGTAAAAGTACTAGAAATTGGGAAAGACTCAAGTAAAGTACAAATACCTCCAAATTGTATTTTAGTAAAGTACTTAAGTACAAGTTACTTTCCACCAATGCCTGCAGAGAACATTTTATTCTCCAACCACGTCTCCCTGCTGCAGTATACAGACTGCATACAGACATTTTGGCACATTTTCAAGTTACTGCTGACTCGGTGTTGAACCTTGCTCTTACAGTAGGCATACATCTAATCAGATGAACTTCTTTTTTTAAATGTCCTCACTGGACCTCCAACCTAGCTCTGCCACTATAATGTGCGCGCTACATGACCTATACTGTAACTTCTTGGCTCCTGCAATATTGACTGCATGTTGTAGGATAGGCCACTATGACTCGCGTCTGGTTTTGGCTTCCATCTTGAATGCTAAAGTATTAGTGTTAATGCTACCGAGCTAAAATAAGGCCAATCCTTGCCCTAGAAAACGCCAATGTTCCCATCGCGCTCACCGGATAATCAGAAAAGACATCCGAACATCGCCGATCTGGTCAACACCACGGACAGCTGAAAATAGTCGGATCTACAAGCTCACAACGTGGCGCGCTGCTTGTAGATCTGCTATTTTCAGCATGCAAACCCAGTGTAAAATGACTTATTTTAGTGTAGGCCTAGTTTTATTTGTTGACGAAATTGTCAATATATTTAGTCTTAGTTTCCGTCTTCATAGTTTAGTTTTCATTTAGTTTCTATTTAGTTTTTTTCGTCAGTGAAAAAAGCTAGTCGACGAAATCAACACTGATCAACATCCACTTTCAACACATTTCCCAGGACAGGGCGGGTCTGCTCTATGTTCCCCAGGTTCTATGTTCCCTACTTACCTTACGGTTAGGTTTCGGGTTCCCCACTTACCTTACGGTTAGGTTTCGGGTTCTATGTTCCCCACTTACCTTATGGTTAGATTTCGGTAAGCTTTGGAGTTCTATGTTCCCCACTTACCTTACCCTCCGGGACCACTGTCAGACTGCTAGGGTGATGGTCTGCCCAAGCGTATCGACCTACATCGGTACAAATCCCCATGGTCAGAGGTCAGAGGCGCCAAAATCCCCTATATATAGTAGTTGCTCTAATGTTATCTTTTCGGGGGTCACCGTCCACAAAGCTGCGCCAACGATGCAAACGACCTCCTCGCCAAAGACTACTGACCCTCCCGGAACGCCCTACGCCCCATAAACCTTCAATAGTAACTGTGAGAACCTTTCTCAAAGGTGTGGTTTTTTACTTTTGAAATCAAACACTCAAATAATAATCAAATAATGTTAGAACTCACATTCTTGTCCTCACAACCTGTTCTGTCTCATTCAAGCAGAAATTCTTAAAAAACCAGAGAGGCTCAGCCCGATTGGACTGCTTTGTGTTTAATTTGAAACTATTGTTAAATATTTCAAAAGATTGAAAACATAAAGCTCCCACTGCCCACTTATCTATACTCAAATGTATTTAAAAGGCTTTAAAATGTTTACTTACTGCTAATCGTATTGTTAAAAACATGATTAAAGTCTGGCAGGATGATGATAAAAAACATCTGAAGGGTACACCCTTCCCATTTATCGCTTCAGCACAATTTGGGGAAATGGCTGTTTCGCCACAGGCAATGCGGATGGGGGCTTTAAGTTATTGGGCAGATAAAGGAGTTAAACAATTAAAGGATGTTTTCCCAAAGTGGGAATCTGCTTTCATTTTAAGGACTAGTTGCTAAATACAATCGACCTTGTAAATACCTCTTTAAGTATCTACAACTCAGGAGCTTTTATAGCACTCTTTGTTAATCCCTCCTCTGTCAGTATTGGAGAAAGCTCTTAACAAGAATCTCTTTGAAAGTGGCATATCTGAATTTTATACTCTCTTGGTAGAATTCCTTCCTGAGCCGTTCGAATCTAGATTCAATGCCTGGGATTCTGATTTACAAGGAGAACTAACAATGGAACAGTGCAGCTATATGGAGGCTCAAACCCAGACGGCTAATACTTGGTTAAAATGACTGATGAGGGTGTATATCACACCAGAGAAACTAATTAGATTCAATGCTGATATTCCAGGTACCTATATCAGATGTGGAGATGACAAAGCTACACTATTCCATTGTTTGTGGTCATGGGGAGGCATCCTTTGGTTAGACATAGCATTGTTTAGATATAGCATAGGACTGAATTAAGGTTTGTGAGGGGTGCGTTAAAACGACTGGATTAAGGTTGGTGAGGGGTGCGTTAAAACGACTGGATTAAGGTTGGTGAGGTGTGCGTTAAGGGTTGGGAGAGGGTTAAGGTTAGGTTTAGGTGTGCTGCCCCGTGGGAGGTTAGGGTTAGGGTGAGGGTTTGAGATATCGGACCAATGGTATGTCTAACCAAAAGCATAATGCACCTGTGGTCATGCCCAAGAGTGAAGGAAGATCTTATTCATTAATGGAAGTGTAGTGTAGTGTAGTGTAGTGTAGTGTAGTGTAGTGTAGTGTAGTGTAGTGTACTGTACTGTACTGTACTGTACTGTACTGTACTGTACAAGCCCTCCCTGGCCTGTGTGTGTCTGTGTGTTAGGCTGTGCAACAGTGACACTTGGTGATGAACAAAGGCTATGCTATTTTCGTGCTCGGACACAGACACACACACACACACACACACACACACACACACACACACACACACACACACACACACACACACACACACACACACACATAGCTGTCTATAGGAGTGGTTGCTTACACTCCAAAAGATACAGAAGAGTTGTTTGAAAAAGTAATATGGGGGCGATGTATTCAGTATGTCAAGGACAATGATCTATCTCATATAATGGATGAGTCTGGAGCTCTGCAGATGTTGGTCTTGCGGCCATAAGGACTTTGGTGACTGATACCAAACTAAAGAATGTATGCATATGTATGCGTTGTATGTCTTTTGTCTTGGTTTGTTTTGTCATATTTAACTAAGTGATTGTATCATCAGATTTTGTGGTGTCAGGTGTTTTTATTTATTAGAGCTACAGACAAACAAACGCAGAGACCTATACGAAAATGTACAGTGACAAATACCCCAACAACAAACAAACAAACAAATAAACAAGCAGGGACTGAGGATATACTCTCCCCTTTGCCTTCGGCCTGTCGGAGATGTTAATGTTACTTACTTACTATTCAGTCAGGAGACTATTGTAAATAAAATCAGTGACATAATCATTCTGGGACGATCGCCAGGTTCAGTTTATCCTGACCAGGGTCAAGTCATCAATCTGCCACATTGACACAAAGACATGGACTTTGAATCTGAGCTGAGCGGTCCAAATGTATAATGCCAAACACTCCCCCCCCACCCCCCACACACGCACACACCATTTTCTGTGTGTGTGTGTGTGTGTGTGTGTGTGTGTGTGTGTGTGTGTGTGTGTGTGTGTGTGTGTGTGTGTGTGTGTGTGTGTGTGTGTGTGTGTGTGTGTGTGTGTGTGTGTGTGTGTGTGTGTGTGTGTGTGTGTGTGTGTGCGTGCGCGCGCACACACACACACACACACATTAAATACCATCTCAGAGCTGGGCTATAGGTGCAGTCTTTTTGTTTTTATAATCGGCAGCCTAGGGCATACGCACAGACTGGTTGTTAGAGGATTCCAAAAAGGAGGCAAAAAGGCTGGCAAAGTGTCTGCTAATCGGCAGCCGTCATGTACTGTATGGCGGAGACGCTCCTACTTATACCCATAGATAGATGCCGAGTGACATGTCTTTTGTAGGCCTACCATGAAAACACATGCCATGATTTTGTAAGTGTATAACTCTACAACACCTTTACTATTTGTGTCCTTGTATGCATCTCCTTTGTGTGGACATAAATAAATGGTTAATGTGTGTGTGTGTGTGTGTGTGTGTGTGTGTGTGTGTGTGTGTGTGTGTGTGTGTGTGTTTATATGCCTGTCTACTGTAATATGCATTCTGTACCGGTGCCCATATCTATATATATGTGTGTTTATGTGTGTGTGTGTGTGTATGAAGAGTCAGACATAACAGAGATAAGCAGTAAGACTGAATCTAGAGCATTTGTGTCTGAATGTTGGAGCAGGTGCAGCCAGTTGACAGATGACAGGGAAGGGACTTTCCTTAAGCACACATATATTACGGAAATGCCTCGATATCCTATCAGTACGCTAAGTGTTTTATGACTTCTGCAAAAGAGTTATGTCACTGAGGACTAAGATAAATTATACACTACAGGTATGTAAATATACAGGTTTTTGGTGGGTTATATTAAAACAACACGTACAATAACAACAATAAACTTTATATTACTGTTCTAAATAAGGTCACAAAGTGAGAGATAGAGAAATAGATAGTAAAATGGTGTATTTTATATAGCGTATTTCCTCAAAGGGCTTTGACATTGGCATTACATTCACACACCGAGAGCAGAGGAAACGTGCAAGGCACCAACGTAATCGGGAGCAGTTAGGGGTTACATGTCTTGCTCAAGGACACTTTGACACACAGCCAAGAGGAGCCAGCTATACAGGGATCAAATCGGGAAACTTATAATTCCAAGATGGCCACTCTACCTCTCTGTCATTCTCTGTAGCTGAAACACTCATCCATGTCCTCAATAAACTTCAATAATTCCAGAACTCAGCAGCCCGCGCCTGCTCACCAGTACCCGTTCCAGAGATCATATTACACCAGTCCTCCGTGACCTTCACTGGCTCCCGGTCAAACAAAGAATCCATTTCACAACACAAAGCACTAAACAACCTGGCTCCCCCATACCTCTGCGATCTCCTCAAACGTCATGTCCCCTCCCGCTCCCTCAGGTCTGGTGACTGTGATACTAACCTCCTTGACGTCCCCAAGACCAAACTCTGTACGTGAGGCGACAGAGCTTTTGGCTTTGCTGCCCCAAACCTGTGGAATGCCATATTGCCATCCTCAAAACCTTCAAAACTGCCCTAAAAACCCACTTCAACATTGCTTCTTTTAATGTTTCTATTCCTTAGCTTTTAGTGTTTATTTATTTTTCCTAATAAAGTTGGTTTTATTTTGTTGCTACCTTTTCCCCTCATGTAAAGAGCCTTTGGGTAACACTATAGCCTATAAGTTTGAGGATTACAAAAATAGCAGATCTACAATCTCACAACGCGTCGTGCTGTCTATGTGTGCACGTCCCTGATCAAAGTCAACAATCAAAGAAGTTGTTTCCAAAGGATGAGGGAGACTCTTTGCAGGTTACAACTGGTAGTGTTATGTTGCCTGCACAGTTGGCATTGCCGCAAGTAACATCTGTATTCACATGACAGATGCTGCTGTTCTTGTATGTGTGTGTGGATTAGACTGTTTATGTGTGTGAGAGATAAGTAGTACATCATTTTTCTAGAAGGACTGTAGGTATTGTACAATTTCCAATACGTTCTCTTCTACTCCACTACATCTTAGATGCAAATATTGTACTTTTACTCCACTACATGTATTTGAATTTGTTTTACTATTTATTTTGTAGATTAAAATGATTATTTCTACATACATTAATCACTTCAGACCTATATACATTTTGGCCATTGTCAGCTTGTAGATCTGCTATTTTCAAAAGGTTTTTTTATACAGTACATACATTTGAAAACTGGAAGTCCTTCTGTATAATGACTACTTTCTACTTTTGGTACTTTAAGTACATCTTTATACCAATACTTTTCTATAGGCTACATTTTTAATTCCTGTTACTTTTACGATATTTTTGGGGGCTTTTTGCAGTAGGTAGGAAACGGGGAGAGCGATGGGAACTGGGGAAGACACGCATCAATGGTCATCAGGCTGGATTACCAGTCTAGGTGCCTGGACCGCTAGGCCGGCCCGCGCCTCTGCATTGCATTATTGATACGGTACTATTACTAAAGATTTGATTACTTTTTAGTTTTTTCTAACACTGAAAGATAAAGAAAGAAAGAAAGAAAGAAGAAGAAGGAAAATATATGAAAGAAAGATAGAAAGAAAGAAAGAAAGAAAGAAAGAAAGAAAAAGTACAAAAAACAAACAGGTTAGTATCTTGAAAGGATTACACCTTGCACACTCATGTAAAACCACCTTCTCATGGCACCTTTCCAAACATCATGACAACACCCCTTTCCCCTCCAGCTGATATTAGTATTGTATTGGCACACATACACGACACATGACATAATTAAATGTCAGAGAAGCTTTCTGAGCTGCAGGTTACAACGGGCTGAGAAATGCTGATCGCAGAGTTTGACATTGCCAACTACAGGTGCTTGTCTACTGTCTTGTACAGTACCAGTTTTATTAGAGCGAGTATGTGTGTGTCTATGAGAGAGACAGTTATGAGCGAGACGAGAGAGTGAGAAAGACAATAAGAGTGAAAGAAAGAACGTAAGAAGAAAAAAAAGGAAAAAATAATAATGAGAAAGACCTACAATAAAGAAACAAACAATGCTTAACTTGTTCTTGAAAGGAGTGCACTTTGCACACCAGCTCATCTAAAGGACACCTTCTCTGAATCTCATGCCGTTCAGGATAGAATATCCGATTCAAAACACATGACAACTCCCCTCGCCCGCGCTCCAACTGTTCACATTCACTGTGTGTGTGTGTGTGTGTGTGTGTGTGTGTGTGTGTGTGTGTGTGTGTGTGTGTGTTTCCCTCCCTCATGAGTTTCCACCCCACCTGTGGCTATTTCTCTGTTGTCATGACGCACATAAGACTTGACCTACTGGACAGTGTCCGCATTCACCACATAGCGTTCTGCCCAGACACGCTCACATGTGGTCTGTTTAGCAACAAACACACAAAGTCAGGAGGTTTGGCACTTGTCCAGTAGCCTGCTAGACACACACACACATCGTATAGTACAATATTTGGCAATATATATAATATGACTCCAGCAAAGGGGCTTAAACCTGCACTATGTCTGCCTTTATTTGATACTTTACAGTAAGTTGACAGGAAATGGGGGGAGAGAGATGGGAGTGACACGCAGCAAAGGTCGTCGGGATCGGTCAAGTTCAGGTCAAATTCAAAATTTGTATCAAACCAGAAACTGGATCGTGTCAAAGGTCATGTCTCACCTAGACGGGTGCAGTACTTAGTTTAGACAGTACTTGGTTTAGACTAGTCATTTGGTTAGACCAGTCATTAGTCCTACAACTACAACCTATCTCAAACCCTCACCCTAACCCTAACCTCCCACGGGGCAGCACAACTAAACTTAACCTTAGCCCATGTCTAACCAATGACTAGTCTAAACTAAGTATGCACCCCACCTAGATCTTAATGTCTCCGAGCAGGGAGATAAAATACAACCACAACAAATGTATAAGTTATATTGTATTAATATATTCTACCATACATATTGGACAAAATTACATTTTATTCATAAAAAAGGGAAATATTGCAAAAGTAGATTTGCAAAACACAAAGAGGCCAGTGTTTGTTGTGGGTTCATTGTACTGTATGCAGTATGATAATGCTTTGACCATGTGTATTTATCCTCAAGTGAACTCGGCTTTCCTTCATGCACATTGGACAAATATCATACCCGTACAAGAGCATGACAATCTGCAGGGCGTCTGGGTTGGCAGTTGGCACAGTGGTAGGCTACGGTAGGCGGTAGCGCAACGTTCCCACCACCATGGAGAGTGGAGAGTGGTTTTGATTGCTCCATATGGTGCCTCCGGCAGAGTCCGGATTGCAACAAACACAACTGGCCGTGTTCGCGGGTGGGAAGCTGGCAGGCAATTATGTCCTTAATTTGTCTCAGCAATAGCACCTCCTACATGTTGTTCCCTATTCAGCAGGGTACGGAACTGGGAGGGATAGCATGTTCCTCTGCAGGTGTTACTCCCGGCAGGTGAAAACAATGTGGCTGGTGACTCCATGTGTATCAGAGGAGACACATGGTTGTCCACAACCTCCCCTAGGCCTATAGGCAACAGTTGGGGTGGGCAGTAGTCTTGCCAGACAACTATTCGACAATCTCCAAATTCTATATAGAGTCTGGAACTACACCTCCCGAAATCACTCGTCTTAACGCACCCCTCACCAACCTTAATCCAGTCGGACCAATGCTATGTCTAACCAATGCTATATCTAACCAATGCTATGTCTAACCAATGCTATGTCTAACCTGCCTCCAAACCAAATGCAGCTACACCCAAATATGGAGATCTCCATTTTCGTAGTGGCCCAAACCTCTAGTATTAAAGAAATTAAAAGGGGCGCTCTTGTCATCGTACATTAATTGAGTAGGCCTACTACAGACGAAAAACCAGTTTAAGTCCAAATTTTATTCTGACCCCTCCACGAAAAGGCCTCGTTGTCCTGAGTCCTGACCCCTTATCCATCATTTATACATTATGGATAATTAGTGTGGACTTAAAATAGCAACATTGTTTTCCTTAAATCATAGTGTCACACCAACTGCTATTGGGAAGCAAGCACCATTTGTAGTGCATCTTCAAAGGGTTAGACTAGAATTAGGTGGAACGAGATGGGAGAGGTAAGATGAGCCATGGGAAAGTGTTGGGTTGGATTAGGTTTAAGTCTCTTAGGATGAAAACTACAGTATGTGGTCTTTGTCTTGTTGAAATCACGTGCACGGGAGTTGGGTTTCTATATTCATTGAATGAGGCCAGCTCAGAGTGGTCAGATTCTAGTAGATAACTTCAGCACCCACTTAGTTTTAGATGTTTGTCAAACTAAAAACAATGGATGTTGGGCGCTGCATGGGTGCTGCGCTGGCATGCAACCAAACCCACCCCCAACTCTAATCTTTTATGCCTCCTCCAGGTGGACATTGCTTTTGGATTATACTTATACAGTCTGTCTGTCCCGACCTCGCGAACGGGTGCCAAGTCTAGTGTCAGAAACATTTGGTACTGAACATTCACTTGGACTCAAGGATCAACTGATTAGACAATAGATATGCAGTAGGACGTACAGTAGATGGTCAAAGCCAAGGTCAAGGTCACTGTGCATGCATTATCTAGGGAATGGGGTCTAATATGCACATTTGGAAAGACCTCTTTGGAAACTCACTTTGAAACTCAGTTGAAACTCAGCTGATCACCCCTGCTGGGGCTTTTCTTTCTTTTTACATGAGTTGTGCGTTGTCATTCTACCACAGCCCAGAAACCCATTCAGTCAGCTTGTAGCATCATGGCACCGTAGGCAATAGATTTTCAATCCATATCTCCCGAGTTCGAATCCTACTTATGCCACTATTTTTGTGCCAAAAGCAAAGTCTGATAAAGTAACGTTTTAGACGTTGCCAGGTTAAGACTCACCCGTGGCTTCCCGTTCCCTGTGAGGTTAGGGTTAGGTTAGGGTTAGTGGTGGTAGTGTTAGTGTTAGAGTAATGTTTGACATACATACTATTTAATTTATCACACTGTATTTCTATCAGAAATGCATTAATCAGATGGTATTTCTGTCAGAAAGGCAGTTACCAGACTGGTAATTCTGTCAGTTACCAGACACCCATGGCTTCTGTGTTCGGTGCCACTCAAACAAAGAGATATGGAAGCCTCGCCCCTACTACAGTATGTATGTCAGAAGCCATTGAGGGTGTTAACACCTGTGAAGCAGGTAGGGAAGCGGCCTGGAAGTAGAAAGAGTTATTCTGTGTGCATAGAGCCCATTCCTTGAAGAAACGTTTGGCACAAATGTCCTCTGCATGGGACTCATTTGAGGTACTGTACTGTATAAGGTCCAAGGCTACTGCATGTGACCTCACAAAACCAGGTTATTAAACTCCTTTAAAATCTTCAATCACTGCATACCGTAGCTGTTCCATTTTTCACACTTTTTATAATTTTTATAAATCAGTGCTATTGAACCCTCCGTCTGTGTGTGGGTTTTCCAAATATTGAACCCATTAAAAGTATTTAAATGCACTTCTGACTAAACCTCCTAACTCTGTTGGATCCTCTCAAACTGTCAGTCACTTTGGAGATGTTCTAAAAACATTACATTACCTAATAGCTGCCTGACAGCAGAGTTAATTATGCAATATGAGACAGTGGACAGAGGAATGTCACCTGCAACTGATTGGTGGAAAAACACACACACACACGCACACGCACGCACACACACACGCACACACACACACACACACACACACACACACACACACACACACACACACACACACACACACACACACACACACACACACACACACACACACACACACACACACACACACACACACAATTATGCCTTTTCACCCACAGATATTAGGGAGTATAGAGGAGGATTTCGCTCAGCCAGCCTGTTCTGGAGACTTGTGGGTGCATGTTTGTCGGTATGGGTGTGTTTTTCACACACATAAAATCTGCATTTATGTATAATTCAACACAGGTGTTTGAAGAATAATCACCAGCAAATTAACTGAAGCTCCTCTTTCTTGGACTTATCTTTCCTCACAGCAACAACATGCATCTTTACACAGCAGTGAAGCTCATGTACAAATGAGCATAAAGGTTAAACAGCTGAACATGGTGAAACTAAATCCAATTTTCCTTTCAAAATGAACACCATGGGCTCTTCTTGACAAGTGGGGTAAAAGTGACACTATCAGGCCTTTATGATGCATGTGAACTTCTGTACACGTCCATGTCTACAGTATGTCCAGACATGACGACACCAACAACAGCCCCGTTTGTGAAGTCTTATCTAATCTAATCCACCACGTGTATAATATGTGGTCAGATTACTATATTGGTTCAAATATCGAATGTTGAATAAGGTGAGGGGGAAAGTTCCGCTCCAATGATCATGTACATTCCCACCGCAAAGATTTAAAGTTAAAGTGGTTAGGGGTGTGTGTCTGTAGTGTGTGTGAGTGTGTATGTACATGTGTGTGTGTATGTGTGACAGCATGTGTGTCTATATTTGTTTATGTATAGTAAATATTATGGAAAAATTGCAAGTGTGTGTATGTATGTGTGTATCCATAAGCCTCTGGCAAATGTGTGGGACCCTCACTGTAACACACAGATGAGTATTCAGACTGCCGCTATACCCCAGGATGTATGTCTACTGTAGGCTGCGTGGTGTGTGTGCTCAGCTAAAAAGGGAACATATATACGTACATTAGCCTCTCACGCTTGGCAAATAAAGAAGTAAATGGCTAAACTTCAGCCACAGAAAACCATAAAGCATGTACACAGACTCCAGAAACCTGCTTGAAAAGAGTTACTGTTTTCTCTATATCACACACAAGGAACTGACCATTTTTTGCATATTTGGCATTTAGCCCGATAAAAGGTTTAAAATGTAAAGTCCCAAAATGGTGACTTTGAGGCATAGTGAAGTATCATCAATCAGAATAGGGTGGGTGGCCATGAATTGCAGCCGCATTAGCTCAAATTAAATGAGTATGTGTGTGTAAACAGAAAATGCAAGTTGACTCCACATATTGGGGAAAATCTAGGTGGAGAAAGTGAATCAAGGACATTAAATTCACAACATTTTTAAGTTAGCTCTTGAGCAAGGCAGTAAACCATGCATGCACCCATCTCAAGCAATTCATGCAGTTTGTGTAAACTCATAACGATGTATCTAACAAACTTACTGAAAGTTCAAACAAGTAAACATGGGTTCTAGTCTACATTAAAAAAAATATCAAATAATTCTATTTCCCAAAGAAACCGACTGTCAAACATAGTTTTGTGTACTGTGTGTGTGTGTGTGTGTGTGTGTGTGTGTGTGTGTGTGTGTGTGTGCGTGTGCGCGTGTGTGTGTGTGTGTGTGTGTGTGTGTGTGTGTGTGTGTGTGTGTGTGTGTGTGTATGCAACTATGCATGTATGTATGTATGTATCAGTATGTATGTATGTATGTACCGGTATGTATTTATTTATATTACCTCCACCGAGGGTTTCCTTGACAACCACCTAACCAATCATAGCACCATACAGTCCCTCCAGTCTATGGGATTCTACAGTATATTTAAATCCCTTGCCTGGTGGGTGTGGGGCGTGGTGAAGTATGGGGTGAATGGCTTGTTGAAAAGGGGCGGGGAACACGAGTACAAAATTACTACATCCCCGGCACTGGCATCATCATCAGATCAGATCAGATCAGAGAGTCAGTGTTCAAATTGATCCAGTTCAATATCTGTGAAAGTGCAGATTTTCGTCGATTTCGTGAATATAAGACTCGGATAACCTTTTACCGTTGTTGAAGTCAAAACGTGGTTATGGCCAAAGGAGAAGGAGCCGAGAAATATTCCAACACGAGTTTATTGAATAAACCGGCGGTTTGCTCCGATGGCATCAAGCTTGCTGGGAAGGTAAGTTCATTCATTGTTCATTTGTTGAAAGCGGCTTTGTATTATAGGCAAAGACAATCGGCTGCATTCAGAAATATTGGTTCATAAAATGACGATTTATCATATCAACGTGTGAACGAATGAATGAAATACGGGCGAGCTGACATGTATTGTGCCGTGACTCGCCACGCGTCGCTCTTGATACATTTAAATCTACACCGCGTCATTCTTTGTTTAGACTAGAGGAAATTAAACATAACAGCTGGCTAATTAATCAGAACAATCATGAGCACCGCAGCCCGCCCTTTGTATATGGAATTGTATATAGACTATATTATTGACAGATAGTCAATATTGATATGACAATATATGACTTGACTTGCAATATATATATTTTTTTGTTTGCTTCAGTTTTATTTTAATTTTCGTTTTATTTATATTTATTTTTTATTTTGATGGTGAGGTGATAGCCAGTCATCATTGCTGCCAATTATAGGCTTGTCTGTCTTTAGGCTGTGCCTGAGCAGCTGCAGCAGACAGCAATGCTACGTGTCCTTCAGCCGTTTAGTGTAGGTTCCCCTGTAATTCATATCTCATCTGAGTTTTGTGAAACCTCAAATCAACAAGCCGTTGATTTGAGGTTTCATTTCAGTGAAAATCCCCACTCGCTATCTCTGGAGCAATCTAATCTGTCCAATGTATTCAAAGTTCAAACCATTTACTATTTTTAATAACCACCCCAATAACTTGTAATTTCTTATCAGAGGACGTCTTGTGATAAAGCTGCCTACTGATTCTGCATATATGTAATTGTTCCTTAATTTCTTTAGTGCATGTACCCTGTACACAGAAAGCTCCCATGTGTTTGAAGAGGAGCATCTTAGTTTTGGATGTGGGATTGTGGACATGCAACAGTGTCCATTTGTCCAATGTGTCCTGCTCTACTACTACCATTGAAGGAATGTCTTAGGCCTATGTAAGAACGTGTATTTTCAGCTTATGGCATTAATGAAAGGTGTCGACAAGTCTTAGGTGGCGTTCATGACACATGTTCCCACATGGCATGGTTGCATCATGAGTGACACTTGGTTGCTACATTGACATTTTGCAAGTAGGAGAGCCATTTATTTAGGGATTAATTGCAAAGTATCTATGGGATATACTTGTCCAACTGTTCACTACTCACTTTGCATTTTGCACTCCTACTGAACAATGTCCAGAGAATGAGGTGGAGACATTGTATGGACTAAGATTCTGTTGCGACACTTGGTTTGAATCACCAGGCTGTGTGGTTAGGCTCTTGTGTATTGTTTCTGCAATTTGAAACTTTCACTGTTGTGACAAGTTGTCGATCGGTCAGAGTGTTTTTGTCACCTAAACAGAAATGCATTTTCTAACATCTCAAGAGGTTCATTCACATGTGGTCACGAGGGTGTTTTTATGCTCAGCCACTATAAGAAATGGTGTCAAATTATAGCTCTAGGAAAAGAAACACCGTTTTTTTAAAAGCTCCCAATTTTTTTTATTTTACAACAGAGTGGAAAACAATACAACGTTTCGGCCTTAGGGGCATTCATCAGATATGAATTATGGCTCTATCCCCCTGTTCCTAGAGTGTGTTTTTCATGACCTTGACAAGAATGTAAATATGTGACTAGCAGACAAGGGCATCATACTGTATGGAATACACAGGGCTCAGTTCTCTAAAGTTTTAATGGTCAGCCCACCTTTCTCTTTATTACAGTTGCCAGTCCGTCATTGAACAGCAGCAATCTATTGGTGTTCATTCCGGTCAGCACGCCACAGATTAGACGGCACCAAAAACACAGGGAGGTCTTTTGATTGGACAGGGGACAGGGTGTGTTTACATGGCCCTGGACTGGCTGTTAGCCATAGAGCCAGTGGTTGGGAGTCCTGGTTTACACTGGCAGGCATCCCTCTAAGGCGGTGAGCCAGTTAAAGTAAGAGCAAAGCTCCTGTCATCTCGCTTCAGAGGTGTGTGGATCCGTGGTGAGGGCACCCTCACCCGTCCCAGACTCTCTTGAGGATTGTTTTGTGTGTTCTAAGTAACCTTTGCACAAGTGGTTCGGAGATTGGCACTGCTGTTGCAAAACGTCTCATCTTAGGGGAGAAAATTAGGCACCCAGTGGAGAAATTAAGCGGGTCACGGATTTCATAATGCGAGGCTGTCTGGTTAGTGGTTTTCCCAGCAGTAGCCACTCGTCTGAGCTGAAAAATCTACACGGTGCCTTGTTGCCAACTAGACTACTCAGTCAATTTAGGTCATATTGTGCATGAAGGACATCCAAAGAAAATGTGGAAAAGTGAGAAATTATTGTTTAGAAAAGGGGAAGTGGTTTTCAATATCAAACTGGACAAGTGAAGTAAGATATCAAACTTGAAACAACAGGGACACATAATGAGATAATGTATTATTTGAAATTACAACTTGTCTTGGATGAGCCTGCAACAGTCAACTGTGCTGTTTAAGCTACTCAAGGATCATTATAGCAAGCCTCTGCTAAAGTCTAAGCCTAAATATGCCTCTTAACCGCTAGAAATACTTGGGGCATTTCAAGCATTCCATATTAACCTACATTTGGATAAAGCTGCCTTATGACTCCCAACTTGAGTCAAGCCCATTTATTAGGCATATATATAGGTTATTATACAAGCTAAGCAGTCACATACAGTATAATACACATAACAGTCTAGCCTTTAAGCTGTGACCTTGCAGTCACTAGTATAAGCCACTCTGTTGGTCGGATGGCTCGCCTGTCCAATGTTTTCAAGCACAAGTGCAAACCGAGGGCTGTTTGCAGCTCATCACATATTACATATTACATTCCTGTTTTCTAGTTGCGTTTCTAGCTCTAACTTCCAGAAGGCTCACCGAGTCACCTATATGATTCTCATTCTTTTAATTAACCCATTGTTTTCCCTTTTTTCTTTCTTTTCTCAGCATGAGACGAGGAACAGATTGTCAGTCTGCAATAAACTGTGCTATGCCATTGGTGGAGCGCCTTACCAGATCACCGGATGTGCCCTGGGCTTCTTCCTGCAGATCTACCTACTGGATGTGGCTCAGGTGAGTCGGTATCCTCCATCCATGTGTGCACTTCTGTAACCATAACTTTCCATGTTAGTTCTTTCATAACAGGAACCTGGATTTCAGACATTTATTTCAGTGAGCGACAAAAACGTTTGCTTTAGCCACCCATTTGTCCTTAATGGCCCTCAAAATTGGCAATATACTGCACACATTATTGTCCAGCTTTACACTGTCCTGCCGCGGTTCAGTACGTGGGCAGAGATCTATGGCATTCGGATAGCCACATGGCTGGACATGGATCTTTTTACCTCCCTGCACACACACACACACACTCATTCTGTAGCACCTCTATACAATAGGGCCATTGTCGTTGAAAAAACGATGAGGCAAAACAGGTTCCTTTTTATTGTGTCGCTGATTAACTCCATGACAGGGCTCAAAACTGTAACACCCAACAAGCTTACAGGAGCTTATGTTGAAAAAGTCTGCAGGGATAGGAGGGTACGGGGCGGGGGGGGGGGGGGGGGGGTAGTAGTATGATTTGGTGGGTCTGCCTTTAATGAGCTTTGGCGCTGATCTGGCGGTCAACACTAAGACGGCGTTGTGAGTTGACGGCTTCCCAGGGGCTAGCTTTGTCTGACCGCTCAGTGATTATGAGTCAATTGGGCGACACAGCATGGAGCCGCCTGTACAGTGCAGAGGTCTCGCATTTGTCGTTGCACACAGGCTTTCACTGGGTCTGTTCGTCACAGTAGGCAGAGAGAGGACATGCAGAACACGAGCCGCTGAGGGGCCCTCAGTGAGGGCCACAGCTGCTGCTGGACCTGACTCTCACATTTGACTTTCCAGACTGTCCCTACATTGTGCACATTGGTTATTGCATATATTATACGTATAGAACATTCTGAATCTTACTAAAATACAGAATTATAAATGGGCCTAATATTAAGGCATGATTTGATTTATTAGATCATTCCTGAAGAAGATCCCAGTGATCGAAACGTTGAATTAATAAACCAGTGGAGCTAAGTTATTCCTTACCAGTGTTTCGTACTGGACTTTCTCTTGATTTATTAGATGGCCATGAAAGAAAAACACATGCTGCATGTTTATCAGAGAAATGTCAAGGATATAAACGCAACACCACCAAGCATGAGTTGTCTGTCGGTCAGTAATTCTTTTTAAATGAGATGTCAGGAGTGGCTAGTTGTTTTATATAGCAACAGGTATGGCTGGTTTTTTGAGTCAGAAAATTGTGAGTACCTCCATGTAGTTATGACAATATATTACTCAGAACGCATCAGAAGAATGACTTAAATTCCTAAACAACTGACATTACAATTGGCCACTATTTAAGGAGTGCCAGGCAATGAATGAAAATAAGCAAACAAGGGGTAAATGGATAATGTATATATTGCACTTTATCTAATCTTTCAGACCACTCAAATAGGCTTTACAATGCTCACATCCAGCCAATCACATGACAAATGCGCACACACACACTTATACATTAAAGGGATACTTCACCCCAAAAATGAAGGAAATTCATAAGGAAATCCGAAAAAAATCTCCTTGAATTCAAGGCCGTGTAGTAATTGATAGAAAAGAAGTACAGTAATTCATGTTAATCCAGAAAATAAGTCATTCTTTAATGTTAATGCGGTCGACATTCACACACTTGACGGCTGAGGCAATCACGCAAAGGCAGCATGGTCGTCGGGATCGAACTGGGAACCTTCCGGGTACCAGATTGCCGCCGTATCTGCTCGCTGAGCCACTGCCGTCCCTGCTGTCTGGGTGCTGGGAGGAAACGGGAATGGTATAAAGATAATTTTCACTAAAATACAATGTTGTTCCCTTCCATCACAGGTGAGCGCCTGGCATGCTTCCGTTATCCTGTTCGTGGGCCGCGCGTGGGATGCAATAACGGATCCCACGGTGGGCTTCCTGGTCTCCCGCACCCCATGGACGCGTTGGGGACGCATGCTGCCCTGGTAGGTACACATTACACAACAACCCCCCCCCCAACTGTTGGTGCCCTATTACAGGAGTTTGGAAACCTGTTCATGTCATGGACCCTGTGAAATATGCTTTGGTTTAAATTAAATTCGTTTTTTTTTAAAGTGGGATATACTCGATAATGTTAGTTGTATTATTTTTGTATTGTAGAAATGTCTAGTGAATTAACCCCTTCAAGGGTCCCTAATAAGACCCTGCTTTGAAAAGGATATCATTGACGGGGAGGTAAAATGATATCCTAAACACAATGAGGAGAGGTGTGTGACTCTAGGAATGCCCACTATTCTCTCTTCCTCTGTAATTCCCAGAGGCGGAGCATATGGTTGAGCTTGGTGAGTCAGAGCTCATATGGGGTGTTCTCAGCTGATGTGCAAGTGTCCACTGAACGTGCGGGGGTGGGGTCTCTCTCGTGCCATGAGAAATTCTAACGTCAGCCCCTGATGGGTTACTCTGGTTCATACTGATGCCGTTATTGTCCTGCCTCTTCCTCATTGCCCACACAATGCATCCATAATTCTCTCTCTCTCTGACACTCTCACACACACACACACACACACACACACACACACACACACACACACACCATAAAGGTTTTACTGCAACTCTGCAAACAATAAAATATCCTAATGAAAATATGCTTTCTGTACACTGGTCCAAGATTTAACACTAAAACCTGAATGTGAAGAAAATCCCTTTACAATTGGCTATTTGTGCGTCTTAAGTTTTTAATATAGAGTGGTTGGAGGTCTTGCACATTCCCACAGTATAGCCTTTTGACATGGTGTTGATAAATATAACCCCAGCCTGCTAGAAGGTCTAGCTTTCACAGCAAGCATACACTCTACTTTCCTCCCACTCATCTTTTGAGAAAGAATATTTTGCAAAAGCGTGAGACTTTATCTCTGTATATGGGAAAACACTGTTTTAAATAGACTAAATATATGAAAAGGATAACCCTCATTGTTTGGCCTGGATAATTACTGAATGCATAATTGTTAGGTTTTATCTTATTTTCCTTATTTTTTTCTTTTTTAAATGTAGTCTGTTCAGTTTAATCCCTTTTGACGAAATCCATTGTTTGAGCGTTACATTGCCTGGAGCAATGCCCCTTTCTTTTCCTGCAACTGTGTAATGATTGTGTTTCTGTGGTGGAGAGAGAATGGGGTGATTATATATAACGCTGCCACAGCCATTTCAGGCCACTGCTAGTGACCTTAGTTGGATGGCATGTCTGTGCCTGCACTGACTATGGGTTTATTCTTTTGGACTGTAGTGGCTTGCATATTCTATATCCCCTGAGTCCTGAATCGTCAAACATGTTCACTACACATGTTCTGTCTGTGTGCAGCTCTTGGTCCATGTTTAGGGTGTCAATGACCCTCTATGTGAGAACGGTGGTAAGGCACAGGGTGGGAGTGAGGACTGTTGATTATGTAAAAGTTCCTAGTAGCGTTCCCTATACACTGAAGCATTTAGAAGCTGCTTGATCTAATTGGAAAGCTAGAGGGACACCGAAAGGGGCAGATGAAGAATGTTCTGGTGAAAGTGAAACTGTAGGCCTATAACGATGCTTTTCTAGACTAGATGTTTATTTGGGTTGAAGTTGGTTACACATACCAGGCCCCCAAAATAAGATAAGGTATCTGCTGTTAAATAATCGCTTACCAGAAGGTCTCCCAAAGAGCAAAATGTTCCGTTTACTCGCAGGGGGTGCGACAGCATTCCTGTTCATATCCCAAGACACTTGTGGAATGTCCCCTTCAGAGTCACCTTTTATTGGGTGCAGAGGGACCCAGGTCCCAGCAGGTGGGCCTCTGGCACAAATGACATAATCAGTTTGTGTCGTCTCCCTGGAGGGCATTTAGCAAACACCTTGCACACGGGAACACAAGATCTTCCTGTGAACTTGTGTTCATTTGCAGAGAAATACCCAAGCTTTTTCCCCCCTTTGAGACCTGTGTTGTATAATGTACTATTAGGCAATTTCTTATTGCAGGACTTTCATATTTTGTCAAATAAATAAAAATGAATATGATGTAATGCGTGATGATGTTACGCTGCTGTGCATACATAATCGCAACTGCAACAAGTAGCAACGTGGGAGAGGGTTAAGTAGAAGAGATGTCATCACTATCCTAAGATGGCATTAAGATATGAAAGTGGGTCATGCAGGGAAAAGAATCTTGAATACAATCTGGCTGTTTTTTCTTTAGAAAGAGAGTAGGAGGAGGTCCACCTCCTAGGAGGAAATGATGAGAGAGCCAACGGTGAGTTCAGTCCCTTCGTGGTTTTGATCAGTCCCACTGGAGAAAAGAGCAGATGACATTTAAGTTAAGAATCGCATGCAAGTTTGTGCAGTCAACGTTTATGTTGAGATATGCATGATGCGTGTTTGAGCTGCGCCTTAGGCAGGGAGGAGTAGGATGCAGTTAGGAGTTCCTCTGTCTTCCGAAGCAGTGTGTACTAGCGAGCAGGGGGAGGGGTGATGAGAGACGGCTCCGGCTTGCTTCCCATTGGTCCAACCCACAACACACCACCTGGCTCAGCCAATGGTGTTGCAGCTTCCAGCAGCAAGGGCCCTTGTAGACTTTATAGAATGTGTGAGGAATCCAAGGGGTTACTACAGTTCATGTAGTGAGAGGGAGCATGTGAATGAAATGTACTATTGCAGTCGACTTTACCGGCATATAGACTGAAATGATGGGTTGCAGGTTTCCTGTTGGTAGTTTTTGGCAACAATTATGCAATTTTTGCATGTAAAGGCCTATACAATGAGATTGACACAGTTTAATATGATTTCTTAAACAAATATTTTTGATAAAGTGGCCAAATACCTAGCTTTATTTTCACCATGCATCAAAACTATTTGTCCAATTACAAATTACACTTGTGTGAAGTGAGGGGCGCTCTTATCATCATACATCATCACATTCCTGCCAATCACTTTTGGCGTCCTCACTTTTCTGTCCTCACTTTTTATTCTCACTTTTTAAGCCCTCAGCCAATATACAGCCATTACCACAAAAGGTGACGTGGCTAGAGCAATTTTCCAAATTGATTATGTATGCACATGTCTGTTGTATACATACAGTGCAAGTAGTACATACAGTGCAAGTAGGTCAATGCCTATCGGCAAAAAATAGGAAAACAAAAATAAGACATCCTAGTCGCGGAGCTCCGAATCTGTCTTGAGAGATTAGGTCAACGCACAGACATGAGAGAAACTGTGACGTTATCGGAATTGGCCCATAAAAATACCGTATCAGTGTTTAATTGCACAATTTAACACCTCAGAGCTCTTCATTTTGAACTGAGGCTGTCACTTAAGGGGTTTAGTTTAGTGACTAGGACAAAAGTCAGCCAGACTCCTAGTCAGCGCTGCTATTTTAGAAAACAGAAATGTGATGCTAGGATTGACATTAGTGTCTGCCACTGGTTATATACGTCTAACTCTAAAGCATACTCTACTAGTCTAAAGCATATCTATAATTTCACATCGTGGTGTCCCCCCGTGTTTTATAATAGGCCACCTCCTTTTTCCCCTCTACAAAATTGTCCTTGCCGAAGATATCTGATCTACAAAGAGAGGAAACTGGCCATGGAAATAATCATAGCTACTGGTCGCCGCTCCCTTGATAAGGATAGGCTTTGAAGCTCCTACCTCCAGAGGGCACTCCCCCTCTCACGTGCTTCAGTTTCACATGCATTACGGAGCTTTGACTCACACCATGCCTCCCATTGTACCAGATCTGTAATCTCACTCACAGGTGAAAGTAAAGTAATACATCTAAAGGCTGCTGAAACTGGATATGGTAGCTCAGCTTGGTGATTGGCTATTTTCAGCATGTGTGGCACTGTCGTATGATGAAGTTCCAGGCTTTATGATTGGTTGATTAACACATTAACCATAGCCTCCCTATTTCGGGCATATATATTTTTTTAAATAGACGAGAGACATGGCCAACGCATTTCTGGGGGTCCGCAGACAAAAACGTTGAACTGGTCTAAAGGGATTGGACACGCGGGGGGAAATTAATTGTTGAAATCAGGGTTGCTTTGAAAGACGGTGGCTGTTCTACCACATGGTGTTACCCACGCACTGGTCTGTCTGTCCTGGTTTATTATTAGCACGTTATTCACAACATGCCAGAGCCATGACTGTTCATGTATTCTACGTCATGAAGGATCAGGGTACAGGTTGGTTGTAGGAAAATAAGACACAGACACTACAACCTTCATTTCCTTATTTGACCTGGCAATTTCATCATATCCTCTTGGCTGATGGTTTCTACGCCCATGCAACTTCTGTTTGAGGAATTACACTGCACTTCCTGCATGTGTGGTGTCTGCCAGTAACCCACATGCATACTTTCATCTGATTGGCTGATTACAGCTCAGGCGATGGACGGGAAGAAGCTTTGTAGGGCAGGAAGTGGCTACAGATATTTCCATTTTAGTTGGAAGAATTAGGTGGGGGGAGAGTTGCGAAGAGCTGGCAGTGGTGAGATGATTAGAACGGCATGCTTTCACTCATATCAACATTGTGTATCCTTCAAAGTTCTTGGCATACCTCCTAAGTAAACACATACTGGACATACCCTGTTAAAGTAACTGCCTCTCCTGAACCAATTTCGGGCATACACTTGCAGTATAACCTCAGGGAAGAAAGCTACGTGATGTGCTTATAAGTTAGTTCTTTCTTGGAACAATTGAACTTAGTAAGGTAACTACAAAATTGAACTTTTGTAAGGCAACTACAAAACCCCAATCTCTACCAAAATATAATTGTGCTTTAAGGTGAAAGACCAGGAGGTCCATTCATGACACACGGCCAGATGCAAAGATGCAGACTAATATTCATTTTCCATGGAAGCCAGCGACATGAAGAAACATCCGTAGGTTGTAGCCGCTGAAAAAGCTACAAAAACATTGAGCTGGTTTCAACTTCAGATACAAAGCTACAGATGCACTGTGTAGCTTTACTTTTTTATATCTTTTGCATCTGCCAGTGTGAAGTGTGAACGTGGCATTAGGCACACCTACTTTAACCTCAATATCACACATATATGCACGTTTGTAACCCTTCCAAGAATAGTTTGCATCCCCTTTTCTCTCTTACCAATTATAACAACATGACATGGTTCTGTGCCGCTACAAGCTGTTTCACTCAAGCGTGGCTTTGTTGTGAGATCTGAGAACTGCAGAGTTGAGTTGAGGCCATTTGGCTCAAAGCGAATGACGACAACACTAGAGTTGATTAGGGGGACAACATCATTATGTAATGATGAGCGGCCTGCCTCTGTTCACTGTCTTATTGTGCTGGCATTACGTGTTCGAGTAGCGTCACGTTCTTGATCACTCACTGTGTTGAGTGTTCTTGTCATCTCTTCTAGGATTGTGCTGTCCACTCCACTCGCCGTGCTGACCTACTTCCTCATATGGTATGTTCCCCCTTTTGAGGACGGCAAGGTCATCTGGTACCTGGTGTTCTATTGCCTCTTCCAGACCCTACAAACTGTGAGTGAGATGCACGCACACTGTACACAAACATACACTCCACCCTACACACAAACGGTTTTTTTAACCCTTATTTAACCAGTAAAAACGCACCAGGTCTTATTCCCTAACTTGAGTAAACTAAAGACCTGGAGGCGTGATCAATGCCATTTGGCTATTCTGAGTGGCCAAAGAGCATTGACCACGCCTCCAGGTCTTTAGTTTACTCAAGTTAGGGAATAAGACCTGGTACTTAAGACACGCAAAATACAGCCCTGAGTCTCTTTTGCACCTTCACTTGTCCTGTGTATAATGAACCAATGTTCTGCTCTGCACATGGTTGACTCAAAAGCACATTTTCAGTCTTGATCTCAATCTTCTCCTGTGTTCTCTCCAGTGCTTCCATGTGCCTTACTCCGCCCTCACCATGTTCATCAGCTCAGAGCAGAAGGAGAGGGACTCGGCCACCGCTTACAGTAAGTGTGATGATAGCCAGACAACTATTCCACCATCTCCGAATGCTATATATATATATATATATATATATATATATATATATTTATTTTATTTCTATTACTGCTAGGCAGCAAGTTATTATGCTTAGATGATTTCGCTTTATATTAGGATTAATCTGCGTGACTGTAAAGACGAAACCGAAGTGGGGAGGAGGCTTCACTTCCGCTTTATCGTTTACTCATGATCAGAGTTTCAGTGCTCCAGACTGTATGAAAACAATTTGAAAACAATCTGGCCACGTCAGACTAGTGAGTTCATGACCTGAAACATTTCCGCACGGTTAAAGCAATAAAGGATGTTCAAACGCAAATGGCCATTGTTTAAAGTTTGTGAGCAACTTCCTCTCATGTGAGGTCGTGTGAGGTCATTGTATAACGACCTAACCCCCTCCCCCCTTTTCTCTCCTCACACCAGGGATGACTGTGGAGGTTCTGGGCACTCTGATTGGTACAGCTGTCCAGGGGCAGATAGTGGGCATGGCCAATGCACCTTGTCTCCATAGTAATTCCTCCCTGCTCGGTGCCAATTCTACCGACCCTGACCCTGACCTGGAGCACACGGTACACACACGCTCACTCACTCACTCACTCACTCTTAGAGCACTTCATCCATATCTAAACTTCCGCTGGTGACTCAACTTGTGTTCGTAATCACAACATGAGAATGCCAACAGTACATGGTGACGACAGGGGCGGCCATAGCTGAGAAGGTGGAGGGAGGCCATTTGGCAATCAAATCAAAAGGCACCTTGGCTGGCAATCCAGTCTGGCAGTGTGCCGCGGGTTCGACTCCCGATCCCGACGGCCTTTACTGCATGTCTTCCCCCCCGTCTCTCTCTCCCCATTTCCTGTCAGCCTACTGTCTGTCCCTCCATACAAAATATAAAATAAAGGCGAAAGCCACACAAAAATAAAAACACAGTCTGTGGCATCTCCACAGTCTCGATGAGCAAGACACTTGACCCCTAACTGCTCCCTGGGTTCTGTATTAAAGGCACTAACCCCACTGCTCCTAATTCTTAGGATGGTTTAAAATATGCAGAGGACACATTTCACATGGAAGGGGGGTAAAGTGTATGAAGTATATAGTAGGTGTGTATAAATTATCAATTAACTCTGGACTCTGACCTTGCTTCTCCTTGTAGAAAGTTGCCTACATGATCTCCTCTGGTTCCATCTGTTCCATCTACATTCTGTGTGCCATCGTTCTCTTCTTCGGAGTGAGAGAGAAAAAAGGCAAGACACTCATCCCTTAACTTACACCCTTTATTTCGACTGTCAAGCTGCTATGCTTCTAAAGTCCCGCAGACAGCGAAGGGACTTTACAAACGTGTGTGTGTGTGTGTGTGTGTGTGTGTGCGTGCACGTGAAAATTATGAACGAGTGAAAGAACTTTCTTTGTAGATCTGCTGGTTCTTTACGATTTTAAAAGAAACTGAAACATTTTGAAAAAGAAATTCATATAATTCATATTTGTCCCCTTCTCCTTTTCTTCCCGACCCTCACAGAAGCCCAGAGTCGTCCCCGGTGCAAGCCCATGGGTTTCTTCCAGGGCATAAGGATGGTGATGGGACATGGACCCTACGTCAAACTGGTCATGGGCTTCCTCTTCACATCGTTAGCCTTCATGGTGAGCGTGTACACGCGCACGCACGCACATGCATAACTGATGCATTCATGCTTACGGCTTTTCATAGCACCGCTTCACTGTGACCTCACTCAATACACAGTGAAAATGTGTCCATTTCCACAAGTTCAGGGTTAAATGAACAGTTTTATATAGTAGTAAAACCTAACCAAAGCTTCGTAAGGCAGCATGCCAGATTTGCTCTGTGGATATGGAAAGGGCTGCTGAGTGAGTGTGTGTATATGTAAAGTATGTTTGTTTATGGGCTAAGCCACTTCTTGTGTAAAATGTTTGGAGCGTTTTGACAGTTTCTGCCGTGTGTGTGTGTGTGTGTGTGTGTGTGTGTGTGTGTGTGTGTGTGTGTGTGTGTGTCAATTTACTGAACACGTCTGTGCTTCTATCATACAGCTTCTGGAGGGGAACTTCGCAACGTTCTGCATCTACACACTAGGCTTCAAAGATGACTTCCAGAACATTCTACTGGTCATCATGGTGAGCACACAGCCTCTTTGCTCTCTCTCACACACACACACACACAATGACATTTTCAGTGCAGACAAACTGGATAAGTGCACGGTTTCCCACAGTACCGACCAAGTTTGTCAGCAATACAGTATGTACCCTGGATCAACCCAGAGGAAAAACAGAAGCATTATCTTAGCATGAACAAAGGAAGACATCAATTCTCTCAGGCCAGTCACTTCCCCAGTGAGAGCCAGTGGCTCCTGGCTACTGTGATGTGTGACCACTCGGGACTGGCAGGTCTAAATGCCAGCCCATTCCCACTGACACCAGAGACATACAGTAGCAGAGCTGTTGGGCTGCTCAGCTGTGGGAATTGGCATTTTTACAGTCTCTGTCCTTTTGTTCGATTTGATATACTTTCATTGGCTCTCTTAAGTCAGGGGAGAGAATTCTGTTTTCTGGAAAACCGGAAAACCTATGTTTCTATATCTGGTTCTTAAATCTATTCATGTCAAGGGCCTCCATTATAGGCATTTGGCTGCCGATCTGCATCTCAAAATAGTTAGTTACAGGGACCCCAAGAAGCAAAGATATGAGTTAAAGCTGTTTGCTGTGAACAAATATATATATTAAAAGATTTGTGCCATATTTTCATAATAAAATAAAAAAAACTGATCTACAAGCTCGTAGATCTGCAGGATCTTGTAGATCTACAAGCTCTATGAGCTTGTAGATCTGCTATTTCTCAGTAGCTAAAGTATAAAACAATAGTTAATGTGGTTAAACGCTAAAGTGACACAGATGCGGTCAATCGACTTAAGCGTTCAGGATCCTGGCAGGTATTGCGTTCAGCTGCGAGCTACCAAACTGTAACTTTACAGGCTGAGAAACTGTCTTTGGGTCAGCGAGGTTGAACAGATTTGAAGCACTGATCCTTTACTTTATGGAAAGGATTACACAGTCAAAGAGGGTGACTTTTCAGCGATGGAAGTTTTAATTTAATAAATTGACTATTTTGTGAATTCTCTATCTCATGCCAGTGACCCTAATCCTCAACTTTAATGTTAGAGAGCCATCAAGCTGACTTCTGAACAGTCCTCATGATACGTGTTATTGTTATGAATACCATGGGAAAAGGTCGGATTAAACCGGAGGCACGGTAGGCGTTATTTTTCCAGCGCATTAGATAATCGAAAGACACTGTAACTCAATAGGGAGTCCACGGGAACAGCAGAGGGTGGATAAATACCAGGCCGCACAGGAAGAGCAGAGGGTGTACAAATGAAACATTGTACAAGGGGCGGTAGGGAGGGAGGCTCATCAGATGGAAACAAACAAAAGGACCATGTGTTTCTGTTTGTTGCTTTGAGGCACTTTGGGAAGACAAGCACGTTCCAGGGCACGTTGCTAGCCAGGGGGTGACCTTTTTTTCTTGGGGCCTGCTGCCCGGCAAATTGAACTGGAGTTACTGGACTGAATGGGCTATATGCACACATGGCATTTTGGAAAGAACTTGGGCCCCTTCCCTACTTCCTTCACAGGTGTTACCGATATTACTAATGAAGGCTCAGTTCTATTCTGGTCTATTCTGTACAATTGGAACCTTCCATTTGTACACTCCCAGAGTTATGGGGGTCCCTGAAATTAAAAAGTTTAAGAACCACTGCACACTAAATGGCACAGAGCCTGTGAAGGAAATAGGGAAGTGGCCCGGAAGTAGGAAGAGTTATTCTGTGTGCATATAGCCCATTGATGAAACTCAGTGAGGCGTTTGCTTTAACATTGTGTGCTTGTGGATCGGCTACTTTCAGTGAAGTGAATGTTGGTGTTGTACGGGGGAAAAGGTGGCCAACCATGTCCCCCTGGGGGACCCTGGTAGGCATCGCAGATACTCGTATCTAGTGTGTCTAAAAGGCCTGAACCCATGTCAACAGTGCAAATAGTCGCGTAATAAGTAAACAAGTAAGAGAACAATTTAGTGCTTCAGAGAAACTAGGATACTAGGTAAATAACACCTAGCATCTGTCTAAAGTACTCTAATCGACATGCTATCTAAATGGCATACAACTTAACATTTTTAGAATATCTGCAGCATTAACTATAATTATGCTCCACAGCTGTACCGCACTGTTGTGACGAAAAGAGAGTTCAGCCAGAAGGCAAAGCTCTCTGTCTACCAAGCAATCTACTCTCACCTATGGTCATGAAGATTGGGTCATGACTGAAATATCGCGGCCGAAATGAGTTTTCTCCGACGGGTGGCTGGCGAGGGGTGAGAAGTTCAGTCAAGCGGGAGAGACTCGGAGTAGAGCCACTGCTCCTTCGCCTGGAAAGGAGCCAGCTGAGGTGGTTCGGGCATCTGATTAGGATGCCTCTCGGGCGTCTCCCTATGGAGGTCCTCGATGCACGTCCCATTGGGAGGAGACCCCCGGGCAGACCAATGCGCAGATGGAGGGATTTCTTGGGATCCCCCAGGAGGAAGTCACTAATGTTGCTCTGGAGAGGGAAGTCTGGAGCTCTCTAGTGGAGCTGTTGCCCCCGCGACCCGACTACGGATAAGCGGTTGAAGATGGATGGATGGATGCTCCACAGTTCACAGTCGAATGTGGAAAGCTAGTGTGGCACACAGAGGACTGTTGTCATTAGTTGCGCCATCAGGGGTCAAAGGGTACCTGTCTCCTAACTAATGTCATTGAGATACTGATCTCTGAACCTTCCATTGTATTGAACCAGGATTTGTTTTGGGAAGGGCTATACAACTCTCTCCATTGTCTGGTCTGTTGTGAGTGGCCTCTGAGAGGTCACATATTCTTCATTCCATCAACACATTTGGAAGTATTATTTTGAAGTATTGTTATGCCCCAAATGACAGCTAATCCCTTTGGGGGATACTTGACTTGGTTGGTTGCATAGTTAATGTATTTGTTGATTCACTTTTGGTAGACTTATATTTGCTGTTGCAGCTGTGACACCTGAATGTCCCTCTGTGACTACATTTTAGTAGTTGTATCACAATAACATGGAGCATTGGGTTCACTTGCAAAAAAGCCCAAAACAAACTTCTGTGGAACCCTGTCCACAACCACTAAGTGCTGTTCTGTCACTGTTTTTTGTCAACAAAATGGTTGGATAACCAGTTAAAAAATAATGTTTTTCTTTATTTCCCCTCCAGCTCTCGGCTACCCTGACCATCCCCTTCTGGCAGTGGTTCCTGACTCGGTTTGGGAAGAAGACAGCTGTTTTTGTTGGAACTACGGTAAGGCTGCAGTGATATTACCCCGCCGACCACTCGCTATGTTTTAACAGTGTTCTACTGTAGTAGTGTTCTAGTCATTTTGAAGAGTGACATTACGGTAACTTCAAGCAATCTGGTGTCTGTAAGAATGCTGTAAGCTTTGGTGAAGTAACTTCGTTTAATGACTGACCTCTCTCTCTCTCTCTCTCTCTCTAGTCTGTTATTCCCTTCATGATTCTGGTGGTGTGTGTTAAGAGCAACTTGTATGTCACATACGTCGTCTCCTTTGCTGCTGGAGTGAGCGTGGCCGCAGCATTCCTGTTGCCATGGTCAGTCGGTGACAAACACACACACGCGCACACACGCATGCTGACTCCATTTGTTCAAGCTATAGATTTGGTTATGGTGTGATCTTACTGATGGCGTCTCTCTCTGTACGTGTAGGTCGATGCTTCCTGATGTGGTCGATGACTTCAAGGTGGCCAACCCTGACTCCACCGGCCATGAGGCCATCTTCTACTCATTCTACGTCTTCTTTACCAAATTTGCATCTGGAGTTTCGTTGGGCATTTCTACCCTGAGCTTAGAGTAAGTCACTCATCACTGTCGGGGCCGAAACCTTGTTACTTTTATTTTTTCCAGAAATGAATGCCCCATTTCATATTTTGTATTACAGTGTTGCACAAAAGAGGCAGAAAGAGCAGATCTATAAGCTTGCATCACATTGTGAGCTTGTAGATACATTTTTGACTTTTCATGCGACTCGTCACTTTTAATTGTACTTTTTGCTACTTTTCACTATTTCTCTCTCACACACACACACACACACACACACACAGTGTCACCCAAAATCTGCACCATTAATCCTTCAAAACAAGTCGGGAGGTCTTGCCATTAACCAACTGAAGTCTGACACAAATCCCACTTCAAAGTTCTTCTTATACCCATTCATCTCAATGAGTAAAGTAATAGGATAGTGTGCGTGCATCACATGTTTAGACTTACTGTAGAATGATGGCCTTTTGATCTGTCATGTGATGGTCTGCCATCAAGACAGGAGACTTATTTTTGGGAGATTTAAAAAAATATACTGTATATATATTCATTCAACCTCCTGGATGCTTTGCGTTTAAGTTACGATGATGTAATATAACAGTTTTCATATCATATTTTTAGTTTTGCAGGCTACATTACTCGAGGCTGTTCACAACCAGAGGCGGTCGGTATAACCCTAAAAGTGCTGGTCTCCGCTGCGCCCATCATCCTCATTCTGATTGGCTTGGTTATATTCTACTCTTATCCAATTGATGAGGAAAGGAGGCAAGGCAACCGCAAACTGCTCCAAGAACTAAGGTATGGCTGTTGTCATTGTCTGCTTGATTTGTTATATTTATTTCCCCACCGGTGTCGCATGTCAAAAATAGCGAGCTCACGACACATCGCATCACGGCACGTTGTGAGCATGTAGATTGTCTTTTTTTCTTTCTTTTTTACTATATAGTTTGGTGCTTGTGTGTTTACTCGCCTATTTAGCTAATCCCATAGTAAAGAAACGTTTGTGTTCTTGCAGGGACAGCGAAGCAGATTCTGAAACAGACTCGACAGAGCTGGCCAACATTGCCTAGAACCTTTTTTTTTTTTTTTTTAAACCCATGGACCAATCGGGTGACTCACTGCCATTTGCACTGGGCGGGACCAATGGACGTGGACCTGTCGAATTGTAGTGACACTGCCTTGTCCAATAACATTGCTGCTCCTAAATGTCTTCAGATCTTTCTTTAATGACGTAATGTCATGGCAACAAGCCTGGCCATCGCCTTTCTGGAATACATATCTGACTCTCTTCAACTGTGACACGGTCTAAAGGCCACCATATCTACGTTTATTGCCAATTTTGCCAACTTAAAAAAAGAAAAAGAAAAAAAATACATTATTTGTACATTGAACAAAGTACTAGTTGGGAGTTTTACAAATGCTTTTGAGATTGGCCTATTTTCTTTCTTTCTTTTTTGGTTAAAGTTGCACAAGATCTTGAATTGTGATGTCGATGCATTTTGTGGTCACTGCCAACGTTGGTTCTATTCTATCCCAATAGACATATACTGTATACACCTTATCACAGATCATGCTGGAAATTCACAACCTTGAGTACTGCACTAAAAATACTCCATGAGGTGTATTCGGGCCTACATGAGAACTTGAACAATGGTAATGATGCCATAATTTCATTACTTTTCTTTTTACAAATTTCACAAATTCTGATACATTTTGATAGATTATTTATAAAACACGTTTTAAGTCTATTGGAAGTGTTTCTCTCCCATTTCTAAAGAGTTTGTTATTTTTGGCATTTGTATCATTTTAGACCATCTGATACTCAATATGGCCTTCTAATGTTGGTTAAATGGAACCAAGCTGCAAACATATTTTGGTTGGTACCCATCCAGCATCGACATTTTTAATAATTCCGTTGCCCTTCTCTAGAACAAGCTCAAACAATTACTTTTGTGCGCACGTCCAGTTCCCTGTCCCCATCCTACTGACTTTGCTCAAGAGAGAGATGGTAAACTATCTGGTCTTTAAAGAAGTGGTTGCACTGTGTAGAAGCTGTGCTCACTAGTAGTTTTAATTGCCCTAACATTGTATCGAAACCACTAAGATAGGACAGTAGTTTTTTGCACAGTCAAGCACTTGACAGAATGAAGCAACAATAACATTTACATTTATAGCACAGCTACTGAAGACCAGACATGGATTATTGTCTTTTATATTTACTTTATTGAGCGGATCCGTAAGTGCAACTGATATTATTATTTAAGTATTTATTAGTATTGATTTTAGTGTTTTTGAGTTCACGTTTGCTGGAAGGTCGCGTTTTCCACAGTATTTAACCTGTTCAAGGCATCCAAGTTTATTCCAAATGAGCAAGTTTTGAATGAAGTAGAGGGGAGACTTGTATGTTATGTATGTATTAATCTGAGGAGCCTCAAAGGTTGGAGAAAACCGTTTTAATTGGTAAAATTCATGGGCCTTTTAAATGCATGTCCTCTATCGAAGCTAATCCCCTCCCCTCCATCTGCATTAAAGAAAGGGAAGCACATCATTTTGTAGAAGGAAAGAAATGTAAAAAAAAAAAAGGAGGTTGGGGATTTAGTTGAATTTTGTATTTTTTGACGTTTGTATGTGCGTTGTGTGTCAACGTTTCAAAATCAATGTGCAGTTAAAGGAATGGCTAGATTACTTCTGAATTCATCTCATAGGGAAAAAAGACGGTTTCATATCTCGGATATGGAACATGTGCAGTCATATGTTATACATAATGTTACATGTTGATTCTGACGACAGGGTTATCGGGAAATGTTTTTTTGATGTCATCTATTTGCCACATTTCCTCAATGTTTATTTCCCTCTAAAGGGTGCTTTGGCCCTTAGTAGACATGTGCCATCTAAGCCTAATTAATTATTTGTCTTACTTAAGCACAATGTATACTTTTGTCCCATGCCATGTTAACGTGCACCCTAAAATATCCAAGCTCAACTCGTTGCATCTGCGACACATTGTGAGTGTTTAGGTCATGCGGTGCCTACGAACTACAAAGCATAAATTAGGCATGCAGGAGACGTTTGCTGAAAAATAATTTATATTTACTGCAAAAAAAAAGCATGCAAATTATAAATTAGGCTTCTCCCTCTGTAAGAATGGTGCCATTTTTAATATTCTTTGTCGTCTGTATTGTTTTAAGAAACTGTTGGACAACTTCCCTCCTGTCTCTTTCTTGAGGCTGTGGCAAACATATGTGAGCTTTAATCAATCTGTGAAAAGCACACAAGTCTTGTGTATACATGCCTCCTGTGCATAATGTATATATTGTACAGTGTGTAAATATCTTTGATATTTGTGACAGCAAGTGAAATGAACTGATGTCCGTTGATGTACTGTAGTTATTTAAGAAACAATGTTTGAGATTAAAATATGAAAGAAATGTTGATTGTTAATAAATACTGATTCATAATGAAGTGAGCTGTCGGAATTAATTATTTAACTTTGACATACTTTGTGTATAGACTATATAGACAAATTCAGAAACGGGTCTCGTGGTCGCAGCTTACCTATTTCCTTTTTTTCGATGTGTTTTTATTGAGGCTCTGACATTTCACAGCTGAACAATCGCCATTCAATGTATATAGAACCACACATTTTTCTTGTTTAAACACAACATAGGAAAACAACCACAATACGGATATTACAGTGCACAGACAAAAAATAATTAAAAAAAAAAGACAAAACGAGTACACCACAGTCTTGACATGATTGTACATTACAGGTCACCAGAGTCTTTGTTATTCACGACCGTTCAATAAGGTACATTGAAGCGCAGTCTAGAAGGGCCCACTGTATCTAAGACTGGTTCCCATACCTTCGTGAACCCTTCCATGTTATCACGGAGGAGATAAGTCAGTTTCTCCAGAGTAACCACAGTCATTACCTCCCTGTACCAATCATCCAGTGTAGGAACGTCTATGAATCCAAAGCTTGAGTATAGTCTTTCTCGCTATGTATAAGAGTATTCCAACCAATTTGGCATTGTATCTGATCCTTGCACTGGATACCTTAGCTGCTAGTACACACTGGAGAGGTGAGAAGTTCAAATTATATCCAAGCAAGGTGTCCAGCTCATTCTTCACCTCATTCCAAAACACCTGTATCTTTGTACATTTCCAAAGCATATGTGCATATGTACCAACTTCTGTGTCACATTTATTACAGTTAGAAGAGCTGAGACCAAGCTTGCTTCTCAGTAGAGGTGTGTAATGTAGTCTGTGTAAAATTTTGAATTGTCTTTCTCTGTCATTATTGCAACTCAAAATAGTAAGTGTATTTCCTATAATTGTTGTCCAATTATTGTCTTCTATCTGACATTCCAAATCAATCTGCCACTGCCTTCGAATATGACCAGTGGAGTGGTTTGAACTTACATCAAAACATTCATACAGATAGGAAATAAATCTTTCTGGCACAGGTTGTGTAAGAATATTTTTTAGGAAGGATGTCCTAGGGGCTTGCATGTTCTTTGTTACATAATGACGGATTTATAAAAATTTAAAGAAATGTGACTGTTGTAATGAATATTTATTCCTTAGACTCTCAAGTGACTCCATTATGCCTCTGTTATATAATTTAGCAAGCTGGTCCAGTCCCGTATCATGCCAAACCCTGAATACTGGGTCCTGACATGAGGGAAGAAAATCTGGGTTCTTCCATATAGGAGCCAACGGTGAAAAAATGTTTTTTAAGTTTAAAATGGACTTTGATGTTATTCCAGGTGTTCAGTGTATTTAAGACTGGATTTTTTTAAAGTATAAATGTAAAATATACCTATACATGATTATAACACGCTTAAACACTCAACAATTAAGGTATAATATTTCTACAATTGAATTGCTATAAACCTGTAGATCCATTATCCCGTAATTTTGGGGCACAAACAAGAAGTTGAAGGATATAATTAAGTATGATTATGACATTTTTTTAAAACATTTTTTGACAAAATAGCCAATTAAATTTGACATTGAGATGGCTGGCTGGGAGCAAGGCTATCCTGTGTACTACAGCAGTGGTTTTCAACCAGTGGTCCAGGGACCACCAGTGGTCCTTGAGGGGGTTCTAGGTGGTCCCCACTCCCAGCTAAATGATGGAGTTAGTAACCAAATGTAGCCTTATAGATCTTTTACTCTTGAGAGTGTAAAATGAAACCAAATGTGCATTTAATTTTACTTTATATGCTCTCAAGAGTTAGAAGAATTAATATTTTGATTGATGTTTGCCTGTTATCTCTCATAATGGTAACACATCAATCCAGCATGGAAATGTGGCCAAAAATCTAACAAAATATTCTAATTATAAGTTTTGGGTCTGAGAGGCTAAATATCATGTAGTGGTGGCCCGTGGCTCAAATGCTGAATAAATAATGCACAACAATAACTGTATTGCAATTGCAATACAATAGTGTACGTCTGCCATCTAGTGGCGCAGGCGGGGAGTAGCAGCCTAAGACTGTGCTCTGAACTTGACTGCTTTGGCCTGGGCGCAGTGCCTGCCTCAGTGCCTGAGGAGTCGATCACAGAGCCAAAGCGCTGATGCAACACTTAACTGACGGTGAGAAATTAATCTTTACGGTAAGTTAGCAGGTGATGCTGAATCATGTATGGCTCTTTTAGTCTTCATTAGAGTAAAATATGATCTATCTTACTGACGCGTATACACCTTTACTAATGGCACACACAGTACGCATATACACATGGCTAGTAGTGTGCACTGCTAGCCTGTCCATTCAGTAGTTTCAACGTGTCGGCTAATCCAGTTAGCATGATGCATGTGGACTGTCTGTTAGTGAAGTCGCTTGCTGACAAGTCGGTCTTGTCTGTCTTTGTCTTTTGTCTGTTCTGTTGTAGTTCTGTTTTCGTCGGCAAGCGACACCGTCTATAAAATAGTATAAAAAATAAGCTTGAGTGGATATTATTTCACATGTAACTTATCATGTTCCATATGGCAGTGGTTCACAAATGTTTTCATGTCAAGGACCCCCAAATTGACACTAATACTTAATTAGCCCCCTCCCATTTGAAAAGATATTCCAGGGACATTCCAGGGGGATAAGAGAAGATTATTACAGTACTGGCAGTGATTCTCAACCGTATAATTTCAAGGGCCCCGAGTTTGACATGCATATTAGTCTACGGACCCCCATTTAATGGAATTTATATCTCTGTGACCCCCAATGTATATTGGAAAATCAAAGTTAATTTAACTCTGAGAGTGTACAAATGGTTACATTTGTGTCATATGGGATATGGCTGATTGATTGAAATTTGTATTCGACAACATGATAAAGCATTACACTTGTTTACAACGCTAGGGTCCAGATTGATTGGCTATGGCTGATTGAGTGATTGATTGAAAATGTATTCACAGTTTGTACAATGGCCCTGGGTACAGTTAAAATGAAAGTACAGTACATGTTGATACAAAAAACTGCTACGAGGATAATACCAGTACAAGCACTAAAGATGGTTGCACACTGGACTGTTTAGTGTGCAGGGAGTCCCTGGAGAACCCTGATGTAAACAAGTCTTAAGGTCCCTGCCAGGGACCTTAAGATAATGCAACAACCACAGCAGAGGATGTTTAAAGCCAACCCTGAGACACAGCCACTTTGTTTATCATTGTGCCATTTACCACAAAGCAGAATACTTTCACTTAGGTGCCACAATAGGGGAGGTACACACATTTATCCCCATAGAAATGAGGTCGGCGACGGTGTCATTCACTGCCGATTCTCCCCCCTATTTATCCTTTGTAGTTTTACATATAGTCTTTTAACTGTTTTTTGTTGATATGTATTATAATTATTGCGTTATTAACTTATTATGCTATGTTGATTTATACCTATAGAACCACAATGGAAACAAGTCCTGACTCCCCAGGACCTTTTTTGTTTGTGCTATCCTTTTAGCTTAATGTCTGCTGTTTATTCTGACTAATAAAGTATTCAATCAATCAAAGTTCAGATTGAAATCACATAAACACACAGATACATGGATACATTGTCTGCTGGCTCTGTAGCCCCTATCGAGACCCTTGGCCTTGGTTCTGTATTAAAATACAGAAAACCGAGGGCCTCGGAAAAAGGGGCTACTGGCTCTGATGATAATGTTTGATGATTTCATCATGTGTGTTTGGTTATTTAGGATCATCGAGAGTCATGGCAGAGCTAAGTCCAGATGAGAAGTTCAACCTCATAACAAGGAACCTACAGGTGAGACATGCACTGTGGAGTTTTGAACAGTGAGGCTTTGTTGCGCCCACACGCTCGCGAGCGATCACAGATTGAAATAATCTCTTTAATGTAGGCCTATTTATTAATTATTATAATAGTAATAATGTAGGCCTATAATTATTAAAGTGTTTTTGTTCGAGTTTTGGTTTTTTTGCTCAACCTGTCTTCTTGTCAAAAAAGAAAGTATTTATTAACCCACAATATACTGACTATATTTCATGTATTCTGTTTACTTGTTTACTTGAGGACACTTAAGTGTTAATTATGCATTTGCCTTGCAACTGTCACCTCTGTAATTTAATTAGTTCAAGTATTAGTATCCAACTCTACTTCAGACAACATCTGACACCTACAGTAGGCTACTTAGCAGGTTGACATATTCATATGCATCCCAGGCCATTGTTTTTTCAAGCTGTGACACTGCGAATGGCTGTGTGGGCTTGCGTGCATCTTCAAAACTACCGAGGCGACACCCTTGATAGCCGTACCGACAGCTCATCCATGGACACGGACACACATACACATACCTATTACAAACATACATTTTTGGATGGCAAACTCTTTTTGAGTTAGTGGATACTTGGATGACAAGACACTGGTGTCTTCTATAGGTTCAAGGTTGTACTTTATTGTTACATCTTGTGTACAGGTACAGTACAGTACATAAGATGTTCCTTACAGACAATGCAGCAGCATATAGTTAGATAGCTGGGGTTGCTGAGGGGGCTGATTGTCTCTGCTCCTCAAATCTGTAGTAGAATCTATAACAGGGTTGGGACCCCTACCCTTACCTAAGAGAAGATGAAGCAGGGACCAGCACTACAAAGTGAATTCATGTTAAACGTGTGCTTTCAGACATTGAATTACTTAAACCCTCAATACTTGATTTCATTCATGTTTTATTCCCATCGCTGCACGGTCCTTCAACACAGCTGTTGCTTACTACTAAGTTTTTTATCTCATTCAAGATGACATCCAGACAGGGTATTACTCATAAATTGAATCAGCACGCTAAAATATGTATCTGAAAACATTATAGGTTATAAATAAGCCACAAGCTTTGCTGCCCGTCTCTCTGTGACGTAAACAAACAAGCTTAACTCACACGTCGTGCACGTTTATATCTTGTTTGTGTCCGAGCATAGGCATGGTAACGCCCCAACTGCCTCTGATTGGCCTACCGAAACTGCCCGTCTTGACTGTCCACGAGATGCGAGGTTTATTTACTCCGTGGTGACTGAGAAATAAGAGAATGACAGCTTGGCACACACAAGACAGAACAGAACGCAGCCTTGTAACTAACTTGTACGTTTTTTTGTAGAAGAGGCAAACTAATATTGTTTGCTTTGATTGAATAATTGATTGAACACGTACGGTGTACTATATGATTTGTTTTTGGTGTGTTCTAAATAAAGTGTTAGTGTTGATTATCGTGTATTAATCTAATTATCGTAAACTAATACTATTATACTAAAAGGATAAAGATGAAGGGAAAAGAGACCTTTTTACAGTACAATAATGTTTCAAGTTTACACTGTATATTACACTGTATAAATTACACAATAATCAAAACAAATACTTGAACACAGTCAACACACATGTTCAATCAATTATTCCATCAAAGCAAACGGCATAAACAATATTAGTTTGCCTCTTCAAACGGCATAAACAATATTAGTTTGCCTCTTCTACAAAAATAAAAGTTACAAGTTACAGTTCTCTTGTATCATACGTATTATTAATCTATTTTCCACCACGGAGTAACCTCGCATCAGACTATCCAGCATAGCTATATATACATCTCGGAGGACAGTCAAGACAGGCAGTGTTGGTAGGCCAATCAGAGGCGGGGCGTTACCATGCCTATGCTCGGACACAAACGAGATATACACGTCGTGCACACACATGTAGCGGAGCTGCGTCCCATACCCTGGACTGCCTGGAGGGATGCAACGTTCTGATTGGTTGAACATCTTTCCGTTCAGAGTGGAACTACAAAATGAAATGTCCATATTCTTCATTTCCCTATGTGTTAAGTGTTGGATTTGGTTGTGTGTTTGTTTTACAGGAGTTCCTTGGCGAGGACAAAATTAAGGAGGTTCTCAAGGAGAGAGAACTCAAGGTCTACTGGGGAACAGCCACTACAGGCAAACCCCATGTCGCTTATTTTGTGCCAATGTCCAAGATCGCAGACTTCCTCAAGGCAGGCTGTGAGGTGGGTAGACCTTTAAAGGGTTATTTCACTTTCACTTTCAAAAAAACTTTTGGTAATTTTATCATCTACTCAGGCTTATGTGTTCACCCCAGACAGTTTTTAAGTTGCTTGATTCAGTATTTATATATTGTCATATGAGTCCGAAACCCTGCCCAAAACCCTAGCCGCACACGGATGGCACATTGATATTTAACCTGCCACGGGTTATTTTGAACCCGCAGCACATGTCGGGAGCCACGGGTGATTTGAAACCCACAGCATAGGTTACTTTTAAACCTGCAGTTCATATATTTGAACGGGTAAGGACTACTAGTATTACAAAATAAATGAAAACCGTAAATGAAAAAACACGGGAATCTCGTGTATTAGATAATTAGAAGGACAATATCAGTCACCAGGTGTTTTGGATGAATCTATCATGGTTAAAATGGAGTTTGAAGTTACAATGGGTTTGGATAGGAAGGGGCTGGGCAGATAAAATTAATATCAAGTTATCAACAATCTAAATACTGACTCGAGCAACTTAAAAACTGTCTGCGGTGTTCAGAGTAATCTAGTAAGAGAGTGGCGACACTATCGTTGACTACTTGACTCCCATTGTAACAATGGAATGGGGAAGTGCACATTCTATCTAAATAGCCCAAAGCACCCTGTGCCTGATTTATAATTTGATATGTGTCTGTGATGTACAGTAGTTGCACAATAGAGTATGAATGAATTGCTTGTTTATTTATTGTGTACTTTATTGTGGTTTTGACATTTTGAAGCATCTCATCCTCACTGTGTTTTCATGCTGTGTATTCTATCAATTTTTATTTATACTTTATTATTTTTTTCCAACTCCTTTTTTTGCAGGTGACAATCTTGTTTGCAGACCTGCATGCCTACCTGGACAATATGAAGGCTCCCTGGGAGCTGCTGCAGCTCCGGGTGCAGTACTATGAACAAGTCATAAAGGCCATGCTGGAGAGCATTGGGGTGCCGCTTGATAAACTGAAGTTTGTCAAGGGAACAGACTTCCAGCTCAGCCGGTAAGCTTCTCCATGTCTAAAGCCAAATTCCAATACCCAAAACCTCTACCACTCACTCACTCACACTCGGTGGAAGAGATGGTGAAAAGAGTAGGAAGGGGGAGAAGGAGGTGGTAGGGGTGGATGGGGGGGACTGTTCAAGACCACGGAAGTAGTAAGAACACGTAAGTGACAGCTCACAGGTGTATTTATACTGTGGTTGGCCGGCTGATGAGAGAAGGCAGGTGATGTTGATGAGGAGATAGTGAGGGGAGCGGGGAGTGGCCGTGTTAAGAAGAAGGAGGTCTACTCCTGAAACTATGTTGTATACAACTGCACTTCTGGAGTAAAAAAGGAAAATAAAAACAGTATTGTCTTGTCTGTCCTCTCTATCAGAGAGTACACGCTGGACGTGTATCGTTTGTCATCCATGGTCACTGAGCATGATGCGAAGAAGGCTGGAGCTGAGGTTGTCAAACAGGTGGAGCATCCTTTGCTGAGTGGTCTGCTGTACCCTGGACTACAGGTAAAGCCCAAACGATGTAACTAACAGTCACAACTCACTACTAACTACATAAATGATATATTTTAAAGCAACAGTTCTGTCTTCATACACTGCTGTTAAGCTCATCGAGTCAAATTACGCTGTCACTGATACATGCAAACTCTGGTCCTCTGTGGACCTCTGTAATCAAGCATAAGTGCACAGACGCTGCTCTAAGGTGTCAGTTACAGTATATGAACGCTGATAATGACAACCTTTTCACATTGGATTCTTTCTGTGAGCGACTTGACATTGTGACTGCTGTAAACAAACACGTCCATAGACTTGGCTGCCGCTCTGTTAAAAGTGCTCTAAGCAAACATTAAAAGTACATAGACTGCCATATGATGTAATTGCAAAAAGCCAGACTCAAAAACGCTGCTGAAAACAGTCCTGTGCCAAAAAGCAAATGTGCTGGGTTTGGGGCATAACTGATTAATAGCTAATTGCATTCCACCAGTCGAAGTTATTCAGTCAGTGTGTCATTTTAGTGACTAAAAGTAGATGTGTGCGTTGTCTTTGTTCTCAGGCTCTTGATGAGGAGTACCTGAAGGTGGATGCTCAGTTTGGAGGAGTTGACCAGAGGAAGATTTTCTGTCTGGCAGAGAAGGTTTTTCATATCCTTTTAAATTATCTTCAACCCAATACACACTCTACTTTCTTACTCTCTTTGACATGTTTGGTGTGCCTTTTGCAGCAGAATTAGTCATTTATCTCATGTTAAGTCAGATGTTTATATCGTTGCTGTTGGGAAGAAACCTTGTGTCTCCTCCATATATATTTTTTTTAAATGTATTTTTTTGGCTTTCGCCTTTATTTTATGGAGGGACAGACAGTAGGCTGACAGGAAATGGGGAGAGAGATAGGGGGAAGACATGCAGTAAAGTCTGTCGGGATCGGGAGTCGAACCCGCGGCACACTGCCAGACTGGATTACCAGCCAAGGTGCCTGGACCACTGAGCCATGGCCCAGGCTGTCTCATCCATATTTAAAACTTTTTATATGAGTAGTAAACTTTATTTCAGTCCATTTAAAATAACACATTTACATACAAACATATATTTGTATACATACACAATGTTAGTGAAAAGGTATAGGATGAAGCCCGAAGCTTTTATTGCCAACCCTTTTTAAACGTATCTCATTTTTTATAGACAAAACGTAGTGACACATTATCAAGTATTAGTTTTACAAAAACTTGCTAACTTGTGTTGTTATTTGTCATTTATTTGCAGTACTTGCCCTCCCTGGGCTATGACAAGCGTGCTCATCTGATGAATCCCATGGTGCCAGGACTGACGGGGGCCAAAATGAGCTCCTCCGAAGAGGTATGGACAGACACGTTACAATATTGGCTGGAAGTTCAAAAATCACACCCGTGTGAACTGAGCGTTGAGGTTGCTCAACGAGACCGCTGGCTGGCTTCCAGCAGTATTGCAGCTGTTCGTACTCCAAACAGACAGACATACATACACAAGTGGCCAGTCATTGGAGCGGTTATGCACCGCTCAAAAATGAATAAAGATGAAAATACATGTTTCTTATCTCTTGGTTAATCCCTTCACTAACCGTCTGCTACTGATGGCTGCAGGAGTCAAAGATTGACCTCCTGGACAACAAGGCGGACGTGAAGAAGAAGCTAAAGAAGGCTTTCTGTGAGCCAGGCAACATCGAGAACAATGGAGTGCTATCCTTCGTGAAATACGTACTCTTCCCACTCTGCGGAGGTAGAGGACCAGCCCCTCTGTTTTTTTCAGTAATCTCCCTCTCATATTTGTCTCTACTTCTACTTGTTGATAGAATGTGAAAAGAATACATCATTGACTTTCTGCTCCATTTCAGAATTTTGTGTCAAAAGAGACCCCAAGTGGGGCGGAGACAAAGTCTACACCGTCTTTGAGGAGGTGGAGCAGGACTTTGCAGCAGAGGTACACTGTAGCAAACTTTTGAGTTGTTGAATGCCACCTCTGTCTTCCAACCTTTGTGAACTTCCTGTTTGTAAACGTTCCCCTGGGAAGCAGCATAAAATGTCTGTTAACTATCTTAACTAGCTAGCCTTTAAAATGTCCATTAACACTTTTCGTTCATTATTATTATTTGAATCTATGCTTTCGGCCTACACCTTAGTGGTGTAAACAATTGAAAGGATTTTTCGTTATAGCAACGACTGTTTAATCAGAATGTACTATTTTTCTTCACATCTCCCATTACGCTGTGGCCACTCACGTTTTAGTCAGTCCACCCGGGTGACTTGAAGGCCTCAGTGGAGGTTGCACTCAACAAACTTCTGGACCCAATCAGGAAGAAGTTTGAGTCACCTGAGCTCCGCCAACTGACCAACACGGCCTACCCCGACCCCTCAAAGAAAAGTCAGTATCACCACCTCTCTCTTCATCAATTTAAACCCAAATTCTCTACACGGTAGAGTCTACAGTAATGTCATTCCTGGCTGAACATTATGTCTGATATTCCCTTCATGACTATCCTGAAAAGGATGCTTCAGATTCTCCTCCAAATGCTACTTTTGTTTGATGTTTAGAGGCAGCAGCAGGGAAAGGTGCTAAAGCAGCAGCAGAAGGAGGAGGAGGAGATGATGAGCTGGAGCCCTCTCGGTTGGACATCAGAGTGGGCAAGATCATCAGTGTGGAGAAGGTAAGGAGGTCAACACAGACACAGTACAGAACATAATTCTGGGTCTTTTACCACCACCGTTGGGGAATTTTAAAAGACACAAACTATGTTCTAACTTTGCAGTGTTTCTCGTTTCAAAACTAGTGGTTAACTTTAATACGCGTTAGCTCAACAGTTTATTCTCTCACTTGAATGGCAGTGCCACTAGGAGTGGGGTAATTATCAATGTTGAAGAATCGATAAATCTGGACAATATTAATACTGTCAAAAACTGTGCCAATTATGTCAACAGTTACGAGTGAAAACCAGGATTAGTGTTTGGAGAACTTGTTTGTTAATAGTTATTTATTCACTAATTGATTTTTACGATTTCACAGTTGTATCGATAAATCGTTAAGTGATCCCAACCTTTAAAAGGCAATGTCATCACTTGATGCTGATCTACATAATTTCCCTCATCCCATTTTCTCTGCTCCCCATGTCGCAGCATCCCGATGCTGATTCACTGTACCTGGAGAAAATCGACGTGGGAGAGGCAGAGCCGAGGACTGTAGTCAGCGGGCTGGTGGCCTACATTTCCCAGGAGGAATTGCAGGACAGAATGGTGCTTCTGCTTTGCAATCTGAAGCCTCAGAAAATGCGGGGCATTGAGTCTCAAGCCATGCTGCTATGTTCCACAGTGTAAGTGGATTTCCTTTAAACATAAACACACACACACACACACACACACACACTCATCCTTGATCGTGAACCATTATTGTTTCTACTGTCCTCTCCGGTCGGCTGGCCTGTAGTGAAGGGGAGCCCAGGAGGGTGGAACCGCTTGACCCACCGGAGGGTACATCTCCAGGAGAACGGGTCTTTATAGAAGGATACGAGGCGGGGAAACCGGATGACAAGCTCAACCCAAAGAAGAAGGTTTGGGAGAAACTACAGGTAAGAATCAGTGACACCATCCCAGACATTTTCTTTTTGAAAAACCTACTACAACATCAGGAAATACACCTTTGCTATAGTTGTGTTGAGCTGTCGGTCCCCAGGCTTTTATTTTCATTTGCTACGGCTCAAAAAGTGAAATCCTGGGGAACGAAACACATTTCTTGGTCTAGTGGGAGTGAACTACAGTGCAGAGGGGCGTCGCTCTCAATATAGTGACGTCAGTTTTCTCTGCTGTTTTCTACCAGGGCGTGCGGGGAGGGTGGCTCTGATCGGTAAACCAATATTTCTCCAGCGCTTGCTCCATGCGCTACCCGCCCCTCTAGACCAAAAAAGCACGCTGGCTGGGCCAGGCTAAGCTGCCTGATGCATTTTTGTTCTAGCATGCAGTTGGGTCTGTTGGGTTAGTTAACTATACTGTTAGTGTGGTTAAATGTAGTGTACTGTTGCCACACAAAGAGAAATATGATGGCTAGTAGGATTATACTTAACAATATGTTATTGTACTACCGTATATACAATATACAATACATAGTATTATTTTACTGCATATAAAATAGATAATTAGATTGTTTTCCTTCTCTCTCTAGGTGGACCTAAAGGTATCAGAGGACTGTGTTGCCCAGTGGAAAGAATATAATTTGATGACCAAACTTGGACAGATCACATGTAAAACATTGAAAGGAGGCAACATCAGTTAGATTGCCCTCTGCTTAACACTCGTAAAGCTGCTCATTGCCATGTCACTATGGTAAACAAAACAACTCACTCAACCATAATCCCTTCTTGCTTTGTGAACCAGATTGCTAAAAATAATTGGACTTTGAATTCATCTAACAATACTGTCTGTGGTACTCACTGACAATGGTTTCATTGGTGAGTTTTAGACATTAAGTGTACATAAAGAATATCAATATGTCTTGTATTATATTGTATGGGGTATAGGTTTGTTTTTGTTCATTTTTTTTGCATTGTGAAATGTTTAGCACTTGGCGGCCACCATAGTAATGGTTCATCGGGGTTCAACATTTCATCATCTGTAATAAGAAATAAACAATGGTTCAGATCATTGTATGCCATCATTCTGTCATGAATTAGGTGCTTGTAAGCCACCGAGACGAGTGAACAAGTGAGTACAGGCAAGGGTATTTTAATTTAAAACATCGCAAACATTTACTGTAGCTAGAACTTAAAAATGTCTTCTGCCTCTCTAGTGTAAGTAACTGAATGTAACTGATGGTTTTAAACGGTAACCTCAATTTCAGTTGTGTCACAATGAACTGATCAGTGGGTGAGGGGGATTTGTAGATTCAGTCGTTCTGTCATGGGGAGGTGTCTGCTGTGGATTTTCATCCTTTGACTGCCACAGCCTCAAATACTGTAAGTCCTCAAACTTATTAATAGTGAAAATCCTGGTGGTGCAAGAGAAGTTCTTTTGATTGATTAATTGACTGACTGATACTTTACCTTTATTTGTCATACTGTAAATGTAAACAGCACGTGGTACAGCCAGACGTTACAAGGCTAAACATGGTATAATGGATGGATATTTCACTTTAAAAAATGATGAGGGCATTTCATTATCTACTCAGGCTTTTGTGAACACCCCGGGCAGTTTTTAAGTTGCTTGCCCCGCCCCCTTGTTATACCCATTGTAACTTCAAATGTTAACCATGTTAGATTAATCTAAAACACTCGTCCTTGGTTCTGCTAACTGATGTTGAATACGTTGAGGGGGCAATGTTTTTTTTATTTTTGAAAATAAGATCCATGATTAAAATGTAGTTTGTCGGCAGCTAACGTGAATATCAAATTTAAATAGTGAATCAAGCAACTTAACTGTCCAGGGTTCACAAAAGCCTGAGTAGACGATGAAATGACCCAACATCTTTTAAGTGCCTTTAAATATAGTGTATATAAATATTGAAATATTTTGACACACAATCAAATGTTTTATTCTCATGGTTCGCCTGGATGGCTTGATTCCAGGTTTAAAAACATTTCTATAAATATTGTCGGAAATCTGAAAAATGAATGAGTTTTCTGGCACCACAAACTAAGTGGCCAACACTGTTATGCCCTATACTCCTTGCATGTTATACACATATCTCAGAAAACTCAGCTATTCTGTTTGAGCACTGGGCTTCTGAAGTGGATTGGAGCTCGGCTGGTTGAGTTGACCCGGGAAGCATGGAGAATCTCCATCAATTTGTCTTTAGTGGGGGATGGGATGTCTTGGCTGACCTGACTGACTGACTGATGAGTCAGCAGGGAGTGTGTGTGTGTGCGTGTGTGTGTGTGTGCGTGCGTGCGTGCGTATAGATGGTGACAGTAAATCCATACGTACTTATAGGTGCATATTATCAGCTCTGTACCTGGGCAGTATTTCTCTAGTCCATTACTGACACAGATGGGACCAACACAGACATCCATGGGCAGATTGAGCCGAGACAGCAATCCTGGAATGCTGTGTGTGTCTGTCTGTATGCATGCATGTGTGTATACTGCACAAATGCATAGGTGTGTATATTTGCGTGTACTCGTGCACATAATATACTGTACATGTACGCATGTGTGTATTGCATTGCATGTGGTGGTGATGATTTGATGTCAGTGGTCTCACTATATCCTCAAGGGACACTGATCCTAAGATTGAGCTTGTCAATCAGAGTGATTGATCTATCTTCCTATCCACCCCGACACTCCTAAACCCACCTCCCGCCCCTGCACACATGCACGTTTGCATGCACATGCATGCACAGTTTTGCACACACACATACTCAAGTGACTGTTGCCGCTATCCGTCAGTGACATGTTTTCACCAAGGTCTGTATGGTCACAACCTTATTGCAAAGAGACAATGGAGAAGTGGATGAGGGAGTGACTGAGGGAGATGAGTGTGGGGGGGGGAGAGAGAGAAGCAACACACACACAGTCACACACAGTGTCAAAGATTTATTGTAAACCGTTAAATGCAATACCATGCTGGCCACGTGGAGACACGTGTGCTCACACCCAAAGAAGCAGCTCATGAAAAGCCCTGTGTGTGTGTGTGTGTGTGTGGTAAATGGTGCATTTATATAGCGCCTTTATCCAAGGCGCTTTACATAGATTGTGCATTACATTCACCCATTCATACACCGATGGCAGCGGAAACCATGCAAGGCACCAACTAGCACATCGGGAGCAATTAGGGGTTCAGTGTCTTGCTCAAGGACACTTCGACAGTAACTCTGGGGGAGCCCGGGTTCGAACTGGCAACCTTGCGGTTCCCATCCAGGCACTCTACCCCTGAGCCACCGCCGCCCCGTTGTTGTCTTTTCTTTTCACTTCTCTTCCTAAAGCCTTTACAGCCGAACTTTCCCAAACGTTTGAGCTTGAGATCAAATACCCAACAAATTAACCACTTACTTACCGTAAGCTACAAAGTGAAAATAGCCGATCTAACAAGCTCACACGCAGAGCTGTACATCAATTTTCTTGGTTCCCATATCTGCTTCAGAGAAGATGGTGAGAGATAGAGAAAAGGGAGAGAGACATCCGTCACAGAGCAAGGGTGACACATGTTAGCCCGCCCTATAGCAGTGGGTGGGGTTGTGTGTGTTGGCTGGAACTGGGTGGGGGGTGAGGCATTGCAGCCCCTTGGGTCTCTGACCCCAACGCCCCCCAGAGCCCATCCGGGTAGCAGAAGGTTCCAGGTTTGATCCTCGGCCCCAGCAATGTGTCGAGGTGTCCCTGAGCAAGACACTTGCCTACCTTGAGAAGCACTCACTTTCACTGAAGCTGAAAACTGAATTTCTTATTTATTTTAAACTTGTTTCTTACCTACAGTATGGTATTTAATCTACTACCTTTGGAGCTCTAGGTATTCGTTGAGTCTCGCTCTTATAGAGGAGAATTTGTCTCAAATGGATTTTACTGGTTAAATAAAGGTTATAATGATTATTATTATCACAATTAACATTGTGTATTTTACTGTGTAGCCTAGTACCCACTGCAGTGTTTAACCTCATCTCTTCTCACCCCCAGTTCTCTCTTTTTCTATCTCGCTTTTCAGCAACTTTTTCTCTCTGAACTGTGCCTGTGTGCCAATTCCATTGTGCCTCGCTCCTCTCTGTCTCTATTGTTGCGTTTCCTCATGTATCACACACTGACAGTCTTCAACTCCCCACCCAGCAGTCTCCTCCTGTCCCTTTCTCCATTCTAGTGACGTTACAACCAGTGTTGCCTGTTTTTTTGCGATAGATATGAGCAACAAGGTCTAAGAAAACAAGCCGAAAAGAAGCGACTATAGGCCACATGCACACTTTAAAGTTTAAAAATATACAAGGCCTAAAAAGAAATGCAACCCAAAACCAATATAAACAACTATACAGAAAAATAAGCTCTGTGTGTGTGTGTGTGTGTGTGTGTGTGTGTGCACACACGCAGCCGTGCATGCATGTGTCTTTCTGCCATGTAATGTGGCAGAGGTTGCAGAAAGGGTGAAATGACTCACCATTGAAAGAAATGGTAAATTCTCAAAATTGCCTTGAATACCTGCAGTCAGTGACCCCTGGCCCCTGGCATCAGCGGGGCCATATGCCACACGAGCACGCTCGCACACATGGGTGTTCCAGTCTTGCAAAAGAAAAAGCAGGAGGGGGTATTGTTAAAGATAGCCATTGTGTCTTCACTCCTGCAGGGCTGGCAGAAGACAATGAGGAGATAGGCCTACTTCTGTGACTTGTGAGTCGTGACAGAGGAAGGGTGTATTTAGAGAAGTTTGCAAAGGGTGAGGGGTGAGCAACAAGTCCCTTTGGTGTGTGCGAGCTAACCTAAAGAAGAGAGGTCTGTTCTCTGTTCAAGCCCAATGAATATATGGTCTTCAGAGTGGCATATTGTGTGTGGGAGCTGAACATTCAACGGTTCACTCATGAAAGACATGCACCAAAAGACCCCCCCCCCCCACACACACACACACACACACACACACACACACACACACACGCACAAACACACACACACGCACAAAACCATCCACCCTCCCACATTCCCACAGTGCAAAACACAACACAAAGTAATGTCCTTGAAGCATACCGGCATCTGCATTTGTGTTGAAATTTCTTTATTGGGAATAACCCCTTGAGATGAACCATCTCGTTTTCAAGGGGATCCAGAGATCCAAAATACATACCAAAACATAGATAAAAAACTAAACTAAACACAAGAGCACAGCTAGACAAACATAAACAGCACAAATCAGACAACAACAAAGAGGTGGGGGGGTAAACCTGTGAACAATGTCTCAGTTGATGTCTAGAAGTGTAATGCTCCATAAACTGTTTGAGGTATTGTGGATAATACAAATAAATGCATTTAAAAATGAACTGTACCCTGTGCTGCTGTCGTCTCACCGAGGGAGAAGGCAAGTTAAGGGTTTCATACATGATGCAATGATGAGTCATGTATGGACAGCCAAGAATACATCTGCATAAGCGGTTGTAAATAGTATTGAGTGGAATAAGGTTATTTTTAGGTGCAGTCTGGTAAACAACATCAGCATATATAGTCGATGATGGGTAGTATGAGTTGGAGAACCAGTTTCTTTCTGACTGTGTGAATGTGACGCATTTTCTGTTACGGGAGAGAACACCAGCAACTATATTTCTCGACAATCAACTCAATCCAAGACTATTACAACTATGAAATGACTAACTGAAATGTAAAAATAATAAAAGGCTCAATTGTCTGCTGCCTTTAAATTTGTGTATGTAATGTTTGTAGGAGAAAAAACGAATACCCCGAAGTGATGGAATTCCATTTAAAAGTTTCATATGCTGTGGTGTTGTGTTTCCCTGTAGATGTGTTCTCATGCTGATGGAGAGAGCGTTGTCACACTCTCAGACCATGCTTATTTTGACTCCAAGACTCCAAGAGATAATTACTCTTCTTTCAGCGATTACTTGCCATTACAACGTAAAATAGTTTGTTTCACCCACAAGAGATTGGACTTTTGATTGGGGCTGGCCTGTGTGGTTTTGAATGCTGTTCAAATCCTGCATTGTGAGAAATAATAACAATAATAATAATCGTTTAATCAGGATTTCAATTCAAATATAGCAAAAATTGCAGATTTACAGATCTAAAATGCGACGTGTCTTGAGCGTCACACCTTATGTAGGCTGACAGGAGCTGAGGTCTGACATCACAAACACAACATTAACCGTTTCAGTGCAAGCCTCGAAATGCAAACGTTAGCAGGCCGCCCATATCATCCCTATGACATCATCAATATGACGTCATCACCTTGACTGCAGAGATCCACATAGAAGCCATGCGGTCGCATTCCGTCTGTCCATCTCTGAACAGATCACCTCAGGCACCACTGGACTGATCGGCGTGACATTTTGCAATTTCAAACTCAATTTCAACTCTCAGTAGGCCAAGGAACAACCTCCAAAATATGTTAAATTGGCCTCACGTTGGCCCTATAACAGCCCCATTATTGAACTTTAGGTTGTACAAACGTTCTTCCCCTTGCTAGATTCCTTGGATAATGATAATGATAAGTCTCCCCATAGACCACGGCCATTTCCACTAGATTTTCCATTATCTTCAAAACTCTCTTTTGAGGATCGCTAGTCCCTCCAACGTCTGGCTTTTGTGTGTGACGTTATGTGGTAGGAAAGTCTATGGACTTTTTTTGTTTGTCTTATTCATGGCCCCCTGCATGTGGCAGCCACAGTGGGCGCCCTTCACTTGACGCAAGTGTGATTGTTTTTTATTTTTTATTACTGAGCTTTATAAAGGATAGTGTTTCAATTCTCTCGAATTGAAGAAATGTATTTGGGGCAGAATGTGTTGGTGATTTCTCTACTGTTTACACTTATTATCACTAGTAGCTTCTCTGTGTTCATGTGCCAGCTGAAGGTGGCACATATGCTGAAAGTACATCTACAAATATTTTCATTTAGCCCTTACTGTAAGTCTCATAAATCATTTTGTGTTTTAGCCTTCATTCTTGTCAGTGGGCAAACACTAATACTGCTCAAGGCTAAGGCTCAAGGCTGCATCTGTGATTCTTTTCTCTCATCAACAACTCCAACGACGAGGAATGTCTCTGTAGAACATTTTTCATTTTTATTCCTTTCTGTTGTCTCTGCAACTATCTACCAAGGACTTCTTTTGTGCCTGCAAAATACATGTACACTACACAAAATCCAGAGATTGCTTATGGCAAGCTTCAGTTGAGCATGTGATGTGTATCCTCGATTGACCATGACAGTGAAAACTCTTACATGGACTTTATTGTATCTGTATACTGTACAGATACAATAAAGTCCATCTAAGAGTTTTCACTGTCATGGTCAATCGATGACGTTAATTGCTAAACTTTAACGCTGGCCACCAGGTGTCACTGTACTAATCTGTATGGAACATGGTCATACAGGAAGTGTACTGTGTATGTACCTGCTGTCCTGCCTGCTACTCTGCTACCAAGGTTGACATCAAGGCATCTCTCTCTGGCCGTGGGGGAAACTGGAACAGAGGGGTCTCATATGCAGTCAGTAAGTCAGATTTGACACTGTGCAAAAAAACTTGACACCTATTCTCTAAATGGCAGCGAAAATAACAAACATATGGGCGTACTATATACCATTGCCTATGTATTTTAGATAACATTTTGATACATCAGCCAATGATATAGCTTTGCTTAATAGCTTTGCTTAAAACAAGGTTAACATGCTGTTATTATTATCAATGAAGGCAGAAAAGCCCAAAGAATATATCTTTAAAGGAAAAACATGCTGTTATTATAACACAGCTGTGGCAGCATTGATTGCAGGCAGAGAAATGTATGTTTATTAGAGCCACTTCTTTGTAATCAAGTGTGGTGGTGACAATCAAAATGCAAGCTCAAACAATCACTATAAAAGTAAAATAGCCTAACTACTCATCAACAGTGTAACAATAAAAAGTCTATAAAAATATCAAGAAATCATAATAAAATATTTTGCAATAAAAGTTCAAATGAAGAGCAAATGGTGGCAAAGCAAGTTTATTTCCATTTGAAAAACAAGGCATCCCAATGTGCTTCACACAAAGAAACACATTATAAAATGACATTTGAATACAAAATAAAGTCTAAACTAAATTACAGTGCAGAAGAGATGATTAAAAAACCTCAGTAAAAGGCAGCTGCAAACAGAAAAGGTCTATAGCTTTGCTTTTATAGAAGAGAGAATTGTAGCAGACCTGCTGTTTTCTGGGACTTTAAATAGAATGAAGAAAAAAATAAAATAAAAAAATGAAAACCCCTCGATTACAGACATTGTGAACCGGTTGTTAAATAAACCACCTGGCCCTCTTCCAGTCTGTTTATCCAATGCAAGTTCTGTTAAGCCTTTTATACTTTGTTTTTAGTTATGAACAACTTCCCCTATAATAATAACATGCCCAAAACATTGTGACCCCTGGCTGGTGGTGAAGATAGCAGCTATAATATTATGCTATGAGAACAGAACAACACAACCCTCACCAAACATTGCCTAATTGGTCACTGTTCAGGGGTGTGCCATGACTATAGTCACAACAGGGGCCCCCACACACTGCGCACAAAGCATGGAATACGGATCCATGTGTATATTACAGGAAACTCCCGTTAAACTTTCCAACAAACTCCGGTAAACTCCCGAGGGCCACGGGTTGTACAACCCAGCTAACTGCCGCCACGGGCCACGTTGTAGACCAAACCCAGCTTACTGCGTTGTCCAAGACGCACCATTGCTCCAATCCATACCAAATTTGGTACAAACACTGTTCAGGTGTCTGGCATGACAATAGTCACAGCAAAAAAATAAAATAAGAATACACACATATGGGGTTCTACAGCAGTGTTACTGCCATGTTTAACACTTCAAATGACTCTAGCTGTGGCTATTGCTCTGATGATCAGCGGCCGCAATATACTAGATTTGAAGGCTGCATAGCGCCCTGAAAATCTAGTGTTCAAAAAAGGCAATGAGGTGGCCCGGACGGTTAGCTCAACCATCTGGGCACCTAGCCTAACAGCGTGCCGCGGGTTCGACTCCCGATCCCGACGGCCTTTGTCGTGTCTTCCCCCATATCTCTCTCCCCATTTCCTGTCAGTCTACTTTCAACCTATCAATAAAGGCAGAAAAAGCCAAAGAAATATAATTAAAAAAAATAAGTAAAGGCAACCAGGTCAGTTAACGCTCTCTCACACACACACACACACGCACACACACACACACGCACGCATTCCAATATCCTATAAAATGTTTACATAATGACACTGCCGGAGGTATGTTAGGAAATGATAGTTGCCTTGTTGTGTTAGCTCTTATATTTATTACCACACAGTGCGTGTATGTCTGTATCATGGATTAGCTGTACTCTCTCTATATGGTTTGTGTGTTCCCAGGCTCCTACTGAGCACACAGTGACGTGTACAGTACATGCATCCAGATTCCAGCCTATATGTAACTGAATGTGCTTATATTAGGCATTATTATTATTATTACCCTTATTATTATTATTATTATTTATTACGTGTATAATTGAGTGTTAATGATGTGTGTGTGATGTGATGTGTGTAATATGTCAAGAATGCTAAATATCTCAGCGCTGCCAAATATCAGTTACATAATTGCATCATTTTCTCCAAGTCTGTTCCTGCAAGCTGCTATCTCCTCACCTCCCCAAATCTCTCTCTCTCTCTCTCTCTCTCTCTCTCTCTCTCTCTCTCCCATAAACTCTCCTTCTCCCTCGATCCCATTCCGATCAGAGTTCTTCTCCTCTAGAACACACTCTATCCATTCCCTGTGCATGCTTGTTAATCACTGCTTCCTGACACGCACACTCACACAAGCGCGTGTGTGTGTGTGTGTGTGTGTGTGTGTGTGTGTGTGTGTGTCTTGTCTGTCTGCATGTCTCCATCCAGGGTACAGTCTGTACTGTTGTCGTGCGTGGTGCTGACAGTCTGTTCAGCAAGAATTGATTCTACCCAGAATGCAATAAAAGTCACAAGAGGGGGGGGGGGGTCAGGGGTGAGTAACGGCAGCCTGTCAATCACTGCTGCTGACAAGGGGCTGTGGAGGATGTACGCCCACACACACATATTACATACACACATATAAACAGACACACACCAATACTAACACGCACAAACACATTTACATAATACTACATGCTACGTGTCGGTGGTGGTTGATTTAAAAAATCACACCTGGCCTGTCGAGTGCACGGCGGCTGGGATGAGGATCAGCATCTCCAAATCTGAGGCCATATGGTTCTCAGCAGGAAACCGATGGATTGTGCAGTCCAAGTAGGGAATGAGACATTACCCCAGGTGAAGGAGTATCTCAGGGTCTTGTTCACGAGTGAGGGGAGGACGGAGAAGATCAGCCGGAGAATCGGAGCATCAGGGGAGGTATTGCAGCCGCTGTACCGCACTGTTGTGACGAAAAGAGTGCTGAGCCAGAAGGCAAAGCTCTCTGTCTACTGACAAAGAAAACCGCCACAGTGGGTGGGCAGCCGGGCAGTTCTGATCACTATTATCAGTTCGAGCTACGTTCAATGCATTCAAAGTTATTTCTCATTAGGACATAGATTTGTAATATGATTGATGGGAAAGTTGGTGTCATGATGATGAGATGCTTAGATGATACGCTTTAGATGAGATATAGCGACGCTGAAAGCGGAAAATGACTGCAGCTAAACTGAATGCCCGAATTAGTGAAAAGATAAAGGGCCTGGAGGAACCCGCGACAAACACCTCGGATAATAGAAACATAGGTGTCAAATCTTACTGGCCAAGTGTAATGGCTTTCAGAAAAGTGCTTAGACCTGCAGAGACATTCAAATCAGAAGCGGATCATCTCTGGGCTGAAAGAGGGGAATGGACTTGGGCAGAAAACTTTGTCGCAAAGTTGCTGAAGAGGCAGTACTACAACTGGATGATAATCCGGTGATGGACAGAGCCCATATAGAGCTATATGTAACAGCTTGCTTTCCATGATGTGTTTCAATGGATCATGCCTGATCCTACCTTGGTGGGAATTAGGTTACTGGGAATTAATGAGCCAGCTTTTACTGATCCAGAGGAGGACGTACATTCGCTGAGTTCATCCTACAGAATGGGCAGTCTGGTTATCAGCAACCAGGCTACCAGTCCCTGCAGGGGGACTGCCCATAAGTCAACCAGGCTACCAGTCCCTGCAGGGGGACTGCCCATAAGTCAACCAGGCTACCAGTCCCAGCAGGGGGACTGCCCATAAGTCAACCAGGCTACCAGTCCCTGCAGGGGGACTGCCCATAAGTCAACCAGGCTACCAGTCCCTGCAGGGGGACTGCCCATAAGTCAACCAGGCTACCATGCAGGGGGACTGCCCATAAGTCAACCAGGCTACCAGTCCCAGCAGGGGGACTGCCCATAAGTCAACCAGGCTACCAGTCCCAGCAGGGGGACTGCCCATAAGTCAACCAGGCTACCAGTCCCAGCAGGGGGACTGCCCATAAGTCCGACATCCCGTTTGTTCGACCCGCGTGGCCGGTTAAGACTGAAAACCGCATGGAAGCAGTGCAGCAACTACCTGCGGCTAGCGACTCCTCCAAAGCCTCCACTGGAGCTCATCTGCTGAGCCGCAGAGCCGCCCTGGCCTTTCCAAGCAGTATGGCTTGGATTATGGATTTTCACCAGCCTCACAGTGTGTTATTGGTGTTATCTTAATACCACCAATAACACACTGTGAGGTCTGGTTTACGATGTCACCTGGCCCGAGTCAAGCTAATTTGATTCTAGACTGAGTGTGACACACTAGTGCAGTTGGGCATCTGAAAATCAACGATCAACTAAACAAGTGACACGCCAGTGCTCCACAACTCCCTCCCCCGGCCCCCCCCCACCACCACCACGCACCACGCACGCACGAGCACACACACACACACACACACACACACACACACACACACACACACACACACACACTGAGCACATCAACAGTACAACATATCTTCTGGACTGGTTCATTCATTATTCAGTATATCTACTGGATTCTGTGTGTTTTTTCTCAATGATACATTGCCATATAACTGCTAATCAATGACTCTCAGTTAGTTTACCCTATAGCATGTTGTCTGCCGAGAGAGTTGTGTCACGTTGATTGTGTTTTTTTCTCACCTTTTAGCTGTTTAGGTGATCACAATTGATTGCTTATTAATTTCCATTTAAATATTTCTGCTTTGTTTCAAATGTAAAGTGCGTTATAAATACAAATTATTATTATAAGTGCCTACCGTATACTGTATATTGACACAAAAATAGAAACGGGATAGAAAGGTATAGGCAGACAGACAGTGAGAAAGAAATGTGGGCAGACAGTTAGGCAACACAGTTGTGGATGATGTTTACACCAGACCCAAGTGAGAGGGAGAGAGGTTTCCTGGAATTGAAATGTGTTGATTTCTCACATTGATTTTGTAATTAAAACGAAAACATTCCCCCACCCATTACTGGCAAGTTGATATGCATACTGTACATTTTGTGACTATTGAGAAAAACCTCTGGGAGGGCAGTGTGCGAGTGTGTGCATCTGTGTGTGTGCTTGGGCACACCACACATCCATGTGCTGCACAGCAATTGTTAAAGGCCCACTTCACCACTTTTCAACCTATCTTCCTCATTAATAATCATGATAAAATGGCACGATTTTTTTCTACTCAGTCTGTGTCTCATAGGAGGGCTGTGTGCAGTTTAGAAACCGTCTTCCAGTGACATCATCATTAGGCAGACTTTTTTTTAAACAAGATTTTTTTACAAAGAAACTTTTCAGGACTAGAAAGCCTGCAGTTTCTATTAGCTTGTATTCTCCATCGATGATGTCACTGGAAGACGGTTTCTGAACTGCCCACAGCCCTCCTATGAGACACAGACCGAGTAGAACAAAATTGCGCCATTTTTTCATGTTTATTAGTGAGGACCTATTATATGAAGATTGAAAAGTTGTGAGGTGGTCCTTTAATGTCTTAAAAAGTGTGTGTGTGTGTGTGTGTGTGTGTGTGTGTGTGTGTGTGTGTGTGTGTGTGTGTGTGTGTGTGTGTGTGTGTGTGTGTGTGTGTGTGTGTGTGTGTGTGTGTGTGTGTGTGTGTGTGTGTGTGTGTGTGTGTGTGTGTGTGTGTGCGTGCATGTGTGCGTGCGTGCGCATGAGTACGGGATGGGGCCAGTGCTATCCAGTAGGTAGCAGCTGTTGCTTTCCCTCTCCTGTATCTCAGAGTCAATCAAGTCAGCTCCCCTCAACACACACACACACACACACACACACACACACACACACACACACTCGTGGGTGGGTGGGTCCCAGCCTAGGTGTTCATTGATCAGTCTGACAGGTCTGAGACCAGTGAAGTAGTGGGGTCATCACAATGAAGGGATGACCCAGGAAGACCCTGACCTCTCATCTCCTCTCCTGCTGTCACAGCCTGTAACCTTCCACTCTGTCTCCTAAGGGTCCATTTTACACTCCGAGTTAAATCAACAGTAGGATATAGTGTCCATCCCACCTCTGTGAAATACACGAAACATTTTTAAATTAACCATGGAAAAGAACCGTATACATCATCGGTACACGTACATAATAATATAGAAATATACAAGCATTACTGCTATATTATTTTAAATTGAACCAGACTTGAGGGTAGATCAAACTATGGAATGAACTCCCTATTACGATTAGAACTGCAGTTACTCAACACTCCCAATCTTAAACCGTAGTCTGAAGACTCACCTCTTCAGACTCCACCATAGCACTTGCCCTTGCTTACTGTAAATCGCTCTGGATTAAGAGTGTCTGCTAAATGCCTATTGTATATGCAAACTGATCAATATACTAAAGTATGTGGAATTAACAAATGACGCTTTTCCATGCGGTAGCTTCCGACTCAACCCGACTTCCATGCACAGTATTGGGGAGTCCATTGTGATGCAATGATCAGTAAGACGAGTAAGTCGTAGTTGGAGGTACAAGGGACATCTTTCCATTCCTTTTTGTCTCCACCAGCTGAAGGCATTTTTTGCACTTTGCAGTTTTGCACTCCGTCCGTGTGTGTCCGTCCGTGTGTCCGTCCGTCTGTGTGTGTACAGCTACTCTCCGGCACCGTTGGCCCAGTCGATGCCAAACTGTGCACACACACTCCCTGGATGCCAACGACGAACCTCTGCCACAATTTTCCCACAACAGCCTGTTATAGCGCCACCATGAGGCAGATTTTTGCAAAAGACATTACTCGTACACATTTTATCCATACATCACGCATATCGGTATACACCATCTCTATAGTCATGTGATCAACACGGACCTGTCCACTTCCCCATATTCCATCCCCATTGGCTAAGATTGCCTTCCACATTTTGCAAGATTGGTCCATTTTGAACAAAATGTCTCAAATCATGAACGCAGGGTGCAATTTGAGGTAGATATTTCATGCACATTCCCACTATGCCGAGGAAGAAAAGAAATGCCACTTGAAATTTTACACATCAGCCTCATGGTGGCCCTTTAGCTGTCCCATTCGTGTTTTTACTTATAACTGCACCGATCTGTGTAAAATGTCATGCACACTCCCTAGAGGCAAAGGAAAAACCTTTGACCTGCATTCTTCACATATGCTCATTATAGCGCCTGCACCAGGATACATAATGTAAAACATTTTTTTCATATTGTATCCAAATATCACACAAATCGGTACACATGAGCTCTATAGTCATGTGATCAAGACGGGTCTGTTTGATTTCTCATATTCCATCCTGATTGGCTACGATTCCGTTTTCAGGAGTGGCCCGTTTTGTACAAAATGTAGTAAACTAGTTTTTTCTATCTCTCTTTCGGTGTACTCAATACGTCGTCTTGTGCATGTGTAATGTAAGGTAACGATATTAAAAAGTCGAATGTTCTCGACCACTGGCGTAGCGGTCCAGGCACCTAGCTGGTGCCTTCTGTCCTACTGTATCTATGACCCCTCTCATCCATTCTGCAGGGAGTTCGAACTACATCCCTGTAGTAGACAGTACAAAATATATCAAAAGCTAACCGTAACATCTTTAAGAATTCCTTAATTCCTAATTCCATTAACGCACTAAATGATACCATGTCTTGCTAGACTTGTTTTTAATGTATTTGCCACTGTTGTCCTGCATTTTTGCCATGAATATAATTGTGTAAGTGTTTTTGCTGTTGTATTGCTGTTTGTTTTTACAGTTTGAGACCGAAGACAAATTTCCACACATGGACAATAAATGAAACTAACTATAAACTAACAAAGCCATAAAAATCCCAAATTAATCTTGCGTGTGTCAGCCTGACACACGCTAACAATGATTGATTGATTCCACTGTAGGACTCACGATCAACACTGTGTTTTCATTTTGGCCAACAAGAGGAGTATCTCACTTTGTTTTACTTAATGTCCTGCGTATGTGCAATTTTGAAACCTGTAATAACCTATTCCATCTACCTACCATGGCTTGCCAAACATCGACTGCTTGACGTGGGCACACAGCTTTACAGGGCAGGCTCAGGCGCCTCACAGCCTCGCTGTTGGCATGCTTGCCTTATACTTTCAAGTGATGTAAAAAAAAGTAACACCATTCTTTAGTTGAGACTGAGAGTGAAACCCTTCGGGCCATCCAACCTATGGCACTAACTACCTCTGAAGGACCGCTGTCTGGTGCGTGTCAGCACGCTGATTTGCTTTTTATCCACATTTCCCATTGTTCTGGGAAATCTATAAGGTCACAAGGAAATGTTGTAGATATGCCTTGTTTATGTGGCTAGTCTGGCTACTGTGATATTTCCCCTTTGGGATCCTATATATGAACTCCTTCCCCTCTTCCTTCTTGTGCTTCCCTTCCTAAAGGGGTACAAAACAAACAAACGAATTGTTTAATTATTGTGTAAAGCAG
>NC_137878.1:22867272-22927272 GCF_963924005.1 Protomyctophum bolini
CACACACACACACACACACACACACACACACACATTTGTATTACGAGGACATCAACAGTTTAAAATAGAGGTTTCGTGAATGTCATTGTATTTATTTGCCTTTTTGTCATTTTAACCCTAACCTTAGAGCCTAACAGGCTCTAAGGTTAGGGTTAGGGTGCACGGCACCAGTGTGAAACTAAGTGTAAATCAGACATGACTGTACATCTGTATTATACACCTCTCTAAATGTTCTGATGAATTGAAAATGGTGGACCCTATTGTAAACAAGTATAATGCTTCATGCTATGATGTCGTCCACAGTAACAGTTTATGTATTGAGTTGTGCTTTAGTTTGAAATGTACCCATTCTACTGTGAATAAATCACATCAGTCTCTAAATGTATATATATATATATATATATATATATATATATATATATATATATATATATATATATATATATATCCTGTGAGGACCAGGACATTTTCAATTTATAAAATTCTACTTATAGGGACAATTTTGGACACACACACACACAAACACACACACACACTTTGATTGATTGATTGAAATATTTATTAACAGTTAACTGTTTATGTTTATTAACTGCCGAATCACAGTACACTTCAAGCACAACTCAATACAAAGACTGTTAACTGTGAGTGGACCTGGACGACCCAATAAAGCATTACACTTGTTTAATTCATCAAAAACACACACACACACACACACACACACACACACACACACACACACACACACACACACACACACACACACGCACACACACACACACACGCACACACGTCTAGGTTGCTGTTTGTATAATTACTATTACATCAGTGGGGGTGGGTATAGTACTGTCTCGTTTTCATCACAACAAACACTGCCGTGTGTGAGCCCACTGTAGCTTTAAACGGTGGGCGTGGCTCAGCTACTACGACCCGCCTTTTATCCATATATCCAACTCTCCCTCCTCCCTGGAACAAGTAGTGCAGTAGCGCGCTTAGAAAGTGGCCGCAGCCAGCCACACTCTTTTAAACAAATCCAGCCCTTGAGGCGTGGGACACGCACTTCGGCACTATTAAAAGGACAATCTGTGGAGAAAACACACGGGGGGAAAGCCCCTTTTTGGGGGGAGGAATCAATCACTCACTGATACGGAATCGTTGCTCCGTCAGAACCGTGGATGTGTTTTCGGTCTTTTTGCGCACGTATCGCGAATCCATGAAGACTCAAGCTGCGCTTTCCTTTCTAACGCCAGGTAAAACAAAAAATAAATTGTTTTGACATGGCTGTTTGTTTCGCCAGGAACTTGTTCCGTGATGTGTGTATTCACAATTTCACAGGTAACGGTATGTAATTGCAGCGGTGGTGCCAAAGAATCACTCCGTGATCTAAAGCTGTTTAATTAAGAAGTTTGGTCTCTCGATTGAAGCAAATTGATTAGAGCTTCCCTTGCAGCTGAATAGTTTTAGTCTGAACCAGGAGTTTTAACTGACCAATAATTGTGCAGGAGGTATGTGAACACTATAATTGTATGCAAATTAAAGATAGTTTGGGGCTCCATCTTTCAGGGACGTAATTTACCTTTAATCTCCATAAATTGGGGCTGGTGAACAGAGATGTCAGTGTACCAGAGCAGTGCCAGTGCTGCTGTTACGTAATACAACTCTGTTGCGAAACTTTAAAGTTCTCAACAGACTGTACCAAAGTGTCAACTTTACTTGCAGTCTGTAGTTTGTTGCTCTGCGTGGGCTACACGTTACAGGTTAAAACGGTGGCTCGTTTGAAGTATCATGCACATTTTGGCCCTACTTTGTTGCATGCATGATATATGGTGCATTGACTAAAAATAAACCCAGCTCCTCAGAAAGCAGCATGGAAGTTTGATTGTCCATATCATAACAGCAATAATAATAAGACAACACTGATGTGTTTCCAGACAGAGGTAATAAAGATTGACTGCAGCCGCCACGGCGCCTACTGCTGCCCAAATGCCCGGCGTCAGCTCCACGGCGTCCCGTTATGAGAACTGGGAGATGATGGAGTACGATCATTACCAACACTATTTCTATGACGACCTCCACGACGAGGACTTCTTCAAGTCCACGGCGCCGAGCGAGGACATATGGAAGAAATTCGAGCTGGTGCCGACCCCGCCCATGTCCCCTATCCGGACGGTGGAAGGGTCGGGCAAGGTCGGACCGGTGGCGCACCCGTCCCTCGGGGACAAACTGGAATGGGTCTCCCAATTCCTGGGCCAGGACGAGGAGCAGGACGCGCCTTGCAAAGTGAGCACGGCCGGCGAAACGCTGAGCAATCTGAGTTCCATCATCATCCAGGACTGTATGTGGAGCAGCTTCTCGGCCGGACAGCAGCTGGAGAAAGTTGTCGCGGCGGGGGAGCGGTATGCCTCTTGTGGCGGCGGATCAGTGGCCCAAGCCAAAGTCCAGACGGGAACAAGCGTCGCGCCCTCGGGAGGAGGAGGAGGAGGAGGAGGAAGGGCACATAGCCTCCCGTCCGACGCACCACTCCTCGGCGGCAGCCTAGCGGCGGACTGCGTGGACCCGGCAGCCGTTCTCACGTTCCCCTTAACCGGAGGCTGCAAGAAACAAGTATCCTCCGGTTCCGAGTCTCACACTGATTCATCAGGTCAGTATATAACTCAGCTTTAAGAGTCAATGCAAGACACATGTGCTTGTTTGGCAATTTTCCCAAACCAACAATTGTGTTATAATTTCATGTTTGGTTGTGGAATTGAGATTTCGTTATTTTTGTTGTCTCGCATATAATGTCTTATCAGTAAGGACTGACATTGCACACATTATGACTGCATTGCGTTACTTTGGTGCATGCAACACATGCTTCAAGCCTAGAAAGCGACCCGCCCATTTAAACATCTGTTCCTTGGCACGGATCCAAAACCCCAGCTGCTACCCTCTTCCTTGTTCTCACAGGCAGCCTCTTATTACAAGCAACATCCTCTCCTGTAGTCCCTGAATTAGATTTGATATAAATTAAATAAAGATATCCCATCTGATCTTTATTTAGGTATGGGAGGACAAACAAGGGGTTTTAGTTGTGCCTGCCCCACTAATTATCCCCCCCCCCCCTAATTGGAGACCTACTTTCCCATCCGATAACCTTATGAACCCATATGATCTAGATTGGTATTTAGGTTACCATGTGATGCTGAGCTGGACCATACATACATAATAGTGTGTGGAATGTCACAATGGGAACTTGTTGCAGCAGTGCAGAGCGCCAGCATTCCTTCACTCAACAGGCTGCAGTGCCAATTGTGTCAGTGGGTGGAATTGGACTGAGTGAGTTTAGGCAGAGAATAGGACAGGATTAGTTGCTTACCAGCTACACTAGAATTCTATTTACTCCTCAGCATTATGTCACAGTGTTAAAGGGAAAATTGCATGTTTGCTCAAGCAGGAGGGGAGTGAACAGTTGTAGTAGGAAATTATTGATGTACAAAACTGGCATTGTTCTGCATTTCAGCGTACCTTGTTGTGTGATATGAGATCTTCTTGTCACTTCGAAGCCATGAAAGAATAATGGCTCAGTGCCCCACCCTCCCTCCCTTTATTAATCCATCAGCCCTTCATGCTCTCTAGTCTAGTGTTCAACTGTTCATGTATAGCTGTTGCTGCCCGTGAGCAGTCAAATCTGGAGGGATGTAATTACTTTTAAAGTGTGTTTCAATTTACAAGAGCATTGAAATCTCCCAAGAGTCTAGTCAGCTGGTGGGGATCAAGCCGATAAGGCCCTTCTACACGTTTTAAACGCTAATTTCCACTTGAGTAAATAGAGGGGTGAAAGGTTTTAGACGTGTGCATTGCTGATTGCCTCTAAACTGTCTGCAGCTCGTTCTCCTCTCTATCTGGGAGGGCATTTTCACACAAGAAACTGAGCTAATGCAGTGATTAGTGGAGTGGAGACATGCGTGAGATTGTGCACTCTGCAGCGTGCATTCAAGAGACGAATATGTGTGTGTTTTGCAGATGTTGAGTTCACTGTGGTACAATCATTTATTGGGACTCTGCTGCTGTCTGTACTTAAATGCACGTAATCTGCCTCTCACACTAGGAGCAAAATAAAATACCCAATGGAATTTTAATTAACACGTTCCTTGCATCCCCTTTCAGATGACGAAGACGAGGATGATGAGGACGAAGAGGAGATTGACGTGGTGACAGTGGAACACAAGCAGCACAAGCCTCGGCGACTGGTCAACACCCGCAAACCAGTGACCATAACGGTACGAGCGGACCCTCTGGACCCCGGCATGAAGCGTTTCCACATCTCCATCCACCAACAGCAGCATAACTATGCTGCGCCCTCCCCGGACACACTCGTCCCACATGTGGAGCCCCCACGCAAGCGGGTTCGACAGGAGACCTCCATCCAGGTCCCCCAAACACTGCAGAACTCTCCCCCCCACCAGCCACGGCCTGGCCACACGCCCCTGAACTCAGAGAGCGGAAAATCTCGTGTTGTGGGAGTCGGGTCAGAATCGCCCAACCCCAACGCCTCTTCGCCTACCTCCTCCACAACACCTTCCTCACCCCCCTCCTCATACTCCTCTCCATCCTCCTCTCCATCCTCCTCTTCCTCCTGCTCCCCCTCCTCCCACCATCACAGCTTTCCCTCCCAGTCCCAGTCCTTCTCCCATCTCTCCAGTCCCCAGTCCTCTGACTGCGAGGACACGGACAAGCGCAAGGCACACAACTTCTTGGAACGCAAGCGGCGCAATGACTTGCGCTCGCGTTTCCTTTCGCTGCGGGATGAGATCCCAGGGTTGGCAGAGTGCCCCAAGACACCCAAGGTGGCCATCCTGACGCGTGCCACAGAGTACTTGCAGCAGCTGCATGCCAACGAGAGGCAGAAGGCACACGAGAGGAGACAGCTGAAAGCCAGGCAGCTGCAACTGCTGCGAAGGTTGGCACAGCTCAAACGATCCTGAACCAGAGGACTGGCACACTGGCCACAGACACACACACACACACACACACACACACACACAAACGCATTTACACTTGCAGAACTGAATGGGACAAAATGAAGGAGAAAACACACTAATATTCACTTTCTTGAGTGGGTTACGATGGAGTGGTGTGGGTGGATTGTACTTTTTTATTTTAGTTTTTCTATTTTTGTTGTTTGCACATTAGCTTCTGAGTGATTGACAGGGCAGTTAGCCTTTCAGGACAACAAGCTAGGGAACTGTTAATTTAGGGGTATGGTTAATATGCCCATTGTTGTGATATATTGGCTTTATCTCCCTGCTATACTGTATATCCCTTGTTTAAAGAAATGTATAATTTGAGTGATTAATATTTGCTAGTGTTGGATAGTTTTCAAAATAAGGGGCTTGCTGCTGGAAGATGCACACGTGCTGAAGTTGCTACAGCTGTGCTGTTTGAGTCATGCATGGTCTTAGAAATCATCCTCATCTTGCTTGGGCTGGGCCCACTGAGCTGTGGGGTGTCCCCTTTTTTGTTAGGTCTGCAAAGCCTGCTGAATCTCACTCCCTCTGGTTTTCCTCCTCCTTCTAATTTCTTAAACTAGCCTTTCAGTGGGTCAGCCTTTTCCTTCGCCCACTGTATTTGCAAAGCACCCAACTTGTCATTTTTGTTCCTGCCTGAACCGCTTTCCGCTTGTTCCTTTTTTTTCCCCCTTCTTTTTTCCCCACGCTCTCTTGCTATTGGCCTCATGTTTTTCCCCTAAACATTTTGTTTGCTTTGTACTGTTCTAATCTATTTCCTTTATCTATTCCCTTTCTCAGTCATCCAGCAAGTTTGAGGCATTCAATCTCTTGTTTCCAATACAATTGGTCTCGTTTAGGCAATTTCTTATAGAATGGAGTCTGTTGCTGTTCATTTTGGTGAGAGGTGGTTGCTAAATCCCTTGTTCTCCTAGCTTTAGGGTTACTGATTATAGTAATGTGAATGGTGATTGGTGAAGGGCATTATTGAAGTCATCGAGAAACAACTTGTACGGGCACACATTTAATTATAGGGACCTTGCTGCTTTATCTGCATCTCTAGAGCAGCCTCAGATTTTGCTGTTTCACTCTTAACCTCTATCTGCTGGTCCAGCCAATAACATCACCATGTTGCTTTCCTCATGCACGAGAGGACCTTATGACATCACCATGCCTATGGTAACGGACTGTTTTGCAGCCTTATCCATGAGTGGAAGTGTGAGTGACGCACGACAGGATAGAGGCATACACTAGCATGCCATGTAGCCAATGTTTGAGTTTATTATTATGCACGCGTAAAGAAATAAGAATCATGATGATTCCACTATATCTTTATTTGTGATGTGCCATCGAGACCAGCCAAAAGGTGAATGTCGGTTTAGATTTTAAAACAAAAAAAGTGTTAATCTGTTTGTTTAGTCACTTAAGCCCTATATTCAAAATGGTTCAAAATCTTCCCAAATATTTCAAATCATTCTTTCGAAAATAGCCAATCTACGAGCTTGTAGATCTGCTGATCATTTTTGCCTGTGATGACATGCCCATGGATGCCAGGGTAAAGTTGTTAATTCACATGTATTGGCAATGTAATTTCCAACTTTTGCTTGGAAATGAAGCCCTATTGATTTGAAAATGACCTTTTTCATATTGCTGTCTCTTATCACCTGTGAATTGATCAAGTTCACTTTATAATTTGTTTTTGTTTTTTTTATTTTTTTATGTTAAAAAACGATGCCTATAAAAGCCTTTCATGGTATGTAGACTGTCTTGTTTGGATGTTTGTATATAGTCTCCTTGCTGTATAGTCCCTTCCAAACCAAAACCAGATCTGTCTACTATACTCTTCCTGGATTTGTTTTTCCTGTGTCCTTACCCAGGGCCAGGCTTGCTGGCTTTTCAAAGATAACTCAAAGCTTCTATTTTTGTTAATAAAATGATTATGGATAAAAATGTCAAAATAAAACACTTAACTGAATATTGATTACACTAGCCACTTTGTGAGACCACTTTCAATGCCTAATTGCTTTCTTTACCGTTTGGTTTGTTGATTTGTAAGTGTCAGTTGTCAAGAGAGAAAAAAAAAAGACGTTTTGTACTATATTTTCATACAGAGTTGTTTTGGGTGTGAGTTAATGTTTTATTTGTATTGCCCCGGTTGGGGCGCTATTGGTGGTTATGTGCTGACACTACAGCTAGTCTCTTCTTTCCAGATCAACTTGACAGAATCCCCCTGTATTCAATCAAATCATTTTAGCTAGCACACTGTCGAAACTTGACAGTGGGTGGGTGTTTTTCTGCTTGTTAAAACACTGGCTGTGCGGTATCAGAGATTTCTCTATGCTTGTTAGCAATCCTGGTGCTACATGTTGTGTCCATAAGCCATACACTAGATATAACTAGCCCTGAAACTAGTACTGTACTGCAAACCACTTGATCACAGTAAGGAGCATGCACTCTTTGCCTGGTTACTCGGGGCTTGTGGTTTCTTAGGGCTGTAGCCCTTTAGAAGAAAACACCCCCTTGCTACTATTTGTAATCCCCAAAGCCTGGATTATTCCCCTTTGCCTTTCATGAGGCAAATGGAGAGATGCTGACAGAGTAAGGACAGGAAAGTTTGGTCAAGGAGAGCAAGGATGGAATGAGTTAAAATGATGCTTTTGAGCATGGTACAAAAGCACACTACTTATTACTAGCAATCAGCCTCATTAACTTACTCTGTTCCTGCCTCCTCAACAAGCTACATATGTCCTTGCTAATAGATTCAGCACATAGTGTACCAATGTTGGCCTAATCGCAATTTTTCTTTGTTTTGGAGGGTAGAGCCTCAGAAGTTGTTAGACCATAGGCTTCTTTTGCGTTTCATTTGTTTTGGGTCACTGGTCCCTGCAGTCAGCACAGACATGTTTGGCAGTGGACATCGGTTTCTTTGAGTGAAGGTTAATTTATACTTTGTTGCACGTCTCTTTCCCCTGACTAAAACTACACATTTGTCGAGCGATGCTTATGTTGACGGGGTCGTACAGCAAAGTATAAATTGGCCACTATGGAGCCTTGTCTCAGCACTTTGTTCAGTACCTCATTAGCCTATTATGTATGGGAGAGTATGTCCAATCCAATTAATAAACTAAATGTTAGCCATCATCTTTGTTGCGTCTGTTTGATTGCATACAATGTCCCCCTGCAGACACAATTCTCAACACTTTCAAGATGGTGTCAGTGATGGGTTATTCTTTTGTAATACCGGTAAATTGTTTCACCATTTCACTAACATATAATATGATAAATGGATACAACAACCATTGGGTTGTGTATGTTTATGCCCTACCAAGGCTTTCAGCGAATATTAATAGTGGCCACAGTGCATCACTTAGTATGACCTGGTTCAGGATCTAGCTTTATGCCACGTGTTTTATAACAACCACCTGTATGAGTGGATTCACATCACATCACCCTCCCTCCATCCTGCTTTAACTGAACAGTCTCCTAGGCAACACATCCTGGTACCTCTGCCATGGCAACAAGCATTATTCTCACTACTACTGAGCTGCTAGTTTCCATAGAAACAATCCCAACCATTCCTTTTCCCTTGTCAAGGCATTTTGTTTTAAATGGAAAAGTTAGTTATGGAAAATCTGATCCAGTCAAGAATGTGTCAATTAATTCTAATACTTTTGTAAACAATTAGATCGCAAACTTACACTGGCTGATAAATATCCTGTTAATCAGTTTAATAAGATTTTAAAGCTAGGAGTGTGTATGAATGGGTGAATGTATGCACAATCTATGTAAAGCACCTTGGATAAAGGCGCTATATAAATGCACCATTTACCATTACCAAATACGAACTGCAAGGTTCCCAGTTCGAACCCGGGCTCCCCCAGAGTTAGTGTCGAAGTGTCCTTGAGCAAGACACTGAACCCCTAATTGCTCCTGATGTGCAGGTGCACAATCTAAATTGCCTTGGATAAAGGCGCTATATAACTGCACCATTTACCATTACCAAATGCAATATGCAATTCAATGATATAAATGGAACGTATTAAAATGTATTGCCCCTGAGGGGAAAAAAGTAAAGAAAAAAACCCTCTCGGACAAATACAAGAATTACTTTCTTTTACTTATTTACAGGACTCATCTAGCATTCTAGCATCTAGCATTGTCATCTACTGGTTACAAAACATAATTAAACTACAGTACCTGAAGTGTCTTAACATCACATCATTAAGCTAGGCAGCTAGCTATTGGACTGTTGCAGGTGGTTAGCCTAAAGTGTAAAATATAATTTATTAGAGATAATTTCATTTGTAACTTCTAAAGCTGGAATTAAACTACTATACAGTTTTAATATGATATGATTATGATATTACTTATATCTTATACTTTATTGTCAGTTTTCACTGAAATTTGTTTTGCGACCCAGCGGCCTGTATGCAACACATTTACAATATACACATTTATTTGACATAACACAGGACAAAATAAATAAATAAAATACAGTTACAAACTTACATACATAGAAACATAGGGGCAGAGAGCAATGTCCACAGCTCAGTCTATTCCTGGCCAAAATCCTGATTAAGCCTCAGAGTTCAGTTGATTGATGGACAAAAGACCTGACCTTATATGTTCAAGCGACACCGTCGTACTGTAATATAATAATTGAGGCTTCGCTGCGCATGCGCCACACTGTCAGCTGGGTAAAGTGGAGGACAGCATCATGGCGGCGTCCGCTCGCAGTGTGCAATGTGCCGTGCAGAGAAACATCATACCTCCTTTAGTGGTGATTTTAGGAGCTACTGGCACTGGAAAGTCTAAACTAGCCATCGAAATTGGTAAACGACTTCAAGGCGAAATAATCAGCGCCGACTCCATGCAGGTAAGAACGACAGAAACACTGGAAATAATCTGCATTAGAGCATTATTATATGGTTATTGGCCGAAGCCAGCATCGTGCTATTATGTTGTTGTTAAAGTGCAAGGATAAATTATTGTCTAATTATGTGCATGTCAGCGAAGATTGACAACACAACCTTTACTTATTGAGCGTATGACATCATAATTAGATGGATTTAGCGAGGTTACTTAAGAATGAAGGACAGAATGCGAGCAAAATGCAGCCCATTGATTCCTGAAGCTGAAGTCCTCTCCATACATACGTCAACAGTGACTGCAAATTACAACAATAACAATAACGCAAGTAGTATAATTAATTAGTACATTAACAAATGAACTGCCACACGAGGTAGATGTATGGCGGTGACTTTAGGGAGAACAGAACTACCGGTAAATAATACATATACGTAAATTATAATATTCTACCACCAGAGCAATTGCGTTTAACAATTCACTTGTCAATAACATAGTGTACCTCAACACTTAGAGGGGAGGGAGCGAGAGAGATTAACTCAAAATGCAGATATATAGCTTATCTTAACCTACATTTAGTTTCCACTGCAGAAAGCCATTCACAATGTTACAACAAGCGTATAGCAGCAGCTTTGTTGTATTGTATTGTATTGTATTGTATTGTAACTGTCAAGTGTTCAGACATTGTGGTGAGTTGCTGACAAAACTACAACAACTGATTTTCAGGTCATTTTTGTAACTTTTCGTTAAAACAATGCTCATACTACTAGTCAGCAAATTGTGACAATATGCAGCTGATAGAAAGATAATGTTCATGGAGATCATACATCATGTTCTCAATAGGAGAGAAAGGTTAGAGAAGTCCACTCAAGTCAAAATGTAAAGCAGGCCTTTACACTTTACACTATTTAGAGGCAGGCAATGTGGCCTTATCAGGGGCCAGGCATGATGTTGAATTGCTTGTATTGTGACACTTGTGTCTCATCATGCTATGACTGACTATTCAATATTGTGACTTAATAATTAAGAGTCACTGACATCACCCATCGCTAGGTTATGCCCAGAGCCGTAGAAGAAGAGAGTTGTGAACTTGTGACACGCTTTGATCTCGCCGCAAAGCGGGGTGCTATGGGCTAGAGTTCCAAACATTGGAACTATCCCATTGAGATAGAATGAGCACTTCCGCATTCTATTGTTACAATGGGAGTCAGCGCTAGTGTCGTCACTCTCATATCTCATACTAGATCATGCTGGTTATGTCTAGCCTGGCCCAGCCTGTGTGCTTTCTGGTCTAGAGGTGCGGGTGCCAGTCAAACATGCTGTGGATCCCAAGCCCCCAGAAAGGCTGGCCAACGTTGAAGCCGCGAGACGTAATGGTCAGAGCTGGAACTGCAGGCGGGCCCCTGCATTTAGCACAAGGAAACCCTGCTGGGGTTTAACATTGAGTGCTCATTTGCACTTCCGCATTTGACCACCACAATTTGGTGGTCAAATGCGAAAGTATTGATGATATACACACTGCTGCCATCTTGCCAGCAAGGTGCTACCTATAGGTAACCCATAGACCGCCCATTCATCCAAACAGAAAAGTCCTATTTAATTGTATTAAATAACGTCAAACTCACCAACATTGCAGCTGTACGAAAAGCTAGAATTATTGTCTTACTATCTGCAAAGTGTTTGTTTCATAAAAATCCACAGTAGACATGTTATGAGCTACGTACTTCCTGTCAAGAAATTCCTTGCAGATCTAAGTGTCAGAGTTTGGAAGCACTCGTTATCAGTAAAGCAACCTCCTGCTGCCTCCTGCATTATGTGCAAATTCTAAGGTGGTACACATTGACTGTTGAGTGATAGTCAACAAGAACTTCCAAACTCCAGCACTTAAGAAAAAAATCACACCCGTGTGAACTGAGTGGTGCAGCTCCCCCCCTCTCTCTCTCATTAGCAGGCAACATTGCAGCACTATCCCTCTCTCTGTTTCTGGCGCCCCCTACTGGTACCCTATAGTCATATACTCGTGCTCATGGCCACATACTATAGCCACATAGATAGGCACATAGATAGGCACGGACATTACTGGTTGTAGGAGTGGTTGCACCACTCAAAAATCATCTGCAAGGGATTTCTTGTCAGGGAGTAGCTCATAACATGTCTACAGTGGATTTTTATTTAACAAACACATTGCAGATAGAAAGAGGATAATTCAAGCTTTCCGTACAGCTGCAATGTTGGTGAGTTTGACGTTATTTAATACAATTAGATTTGACTCTTCTGTTTGGATGAATGGGCTGTCTATGGGAAGTTACACCTAGGTAGTGCCTTGCTGGCAAGATGGCAGCTGTGTGCATATCATCAATAGCATTCTTCCAGGTGCTTCAAAATGCCACTGAGCAACTTTCCTTGAAATGAACATATACATATATCCTTTATAACTATGGTGGATCCTATTGCTTCACCCATCTGAACACCATGAATCTGTCATTGTTTTTTCCCAGTGGCCAGTTGAGTGTTGTTGTTTGGTAACTGCAGGACAGGGTATACTCTCCAATCTCCATCTGGAATTATAGTACACGGTTTCTGGTTCCTGATGTGGGTAGAGTGGGTAGAGTTAACATTTTCCCAGTGAGGAACAGGAATAAGCATGCCTTAATTTGTCTGCTAGAACCTCAGACTAAACGACTTTGTGAGCCCTAGGGCCCATTCCCACGAAGTAATTAAGCTGCAACCTGTGCATTTTATGTCATACCTGGCATTCAATCCAATCGAGATCAAGTCTCACTTATATCGCTTACCCAAGAGGATGCATGCTCGCATGCCCATGGCAGATATTGTGCTTATGAGCTCCAGGCAGTACTACCTGTCAACCAGTAGACCTGTGACCTATGTGGCACCAGGGTAAAACATTCACAATGGAATATTAGGGAGACTACCAACCGCTGCACATGCACTAGCTATAATCATGGTACCACACTGTTTCTCAACATGGGGTCCAGGGATCCCAGGGGCCCCTGAGTGAAGCGTCCCCAGCCCAGGTAAATGATTGACAGTTAGAAACTAAATGGATCTTCCTTATGGGTTTGTAACTCATGAGTGTACAAAATGAACCAAATGGACCCTTGAAATTTAAAAGGTCAGATAATTAGTTATTTACCATACAGAGACGAAGCAAAAGGGAACAAGTAAAGTTGTATTCATTCAAATAATTTCTGGACTGCAGCTTTAAATTGAATGACATGACAATAATTGGATTTTGAAATGACAGTTTACAAATTGCAACAGGTCTTGGCATGATGTCTTCCAATGGACATTTTTCCCTCGCTCTCTCCTCATGTCCCTATCTCTCTCTATGACCCTCTGGCAGTGTATGCCTGCCCCCCCCCCCCCCCCCCCCCCCTCTCCTCTGTGTCACAGCATGACAGCATGAAAACCTCTCACGCTGCATTGCTTGGCTTTCTTGAGTTGTGCCCCGCCCACCTCCTCACTTTCTCAGGCTCTGTTGCGATAGCAACCTGAGATCACACGCACAAAAGGTTGGCGCTGTTGTCTGGGTCATACTGACACTGTCGCCCAGTGTTTCAAACCCCCCGGCCCGTCCCCCCTCAAACACACCCCCAGCCCCCCCAAAAAAGACTCACAATTCCAGTTTTCCCTCCAATTTGACAATCTCTAACAAGGACTTTGTTGACCTTATAATGCTCTTTGACGGAAGAGTGATTGCTGGCACCAGGCAGTGATGATGATGTCTGTTCCTTCCGTCATTGGGCTCTTTCACGGTCATGTATTTGTTCTCTCCCAGTGTGAATGCCGTGCCCACAACACCCCCCCACATCCACCCCTTTTTGTCCTTGACAGTGTGCTCCCTCTGTGGGGAGTGAGTCTTCCACCAGTCACTGGTATAGCTATTGGCTAACTGGGTTACGCTAATAAAGCTCTGCCCAGAAATTCTCTACAACCAACCGTACTGGCCTAGTTATGGCAGAGTGGCAGACTATACCGAGATAATTGTTGCCACAGCCGTGGTGCATGTGTAGTATGTACTGTACGTGTCTCTGTGTGCAGACAGACCAGTAATACAGTGGTAGATGTACAGTACACACTCCTGTGAGAGGGAGTGAGCCTGCTAGGGGAGTATTTCCTGGAATTCCACATGCTTTTTCTCGTTGATTTTCAACCCCGCCCATTACTGGCAAGTTGAAATTCTGACTATTCTCTCTCTGTCCCCCATGGGGAGGACAGAGTGTAAAGTGTGTGAGTGTCAGAGAGAGAGAGAGAGAGAGAGAGAGAGAGAGAGAGAGAGAGAGAGAGAGAGAGACGCACACAGAAAGAAACTGCTTATGTGAGAAGAGGCTGTGTGTAGGCTAGCACCGTGCGTGTTGTCTTTGGGATAGGAAACAGTCTGGACTTGTTTGGTAGAAAGCAGCATTGTGCTGAGCCGGTGCATATTCAGTGCCGTGCAACGCTAGGCTAGCAGCTGATAGTGAATGGGCACACTGTGACCAGTGGGAAGTGTCCATTGTCCCAGGAAGAATTGGTTCCCACACTCCCTAACACTCCCATTGTGTTCTGCTCTGCCCCCCTCCCCTACAGACTAGCCCGGCTCATGCCCCCTGCCCAGAGTTCATTGGAAATGCAGGGGATATTATTCACTCATTAGATGAACATGCTATCTATGGCATGCCATCATGCACAAGTGCCAGGCTGTACTGTCAATGAATTAGGCCCTGCGAGTGTGGTACAGAGGCTTGTGAAATATCGATATTCGTGATGCACGACTTAAAATGATGATATTGTCTCGATTTTGGTTATCGTAAATTGTAATATCATGATATGGCGTGAGTGTTGCCAGTGTACGTTTTATTTTGACTTGGTGCCTTCCTGTTATTTGGATTGTGTCCTTGCTTCTTTTCTTCTCTATTCTTGTCTTTTCTTACAAAAAAAAAAGCATCTGTATAGAGCGCCGAAGTCCTAGAAGTAATTTCTCTATGGAGAATAACATGTGGTCATCTTAAAATTATATTAGCATTGTGGTCCAAAAATAAACAAGCTGTCTCAGCGTTATTGTCAGGGAGGTGTCTCTGTATTGAAAATGTAACTAATTCAGTAGCAGTAACAATAGTGTTTTCTCTCAGTCAGTTGATTCTTCATATCCATATGAGTGAAACGGCCGGGATGACATGTTTATTTTTCAAACACAGTTCTTATATGAGGCGATCTAAAATCCCCCTATGGGGATTACGATGCAAATAAAAAGTACATGAACCTGTGGATTTGCACCTCTACCGATATTGAAGTCAGACTTCGGTGCTCTGTTAATATATTAATGAGGTTGTTGTTCATGTGAGAGAACATTTTGGTTGTCTCAGTCTTATGTTTTTTTCTACCATGTGACTGTCTTTCCTACACAGCGATAGGGTTAGTGGATCTCCATTGGGTGTCTTTACCATTATAATCTAGTATTACAATCTAAAGGTGGAATATCTCCTGCCATACTAAGGTGCAGTATAGTTTATTGTGCTTCCCTGGTCTCACATTGTGTGTGTGTGTGTGTGTGTTATTTATATATATATATATATATATATATATATATATATATATATATATATTATTATTTTTCTTTTGGCATAAGTGTTACAAAAGGATGGTAATTTGGGAGTGTGGAAATGGGTCTATTTGAACAGGGAGAGGGGGGAAATGTAATGATCTGGTGGCCGTACCTGTAGTGGTATGAAAGACTATTTAGTGCTGTTATAGTGTACAGTGAGTATTATCTAAGTGATTATGACAATAGAGGTGGGAAGCTTCCATATTGTCTTTAAGAGGACAACGTTGGCACTGTGGCTATGAACACAGTTTTTTTTTTTTTTTTTTTATGTTTTTATATTTTTGATAGAGGGACAGACAGTTGGCTCACAGGAAATGGGGGAGAGAGATGGGGGAGTGACATGCAGTAAAGGCCGTCGGGATCGGGAGTCGAACCCACGGCACACTGCCAGACTACAGGCCAAGGTGCCTGGACCGCTGAGCCACGGCCAGGGACAGTTGGACACACGTTTGTGCGATGTGGCATGTCAGGCTTAATGCTGTTCTGTCACCGTGGCCCATATACGGTAGCCCTATACATAAGGTTGTCCAATATAGATAGAGCGTCCCAGTCCCGCCCGGACCCGGAAGAGAAATCCCCGTTCATTTTCCTCATAGACTTTTATTTTTATCCCACGATTTTGTAACCCATTTTTCACCCCTGTGTCAATTATCTGATGTGATCCTGGGCTCTACACAGTACACACCCTCCGCCAACTTAGTCCCCATATATGGGGGACATGGGGAGAGCAGTGTCCAAGTTGCTCCTTTACACCTGACAGGGGGGAGTTTCCCTGGTTGGACGTAGCATGTGGAAGGAACACGTTATTCCTACCAGTTCCTTTCCCCACCATCAGGCGCCCCGGCTGGCCAGGGGCCTCATAGACATTTCAAAAAGTATTTATTTAAAGACGTTTACGCCGCAGACAAAGCCAACTCTTGTCGTGACAAATGTTTTGGGCCAAACAAAGAATTAGAAAGTAGAAAAAAACGGCAGGTTACAACACTTTTTTTTGTTGTTTTTGTAATTATTTGTTTGGTCCAAAATATTGTGTTTGTTATGATTTGTCACGACTCGAGTTGGCTTCGTACGGCGCTTAAAAGGTCTTTAAATAAATACTTTTTGAAATGTCTATGGGAAAAATGCATTGGGAATTATTTCCTGGGCCTGGCGTCGTCATGAAAGGGGGACTGTGACGCTCTATAGTATTCTGTAAGAAATTAAGGATGTTAATTTTAAATCATTATAGATCAGAAAGTTTATGTGATTGATGACCAATATAATAATGTGACTCCCATATTGGTTGTGGCCCATGTTCTCATAACTCTGATGCTTTCATTCCTGTGTGTGTGTGGTGTGCGTGTTAAGGCCTGACCAATGTAACGGTTAACTGATATTCTCGTTTGCTGATATTCGCCATAATACAGTATGTTGTATTTTTTGCAGAACATAATGCAAAACAAGATGCTTTGGTTATAATTTGTGTTTTTTATAATAGCAGTGTAGTGTTTCCCCTATATGCATTATTGTGTGGCGGGTGCCGGGCCACCACACAATCATGACCAGCCACCACAGTATAAGTAGTAATTTAGGATGTTCAGCCATACAAATGTACACACCAAACAACCCAAACTCTGCACACTACACACTACTTTGGGTGTGTACTGTGTCATATCCCTGAGCGTGTATGGACTAGTAGTAATCATTACATTCTCAGTGAAGTTTCAGTGCACTGATAAAGTTTATTGTGCACTTGGGTACTTGCAGCAGTGGTAAACTACCTGCTCGCCACTGTGGAGGCTACTAGGGGTTACAAATCCGCAGCAGTGCATCTGGTTTGGCTCATTGGATGTGTGACACTTTCTACACAAATACAGTTGTTTGGGGGAGGGAAACTGGGTGCAGAGGGTGATTTCTGTCACTACATGTACTCCTACGGGTAAGGGGTGGGGCGGTGTCTGACCGTCAGCAGGGAATTTTGAATGGGAGGAGTAGAGTATGGAATATTTGATGAGCATATTTGGCACCAACACCTCTTGTCCCAACTCCAGACGGGATGAACACGCAGATCCGACACACCAAAGGTCGACATGCGGAAACACCCGGCTTCTGCCCTATGGGCCTCATGGCTCGGCAAGGCTTAGTTGGACGTGGTGCCATGGAGGATACTGTTGCAATAGTCGAGGCGGCGGAGTCAGTGTGGATGAGAGTTTCAGCTCATCCATTGTGTGGCCGATATGTCACTGTTGGAATTATTTACTCTCCCTAATCTCAGCATCGGCCCCAAAAAATCCATTAATAAGGATTCATACCCTTTGATTGTTTTCAGCTTCACTCAGCTGATTACTGCCCAATTGGTTGATTCATTGATTTCATTTTTTATTTCACAGTATGCAGAATGATTACATTTCAAACGAAAGCACAAGTCAATACAAAAATGGTTACTTTGTGGACCAATCATGATTCAGCACAACTTGTTTACAACAGGGTCCACCTTTTTCATTTCATCAGAACATTTAAGGACGTAATATACACACCTATAAAAAAACAAACAGGAAATTATCATATACAGGAAGTAAAAAAGGGAAAAACATGTACAGTATGGGGAGACTTGAGTGTAGGGGAGAAGTTGGGGGATAAGTGTCTTGCTCAGGGACACCTCGACACATTGCCAGGACCGGGAATCAAACCTGGGACCTTCAGTTTCCCAGGCGGCCTCTCTTACCCATTCAGCTATGGCCGTCCCTCATTATTGGTGGAGCACTAGTGTGTGTGTATCAATGTGACAGTAATCCCACGCTCAGATTCTTAGCAGAGATGAATTGCATCCATCCACTCCTTCTCTGTTCTGTCTCTCTCTCTCTCTGTCTTTGATTTTCTCCCTGTTTGTCTGTCTCTGCTGTGCCTGTGAACTGTCTGGGTTTTGATGTATGTGTCTGCATTTTAACTATGATGATGTCCCCCTCCCATTTTCATTAATTTCCTTAATAGTTTTTTTATACATTAGTGACAAAATCAAAGTTGTGTACAATATATACAGTAGATGTGAGTCTGTGCATGCATGCATCCATGCGCATTATTCAGAGAATGCAAGTTATATATTTCCATTACATGCAAACGTGCGTTTGTGCGTCCATGCACTGTAAATGGCAGTCAGTGGGCGTGGCCATGTCTGCTGCGGTCAGTGCTACAGTGCAGCAACCAGGGAGGAGATGGAGGAAGAGAAGGGGGAGGTGGAGAACAACGTCATGAATGATTTATTAGTCTGGCATTACTGGGCCATTCCCTGTCGAGAGAGAGAGGAGAGAGACACACAGAGGAGGATAAAATGATGGAGGGAAGGACTTGAAGGATGGAGGCGGAGGGTGTGGGGGAGGAGAGGGATGTTCTGGATAAAAATAGGGTTTAATAATAAAGGGTTTTTTTTGTTGAAAGGGTGGATAAAAGTAATGCATGCTTGCCTACAGTTGGTGTGTTTAATGTGGAAGTAAGTAGGCTGGGTGTCTAGAGGTCAGCCTGAGGGCACTTTGTGCCCGTCAATCTGCACCACGATCTCTTCTCTCTCTAATGTGTTGGTCTCCTCTTTCATTTATTCTGTTGGCCTCTTTTTTCTTTCTTTCTTTCTTTCTTTCTTTCTTTCTTTCTCCCTTATAAGTCGTGCGTGGTGTGTTGTAGAAGGGGAGCAGCTGTCTCGTGTTGGGTGTAAGGTTGGGCAAGCAGGCCGACTGTAGACTACAAAGTTGGAACACTGAGCTCATTGTCTGTGGTGCCCTTACACACGCACGCACACGCGCACGCACATGCACACACTCACCAGCCTAACATTATTTCTTCAGCGTTTGTTGTCTGTCCATCATTCTCTTGACTCACGCCACCTCCACAGAGCTGGTCCATTCACATTCTCACCAGCACAGGAAGCACTAGGCTGCCATTGTGGCTTATTCTAGGCACATACTGTGCTGACCCGTTCCATGTGAGGTTCATTTTTACTCTCCAGGTCAAATGAACTCTCTGGATTTTGCAGTATAGTCAGGAAACGTTAGTTTAACTTTAAAATTTTACACTTTAAATTGTGGAGTGTTGTTCAGTTAAACTAACACTTGCTCAATATAGCCTACTGCAGTTTAACTGCGGGAGAGTGAAAAGCTTTCAAATGTAAAAAAGTGTAAATTGACACCTCCCCCCCCCCCCCTCTGACTAAATGGCCTGTACTTTCACAACAAGCGTTTTATCATTTAACCGTTCAAATTTCTTTGGAATATAATTGCTAACTGGATTAAACATGTAGATAGATATTATCCTTGATTCCTTACGGCTCAGTAACCAATCCGCTAGCTCAGGCGACGCTGTAATTTGTGGCTCATTTTCACCGGCTCGTCTGAGGCTAATTTGTTTCCTCAGTTTCCCTTCCCCGAGGCGCGTTCTTCTCTTCCTCTTTGTTATCTCTTCCACAAGTGACTCTTCATTTCTCTGTTGTCTCCCCTGTGCTTGCGTGAGCCTTATACGATCCTGTTGTCCTACACTTAAACCCTATGCTTGAGTACCTCAGGGCTCCAGTGACAGTCTATATTTTCTGTTATGGTGGAGAAAAGTTTTTGCTGAAAATAGCTGATCGACAAGCTCTGATGCTACCTGGTGTCCCTCCCTACTATCACGCTATTACAGGCAAAAATGTTCAGGAACTTCAACAAGCTCTGATGCTACCTGGTGTCCCTCCCTACTATCACGCTATTACAGGCAAAAATGTTCAGGAACTTCTCCAAATGTTCTGTGCGTGTCACCGGTCGTGCGACAGTATAAATCAGACTTAAATAGTTAAGCCTGTTTTGCTCCCGGGACCACTTGTTCTCATTAAAGATTGACTTTGATTCCATTCAATCTTTCAGCGCTTTTTACACAATGTACAGACATGTGTTCAGACAGACGCATGCAATCACATGGATATTATTACAGTATGGGTTCAAACGAGGACACACACACACACACACACACACACACACACACACACACACACACACACACAGCTTATAATTAAGTATATCCCACGTTCCTCCTTTCAGTGCCTGAGACCTACCGCAGGTAACAACAACGGAGAGAAAGACAGAACAACAATAGCCAGGAGGAGAGTGAGGAGATGGTAGATTGGAAAGCTTTACTGTTTATATAGCTTTACAATAAAGCAGGCTAAAATGAACCTGAGCTGGAAAAACCAAACAGAAATCTGAGCTAAGTGGTTTTTTTAAATGGGATTATAGGCAGTTAGTGTGAATATGATTATGAAAGAGACGGTGGAAAATTGAGGGGAGAACCATGGGAGAAAGACAAGGAAGGTTGTGTGTCGGTTAGAAGAGGGGGTGGGGGTTATTAATGAAAGATGCCACACACACATACCAGGAGGGAGGGAGAGAGAGAGATTTGCGCTGACCCCTTGTGAATAGAGTGTGGTGTGGGTTCGAGTGGGTGGGTGTCTGTGTGTTTTGCAGGGCACCCTCTGGCCGTGTATGAGGAACTGTGTTTGGAGGAACAAAAGCATGCAAACCAGGGAGCAGTCGAGGAGTGTGGCTCAGAATGAGAGACGCATGACCCTCATAGACTGGCAAATTAACACGCGCGCACGCATGCACAGTGCACACACACTACAAAAATGGGATCAAGCCGGATCTACATGGGAACGGCATGGTATGGTACCCATGTGGTTCTCGGATTTCCTGTGGCGAGCCTGTGACATCATACGTCTACAGTATGATGCATACATCGACATATAGCCTTTTTTCAGTATCAGCGTACCGGCAGTGCACACAAGACTTTTTCCTGCAAATCTAGCCTCCTACAGAGCCTCACCATAACGAATGCTAACTTATTATATAAACTTGAGTCCAATCGGAGTGTCTGTCGTTCTGTCGTTCTTTCTGACGGCCATCACCCTGTCTCGTAGTCCTCACTGTACAGTCATAGTGTGAGCGCCGTAGAGGGGACAGCCATCACCCTGTCTCGTAGTCCTCACTGTACAGTCTTAGTGTGAGCGCTGTAGAGGGGACAGCCATCACCCTGTCTCATAGTCCTCACTGTACAGTCTTAGTGTGAGCGCCGTAGAGGGGACAGCCATCACCCTGTCTCGTAGTCCTCACTGTACAGTCTTAGTGTGAGCGCCGTAGAGGGGACAGCCATCACCCTATCTCGTAGTCCTCACTGTACAGTCTTAGTGTGAGCGCCGTAGAGGGGACAGCCATCACCCTGTCTTGTAGTCCTCACTGTACAGTCTTAGTGTGAGCGCCGTAGAGGGGACAGCCATCACCCTGTCTCGTAGTCCTCACTGTACAGTCTTAGTGTGAGCGCCGTAGAGGGGACAGCCATCACCCTGTCTCGTAGTCCTCACTGTACAGTCTTAGTGTGAGCGCCGTAGAGGGGACAGCCATCACCCTGTCTCCTAGTCCTCACTGTACAGTCTTAGTGTGAGCGCCGTAGAGGGGACAGCCATCACCCTGTCTCATAGTCCTCACTGTACAGTCTTAGTGTGAGCGCCGTAGAGGGGACAGCCATCACCCTGTCTCATAGTCGTCACTGTACAGTCTTAGTGTGAGCGCCGTAGAGGGGACAGCCATCACCCTGTCTCCTAGTCCTCACTGTACAGTCTTGGTGTGAGCGCCGTAGAGGGGACAGCCATCACCCTGTCTCGTAGTCCTCACTGTACAGTCTTAGTGTGAGCGCCGTAGAGGGGACAGCCATCACCCTGTCTCGTAGTCCTCACTGTACAGTCTTAGTGTGAGCGCCGTAGAGGGTCTGATTGGGTTATGAGTGATGATTTTCAGAGAGAGAGCGCTCTGTTATCTTAGAGCGGAACGCAGTGTCTCTCAAGCCTGATTCATACTTCGTCGCACGATAGTGTCGTGCGGAAACAATAGCTGAGACCGATAAACTCACAATGTCATGCGCAATGTCTGCAACAAATTGGCCTTTAAGGCCTTTTCAGACAAGAAGCGACTGATTGGTAATTCATTTTCAATGAACGGCGGGCCATTATTTTGGCCATGTGCAAAAGTTGAGGGCCGTTGACGCAAGCGAGCGCAGTCCTGTGAAGTTGTTGCGTGCCTGCTCATTTGTGCACGCGCCCTCGGGCGACTAGACCCGGATTGTGGTGAGCTTTCTTTCTTCACGCTACGTGTCCTGCGCTCCCCTCATGAGCAGCCGCGTCGCCGATCCAGGCGATAACGCCTGCGTCACTCGCTTCCCGTCTGAAACGACCTTTACTCTGCGCGTCTCTGTGTATAATCTGTTCTCTCTCCTCTTTCCACTCTCTATTTATCCTCCTTTTTGCCCAGATTTGTATTCTTCAAAACTCCATCCATCGATAACATCCATCCTCTCTGCTACCACAATACGGAATGCCCTGGCCCATCATGGCACCAGCCATGTGAGGATGTGTATCACTCAGTGGTTTCTTTAAAACGTGGCCTGAAAATCATCTATCAGAAGGTCACAAAGGGAGCTAGTTTCATTTCCCTTTGAAAGGGAAAGTCTTACACTACCGCAGTTTCATAAACGTGTACTATTTGATGCTCTGTTGAAACAAGAACAAGGACCTTTTTGTGTTCATCCTTTAGCCTTACATGTCTCACTGTGCCACTGTGCCGTTAATATTTCCGTCTAATCAAATCAATCCATCCATTCCATCCATCCATGCATTTCATTCAGCGACAGTGGTGTCGTGCATAGCTGCTGTAAATAAATGATCAGCTGGGTTCAGTGGGTTCCTTTGCGCTGACTTGCTCCCAGCTTTTGGCGTGCAGAAGCACAGCTCAAAACACCGTATGCTGCATCCACAAGCAGCCTTACCAGCCTTCATACAGGATTACTCTTTTCAGACAAATCGACTTCGCACAGACAAACCGTGTAATAATAGATATATATTTAAAATGAATCTGTACATTCACATGAGAAATTCGATGTGCATATTCTGTATTTTCATTGTATCAATTAGCTGTGCTAACCCTAAACGTATTGTTATTCGACTAATATTCAAGGACTTGGTTGAAGCTTGTGATCATTGATTACTAGTTGATTTAATTGACAAATCTGTCAAATTTGAGCTTCCCACATGCAGTGATGCAAAATCACCTCTTTTGCTCTTTATGCTTTACTTATAGTATCAGAATTCACACAAGTGCTTGTAAATTGCTCATTCAGTAGGCCAGTAGACAAAATCACACCCGTGTGAAGTAAGTGGTGCAACTCCGTGTGGCGGTCCCCGGGGGGTCCCTGGAACTTCCAGACCCACTTCCCGCCCAGGGGACCAGCTTCCCACCTAGGGTGCCCGCCCGGTTCCGGCGAGCCGCCCTGCGTCCGAAACGGTCGAGAAATGACAGTTACCATGTGGGGGTACTGTACTGTACTGTACTGTACTGTACTGTACTGTACTGTACTGTACTGTACTGTACTGTACTGTACTGCTCGGACCCAGCCAGGGACAGACACACATACAGGTAGCTCCTTAATTAAGTGGTTGCACCACTTAAAAACGACTACCTGACCTGGCCCAACGTTTTCGGGTAGGATAGGGCCCAAAATGCACATTAGTCGGGCCGAGCCGAGCCTCTGGCTCTGTGACTCAGGCAAAGAATACTTGCTGGCTGGTCTGGCTTCCCCACTTCACTCCAGAGGTGTTGATTAGAACACAGGACACCTCCTTTGAGGGTTTTTACTGAAGACTTGAATGAGCACAGTACTCTGTGTGTGTGGGGGCCTGGGGGCTGGGGCAGTATGGATTTTTTGTTATCGTGGTAATAAATCAGTGTTTACTGATGGTATGGTGGTATTGATCGATACCTAAAAAGAAACGTTTTGAATTAAATAAATAATTATTATTGTTATAATTATAATAATATAAGGGGCACGTTGCGCAGTAAGCGGACTGCTCACTCCTCATGCATTGAAGGAAGCATGACCTCCGTTTCTCTCACCAGGGGCCTGTTTCACAAAACCTGGATTAACTAATCCAAAGCCATGGGCTTGTTAAATCCAAGGTCCATACAGCCTGGTTTATTCTGTTCCACTAAAGCCAAGCGAGGCTTAGAATGAGCGGATTTATCGAGCTAGGATCATAACGCCTGGCTGAATGCAGAGCCTGGCTTTTCCTCACTAGACCCATTCGGTGGATTTACTGATACTAATAGTTGCATTACTGCCCCTTCTGCATATCTAGTATCTTTACTAGATTACCAGATTTACTGATACAAGGACTTAAGATTCTAAATACTGCTGCTGTAATAAAAGAGAGAAAATACTCTCAATAGTGGATAGACTGAATGATTAACTACCCCACAATTTTACCACTACTCTTAACTTAAAACTTCATAATGAATGTAACAGAATTCATAATATTGTAAGCATAATGATACTGTAGCATTGTGATATTTGGCCATAACTCCCTCCTCTGAGGGCTTGGGGCGATGTATGTACTTCTTGGCCGTTGGTGGGTGAAATGTTACAATGGTAATACGTTGTATAACAACTTTTACAAAAAAATAAATACAAAAAATAACGAGATTTATTTGATTCTTGCACCACAGCAAGCCATTTCTGGGGGAACATTCACCAAAAGTAACTGATCTACGTACAAGCTCATAAGCTGTCATGATGAGGTTGTGCAGCCTATATATTTTGGTTCTTTGATTTTGTAAATTTGTATATAGGGCTTAAATTGTTCTGGTTGTGGCTGTAGCAGCTAGATATAGCCACACCACTCTAGAGTCGATCGACAACAACGGGAGGTAAGAATAAATCTATAGCGGAGGGCCGTCTAACATTTAAAGATTTTCGTTGTCGTCGGCTAAACGGGGAGGAACATTTTCGATGACGTCTCACTGTTGCGCAACATCGAGGATTGCACAACGGGCGCTTCCAGGCTGTGGAGCGATGCGATCCGTTTTCATATCAATAAACATCTTTTGGATCAAACTTCGTCTTGGGCGTCGGGCGTTACTAATAGAAAGGACAAAGAACTTCGTCCTGGGCAGTGGGGGTGTTCATGGCAATGTGTACCTACAGTATATGATGTTTTAATGCAAAGTGTGGAAAGAATCATTGGTTTGTGATCAAATTGACTGCTTAATGAACAGTAAAGACATCAGGATTAGGTTAAACCTGGCTGTTAGCCTGGTCCGGAGCAAGCTAATTCCACAGCATCAGTTTCCATGGTAACTAGTGTGGCATTGCTTTCATGAAACTGAAGACTCAACATATCCAGGTTAACTGGCTAAATTAATTTGACAAGATTAACCGGCTTTCATGAAACAGGTTAATCGCTGATCCAGGCTATATTAAACCAGGATATCTGTTAAATCCCGGTTTAATCCCTAATCCAAGTTTCGTGAAATGAAATGGGCCACAAGCAGAGGGAAAGTAGCGCCCAGGATTACAGTTTAGGCAAAACTAAAATGAATGCGTTTATGAACTGTTGAACTCGCACACAACCGCGGTTATTGCACCCAGCCCTAGTGTGTGTGTTGCATTAATGCACAGTACACAAACCTGACATGATTTCAAGCACAACTTCTACTATGCTTGATAATGTGAACGCCACACTCTGCTTCACTCCACAAGCGCGCACCAAACTTAGTTCATTGTCAGCCTTTTGTACAGGTTATGACACAGAACATAAACTTGCTATAGTCTAATGGTGATGATCCCTCCTCCACTCTTTTGTTTATTAAGTTAATTTATGTGGAGTTTGTGCAGGAAGTAATTTTTTTTATAATAATCACAATCCGGTGTTCAGTGGCAAAGCTGCAATGTACAGGTTGGCTGCTTGTGGGCATGTGGACTGGTGTATGTTGAGTTGACTGGAGACGGAACTAAGGTGTATGTCTATGTCATGACTCATTGTTGACTGGGGTTGAGAGAGACTGATGTCAATGTATATGTCATGTTGACTGGTGACGGTATGGAAATTACCATCTTTATAAAAACAAACGTCAGTACAAAAGAGACAATGGACATAGCATGAGTTGTGATTGATCTGCTTTTGAGGAGAGGAGGAAATACATACAGACGGCTTATAGACAATCTGCTGAGCAGGCAAACATAAAGCCACGATAATGAGAGCCGATTGACACCGCTGTTATGGTTGCGCCCATTGCAGTGCTCTGCGGGTTCGTCTGTAGATGGCTTGGCCTTTGGCCATGCACTGTAAGAACTGAGACTTAAGTATGTTGGAGTAGCAGCTTTACACACCAGCAGATGTTCATAATTCCTTTTAATAAGCTTACTAAGGGACAACCTATTGTACATGAACTAGAATTATACTTGCCAGGGTATTATTATTTTTTAAATCGAGTTAAGAAGAGATTGAATGAAAGCAGCCAGGCAGATTTGGTGGACTGCTAGACAGGCCCATAGAATGCATTAACAATAGCCAGCTGTTCATTTACCTTTTTGGAACACCTGATTAATTGATGCAACTTAAAATATCTCGATAATACAGTTTTCTCCCCTTTTTATCGAGAGGTGTGCTAAAATGTCTGTGCTCACAGATGCACTCATCTGTGACGTTTCATGATCCCGTCTATCATTTGTCATTCTATAATGAATTGTCCGCTCTGGTTCTAAGTGAAGCTGTCAAATGGCCACCTGGCTGGCACATCAGCTGAACGCCATTAAACTACCTTTAACAGTAGAGCATTTGTAGGACTGCCTCCTAAAACGTGACGATTCTAATCATTAGTTGGAGAGACTCCAGTCGTTAAAAAAGCCTTTATGGTTTTTCCGTTAACAGCTTAATTTGACCAGGAACATGTGTTCCACTTCTGTCTCATTATTCCAACTCGGATGAAACTAATTCGGTACGGTAGGCATAATGAGATGGATATCAAAGGATAATACCAAATCGTAATTCAAGTCGTTGCTTTGGACTGATGAATCAGATTTGCCTGGGAATAAACGGCCCTAAAGTTTTAGCGTTGGTTCCTTAAGGCCTGAGTATCACTGCCAAGAGCCCTGGATGTAAAGTTATCAGAATCCAGAAAGTGTGTGTGTGTGTGTGTCAGTTTGCGTATGTGTGCGAGATGAGCAGTAGTAGTTGTTGTAACACTGTAACATTCTGCGAGGAAGCCCCTGCCTTACTTAGTGTCGTGAATGCAATCTGGACAAAGGTGTAGGTGTTGCACTGTGTGTGTGCTGTGGTTCAACCAACGTGTGCTGCACAACGCTGAACCACACACACTGCCACCCCATAGGTAAACAGAAAAATATCCTTGGGAATATATACCAGGAAACAGTTTTCACTTCGGCCAATCCTTGACCCAGGTGTGTTTTTGTACAGTAACTACAGCTCTGTTCAGATTCATGACTGGTTTAATGTCCTCACACACATGACTGTGACACGAAGCGCTCAAACCTTTCTTCTTTCCTCCCTTGACCCCCCTTCTTTTTTTCCATTTGTTTTTTTTTCTTGGTAAAATGACACGATGGGAACAATTCACCAAAACGAATTTCACCCACTTTTAAAAACTGATGTGACAATAACGCTTATTCTGATTCTGAGATTTGAACCAAGTTTTTGGTATTTCCGCCCTGCTGTCACATGCCATGTGCTTGGTTTACTCGCTGAGTGCTGATTGCAGAGTATGTCCTCAGGTGCATCGAGTGCTGATTGGCTGTGTTGCTGGTATGTTCTCAGGTGTATCACTGAGTGCTGATAGGCTGTGTTGCTGGTATGTTCTCAGGTGTATCACTGAGTGCTGATAGGCTGTGTTGCTGGTATGTTTTCTCAGGTGTATCACTGAGTGCTGATAGGCTGTGTTGCTGGTATGTTTTCTCAGGTGTATCACTGAGTGCTGATAGGCTGTGTTGCTGGTATGTTTTCTCAGGTGTATCACTGAGTGCTGATAGGCTGTGTTGCTGGTATGTTTTCTCAGGTGTATCGAGGCTTGGACATCATCACCAACAAGGTGACGTCCGAGGAGCTCGCCCAGTGCAGACATCACATGATCAGCTTCGTGGACCCTCTGGTGAGCAGCTACACGGTGATCGACTTCAGGAACAAAGCGCTGGCTCTAATATCCTTCCTGTCACTGCAAAGGAACAAAGGGACAATACTTAGCATCGCACTGCTGCTGTCCAAAGGCTCTGGTATCACCTCGCGCCACCTTGCCCACCGGCGTAATAATGTGCTAACTACCAGAAATGATCTGTCTGGATTTGACCTTTTCTAATTGGTGTGTGGCTGACCATTTATTTCTTTCATTTTACGCCATGCGTCGATTAGGGCTGGGTATTGCCTACAACCTCACCATCGATACGCATCATGATTCAGAGTCCACGATATGATTATGTATGATTTGTGATACGCGTTGATGCTGAATAATGACCGTGTCCTACTAAATGTACAGGTTGGTGCCTTGCATGGTTTCCTCCACCATCGGTGAAGGAAACCATGCACGAATGTAATGGCGCATTACATTCACCCATGGTGAATGTAATGGCGCATTACATTCACCCATGGTGAATGTAATGGTGCATTACATTCACCCATGGTGAATGTAATGGTGCATTACATTCACCCATGGTGAATGTAATGGCGCATTACATTCACCCATGGTGAATGTAATGGCGCATTACATTACATTACATGGTGAATGTAATGCGCCTTGGATAAAAGTGCTACATAAATGCACCATTTACCATTATACCATTCATAACGGTCGGGCAGAAACTGATGCTTATATTTATTTATTGTTAAAGCCGTGTCACACAGCATTTCCTTGATATGGTAGCCTCTGTATCGATAGATTATCAGTAAGGAATACGATATCATTATTGCTGTATCGATTCATTGAACCGTGTGTGTGTGTATGTGTGTGTCCTGGTTTTAGTTGTCTCGCTGCAGATGTTTCACTGAAATGTGAAGTGAGATCACTAGAAGAGATATTAATAGTTAGAGACTGTCTCTGTGGCGGCACGCACACACACACACACACACACACACACACACACACGCACGCAGTAGGCACTCACATCCTCCCGCAGACATGGGCTGTCGCACAGATGTGAAGAGAGAGGAGGCAATAACTAGAAAGAGTATTAATAGATCACACACACACACACACACACGTGCACACGCACACACGTTCAGTCGCCAGCGTGGCGAGAGGCTGCAGTAGCTCTAAGAATAGGCTCGGTGCAGCGATGGCCTGCTGGTGGAAAGGAGGAGAGATGAATAAAGAGATTAGGAAGGATATGGAAAGCAACACCAGTTGAATGGGCATGGGGAGAGGAGAGAGAGAGGATGTGATCGTGTTCTAGAAGGCTGAGGCTCCAGAGACTTTTAGGAGACATAATGGTGCATCATGAGCCATCAATCCTTCACTCAGCATGCTGCTCACATAATACCCCCGTTCTCTCCCTCCCTCCTCTCTCACACACTCATTGTGCATCTCGTGATGGTTGTCTTTCTCGCTCTGGGGTGTCTCTTTTACTCATTTGTCACCTCATCCTCTCCAGACTACTTGCTCTATTGCACTACGCCACATTTTCCTCCTGCGTTCGTTTTCTGTCCTCTGCCAGTACCCCCCCCCCCCCCCCCCACCCTCACCATTCTCATCCTGTGTTAAGCACCTCTCATCCCCAACAGGGATGCAAGGATTTGGGTGGGGGGTTCTTTTAATTGGGGTATTTGTGTGTGTGTGCCTGCGTAGCGTACACTACACATGTGCGGTGGAGCGGAAGGTTGAGCGACGATACCTGATGGGCCTTATCTTGTCCTAGCCGTTATTTAATTATGTCTGCTTGGAGACAGAGGGAGGGATGTGACAGGGAGGACGAGGAGGAGGAAAACGGGGCGGAGAAAAGGGGAAAGGGGGGAAACAAGAACCCAAGGGAAGAGGAAAAATAGTGTCTGACACAACCAGCAGCATGCTCAGAGAGACACCTATCTGACTCCGTACGTAGTGACGGGAGACGAGGGAGAGAGGGAGCTTGAGCAGTTAGTTCACATGGCCTACTATCCTATGATAAACAAACCCTGGGCCTGTTAGTTTGTCTGAACTTGCACGGAGACATTGACTATTGGCATACCGGTATACAGTATGCAGGGAGTGAGGAAATCGTTTTCTTTCCACTTTTCCCAAATTTAAGCTATGGGATCTGTGGTCACGGTGCCATAGCCCGGATGGACAGCATTGCGGCTATGGACTAGTAGTGATATTGAATGGCTGGAGTGGACACAGACGGGAGGAAAGGATCACTTTACTCGTTATTGGTTCAACACTGGCAACGCACAGGAAATATACTGGTTATTTGTTAAACACTGGCAACACACCGGAAATCCACAGAGATCATAAGCTCAACAGTCCCTTTTTCATAAAGGCATAATAGACTAATGTTAAGCTTATTTTATACTTTCAAAACATTTTAGAAAATACAAAACAGATCGACCACCTCACAAGTCACATTGGCTTTCTATGTATGCTATTTATTATGGAAAATGTTCACCTACATTGACATGCCCAAAATAGGGGATGCCACACGCCAGTTGAAAGTGCTTAACCTCAGGGCCATTTACCATGGCAGTATTCCTAATTTCTGTAGGATCGTCAGGATCGGGAGTCGAACCCGCGGCATACTGCCAGGCTGGGCTACCAGCCAGGGGGCCTGGACCGCTGAGCCACGCCCCAGGCCTGTACCTTTTAACTGTATATTGCTGTATATATGTACATATGTACAGTAGGATGCATGTCCTGTGTCTGTCTTCCTTAACGCTGCACTCCCACATCGATGACATGCACAGCAGAGACAAGCTGCCAATCATCGTCGGAGGAACAAATTATTATATCGAGTCTCTACTGTGGAAGGTATTGGTGGACACGGAGGAGGTGGGTACCAGAGGAGTGGATTCTGATGTAGAGAGGAACGTTGCACATTCTGAACATAAATCCCATTGATCTGAGGAGTATCAATACTGCAATATAAAAGAAAGTAGAAGTCCGGAATTCAAAATGTACCAAAAGTATTCATTAAACAGAATGTCCCATTTAAAGTTTTCAAATGTATACAAATATTTTGAAAATGACAGATTTACAAGCTCACAATGCGTCGCAACGCATTGTATTATTTCACATAACAAAATGCTTCATATAATTGATGCCTCATTCATACAGGTTGATGCCTTTTATTCCTGATGAAATAACAACCTTGTTCCAAATTAAAATGATGTCTCTTTATCTGTGCATAATATGTCTCCGTTGGGGAAGTGCGGATGTGCTCACGACACAAATAATTTGTTTTCGGGTCAATTAATCGCACAAAAAAACATCCGTGATGTATAACGACTTTTTGGTCGATTTAAGAACGTTTTTCACTGCATGGTACTGGCCCAACTCCACTGTAGGTGCTTTACCTTTTCCAGTGCAGATAAGACCCCCGCAATGTAGCTGGTCATAGCCATGTGAGTGCTACACAATGTTAATGCTAATGCTGACAATCTCTGTCAGCTGTATAGTGCAACAAAAACAGTTTATGGTGAGAAATAGGCATTCACATTTACAACAGCTGGTTTAAAAGAGTGTTAACCGTTATCAGGAGCTTCCATGCAGTATAGAGGGTATGCGCATGCATAACGTGAATGGCAAATCGAGTGACAAAGTGAGTTTAATGTCGTTTAACGTAATTTAATGCAATCATTTAGGACTTTTCTGTTTGGATGTAGAAAGTAGTTTTTTGCCACACAGTAGGCGTTCCCGCATAACTTCCTTGTATGAAGATGTCACACGCATACCCTCTATAGGGGTCTATAGTGATGCAATCATGCTAGTGATTCTCTGTGACAAATCGTAATCTGCAGACATTTCACGTCACGTTTTAGTTTCGCCGACCCCTCGGCTCACTTGGTAATTTCTAAAGAGCACCAGATACCCTTGCCAAATGGAAAATTGCTGTCAAGTCAAGTCAAGTTGCTGTCCAGTCCATATGGTCTAATCGCATGAAATGCCCATCTCACAGCTGGGGAATGATGAGTCAAAGAGAGGACCGGTAAGCGGATCTCCTGACAGGAAGGTGGAGCTTGAAAAACTGGGTGGAGCTGAACTGCACCAGAGACTGACGCAGGTGGATCCTGCAATGGCCGCCATGTTACACCCCAATAATACACGCAAGATCGCCAGGTCGGTTTACCTGTCTCTCTCTCTCTCTCCACCACATGCATTCTGTGCAATTTCTGTTCGTACCTCTTTTTTTAATTTAAGTGTATATTTGTACGTCTTTAAATGTTCTGATGAATTGAAAATGGACGACCCTGATGTAAGCAAGTCGCAGTACTTTTTCGTTTTTGTGTTGACCTGTACTTTCGTTGAACTGCACCCATTCTACAAACTGTGATTCCCATTCTACAAACTAATTCCAATCAATCATTTATGTGCATGTGAATTATATTTCACTGTTCGTCCTAGAGGTTTTTTCTTGGTTTGCGTGTGGTGCTGAAGGTTTATGCTGGAGACGGGGGAATCTTGGACAGTCAAATGATACAGTTCTCATCTCTCTGAGCCCAGCCAGGCATGACTAAAGAGCTGCATGTAGTCCAATGTAATCTCATTGATTCAGACGTTTGCTCAGTATATCTGAATGCTGAGAGACGATTTGCCACAGGCAAATGGATGGCACACAACAACGCTTTGATGTAGCATTTCTTCTTGAGTTTATCTCGGTGCATTTAATCCCCATCTGGAGGTCTTTGCACACTGAGTCGGACGCCTTTTTTTCATTGGTCAGTCAGGTTTTAATCGGCAAAAAAACCCAGACAAATGCAGAAAGCAAACTGGTTTTCACTGGAAAAAAATTAGGTTTCGTTGCAGCAGTTGCAGACCTCCATGAGGTCATAGGGAAGTGAGTGTTTGTTGGAGCCGTTTTTTTTTCATATTTGTGGTTAAGTGGTACAAACTGGCCCTGGGCCATAGCTCAGTGGTCCAGGCACCTTGGCTGGTAATCCAGTCTGGCAGTGTGCCGCGGGTTCGACTCCCGATCCTGACGGCCTTTACTGCATGTCTTCCCCCCCCATATCTCTCCCCATTTCCTGTCAGCCTACTGTCTGTCCCTCCATAAAAAATATAAAATAAAGGCATTTAAAAGTGGTACAAAATGTAACTCTGGTACAATGCACCATAATCCGAAAGTAATGGCACAGTTTAGGAATCCCAGCAAAGGTATTTATTATTGCGACTGTAGGTCACAGATTACTACGAAAACCTGCAAAACCCGTCCGTCGCTCTGTCACACCTCCATATTATATAAGTTCTCATAATTGTCTGCAACACTCTGTGATTTCTGAACCGTGTCTTGCATGACGGACGTTGGCAGGAGCCTGCAGGTGCATGAGGAAACGGGCATGACGCACAGCTATTGGCTGGAGCAGCAGAAGTCCCAAGAGGGAGGCGGAGGGCTGGGGGGCCCACTGAGGTACCCAGAGCCCTGCATCTTCTGGCTGCATGCCAGCATGGATGGTAAGAGGGGGAACATCTTATCTCCACTTCTCAAAGACATTTTAAATGTTAATGTCAACCCATACAATTACATTCAAAAATGGAAGATCTACAAGCTCATAGCGCCATAAACATGTAGATCTGCTATTTTTGAAAAAAGCGTGCTTCAGCATCTCATATTTCGAGATGGGCTTCCAGGGCCAAATACATTATAATTTTAGAGGTCCTTGGCATGAAAAAGTTTGAGAACCACTGACATACGTTTTTCAGAAAACTGGATTTAGAAGACATTTATTTTGTAGAATCGTCTTAATGGGTTAATAGAAACCCAATAACTGTGTTTTTTTCCCACTGCATCTCTCTCTTGCTCTCTCTCTCCCCCCCTGGCCTTTAGCTCTGGACCAGAGGTTGGATGCCCGTGTGGATGACATGCTGTCTGCAGGACTGATAGAGGAGCTCGGAGACTTTCACCGGTGCTTCAACAAACAGAAAGTCCAGGATCACAGGTAGCAATTAGACACACCTGGGGGTGCAAACCCTGCCGCAACCAATATATCTTGACTTGACTTTTGACCTTTACGACTGTCACAGGGTGACCGGCACCATCAACTGTCTGGAAACTCGCCTGCGACTTGTGTGTGTGCGCGACGTGCGTGGAGATGAGGTCATATGGATAGCTACCAGACTCTGGGACCACATACTGTCCCATGCTCTCTAACAATACATCAGACTTGTATAACGCTTTTCTCAGTGCCCAAAGTCGCTTTACAAATCAAAATAAACAACCTTATTAGAAGAGAAAAAGTAAAAAGGCAAAACATTTAGCAAAACATTAAGCTAAGACTAAAAGGCAGAAATGGACTTAGGCGGGGGAAAGCGAGTCAGAAAAGGTGGGTCCAGAGGGGAGGGGGCTGCAAGTGAGAAAGTCCCGTCACCCCCAGGTGGTTTTGGGATGTCCAAGAGGTTGGCATCGCCAGACCTGGGGGAGGGGCCGTGGTTCTAGTGGAAGAGGTCAGAGAGGTATCCGTGGTGATCAGTGGTTCTACTGGTCTCTGGATGGGGTTCTGGTGAGGAGGAGGCGGGCAGCATGGGGTTCTGGTGAGGAGGAGGCGGGCAGCATGGGGTTCTGGTGAGGAGGAGGCGGGCAGCATGGGGTTCTGGTGAGGAGGAGGCGGGCAGCATGGGGTTCTGGTGAGGAGGAGGCGGGCAGCATGGGGTTCTGGTGAGGAGGAGGCGGGCAGCAGAGTTTTGCATATTATTCTCACTTCCCGGAAAAGTAACAGGACATAAGAGGCTTCCACCCGACGGCGACAATATCCAGGGTGATGTGAGGTCAGCCGAGCAGTTGTATATCCAGCTAGTTGTTTACACAGCATGTTCAGACAGGACACACACACACACACACACACACACACATGCGCACTGCTCTTTCAAAAGAGGCTCACAGATTAAACCAGAGGCAGCCCGTACGCAGTTTCTGACTGGGGTGTGGCTGCAGGAAATTGATGCACTGGTGGCACGATGCCCAGCATGTTGCCCCTCCGCCCGATCACTCTCCAGTCCATCCACCCCCCCCCCCCCCCCCCCCACACACACACACACACACAGCACGATCAGACCATCCCACCCATCAATTGCCACTCCTTTACCCCCCCTCTCTCCATCTCTGCAACTACTCCACTCCCTCTCAGCCTCACAAACAATCTGATCACCCAAGCACTTTTATGTCCTCTCTCTCTCTCTCTCCCTGTCTCTCTCTCTCTCTCTTTCCCTGTGAGGTTGGCCAGACATGAAGGTCAAATCTCTCCCTCTCCTCACGCGCTCTGTGTTTTCCTCCCTTGACTCTGCATTTCCTGTGTGCTCCGACCCTATTCTCAGATTTCTGTCTCTCTATCTGTCCATTTGGTCATCTTCATATTTCTGCTCTTTCCTCTCTGCACTTCTCTTATGTTTGTTTTTTTGTGTGCTATGCATTTAACCCATGTGAGGCCTACGGTGAAACGGTCCTTATTTAACCGTAGCTGTTGAAAAATAGCTTATCTACAAGCTCATAACGTGGCTCTATGAGCTTATCTTAAAAAATCGTGACAATGTGGCGCAAATCTGATTTTTTTTTATATGATATATTCTTTCACAGCGAACGCTTTTAACAAAACATTCGGCGGCCGAATCCATATCATTGTTGGGGGTCGTTGACATGAAACAGTTTGAGCATCACTGATATAGAAACATAGGTTTTTCAGAAAACTGTCACCATTTAGAAGACATTTGTGGAACCTGGTTTCGTGTTAAAATACCCTGTCTGGGTGAATCTTCCAGTAATGACTTGCTTATTACACGTAGCTTATTGCTAGTTTCCGCTTCCATAGCGCGAGGCGGAGCAGTGGTCTGCGGCAAATTTTTATTTAGGGACAGACAGTAGGCTGACGGGAAAATGGGGGAGAGAGATGGGGGAGTGACATGCAGTATAAAGGCCGTCTGGATCGGGAGTCGAGCCTGCGGCACACTGCCAGACTCGGACTACTGGCCAAGGTGCCTGGACCACTGAGCCACGCCCAGGCCAATACTAATTAATTTCTTATAGAGTTTACAACATTTGTTCTAAATTTGTTCTAAAGTAGCCATTTTTTTCCTTTCTCCCAATTAAGTGTTATGCACATGTTTCTGTGTTGCCACTGCTATTGTACCCTAATGGCAATATGGCAATACATTAATATATATATAAAAAAAAGATCCTTGAGCAAGACGCTGAACCACTAATTGCTCCCGATGAGCAGGTTGTTGCCTTGCATGGTTTCCTCCGCCATCGGTGTGTGTATGGGTGAATGTAATGCACAAACTACGTAAAGCGCTTTGGATAAAAGCACTATATAAATGCACCATTTACCATTTACACATTGCTGTCATTCTGTCACGTTTTACAAAATCCTTTTGTTAAACATATCAATCAAAATATGGTATCGTAACACTTTGCTGTAGTTGATCAGTCAAGTTGCTTCAACCGTAATTTACGTACATCCAATTCATCCAATTCATTGTAAACCAGTGGTTTAAATCTCTCTTCTCTCTCCCTGGTGTCTGGTTGTCTGAGCATTGTACAGTACAGTGTAGTGTATGTCTGAACATGAGGCTTCTGCCTGCTGCTCTCCCCAGCCCAACGTCACCGCAGCTTGGCCATAGAGTCCTGGCCATGTAGAGGATATCATTGCTCGTCACCATGTCCCCGGAGGCTATTCCATGTGCAGTCAGCCACAGGGTTGGGAGAGTGAGGATGACATGCAGAATTCTGCATCTCGTCCTGGTCTGACAATTCTACACATTTAGTGGCTTCAAGGCCACTGAATGTGTAGAATTGTCAGACCGGGTGGGAAGAATTGTTGCTTTTATAGATATTTCTTTTCAGCAATGGATTAAATAGCTAGTGCTGCAACTATCGAGTTAAATTGGAAAATCTGTTTTTGCTATGCTTTGAAAATCTTTCAATATCTTCGAGAATGTCCGCCTATAACGACATGCCCAAAATAGTGGTTATTAAATGATTATTTTATTAACCTTTTTTTTTTAAACACTTTTTTTAAACTGAACGATTTTCTCCTTTTCTCCTCTCCTCCTCCTCTCCTCAGTCAGGACTATCAGCATGGGATCTTCCAGTCAATCGGTTTTAAGGAGTTCCATGAGTACCTGACGGCCCCAGAGAGCATCACCCAGCAGGAGAAGGACCTCCTCAAACACAGAGGTCAGACAATAGCTCACATACTAATCACAGCCATCGAGATTCATTGATCCCTGGACTGGTTGATGGATCAACTGGGGGATCAATTTATGGATTTTTGTTTTGTTATTGTTTTTGTTGTTGTTGTCTTCTCAATCTATATCTCTCTCATTCTCCGCAGGTATTGAAGCGTTGAAGGTGGCTACGAGACGCTATGCCCGGAAACAGAACAAATGGGTCCGCAACCGTTTCCTCAAACGTGAGTGCCCCCCCCCTTTGTGTACACTTAAAAAATATATATATGTTTTTTTTTGTGGCTTTCGCCTTTTAATTTATATTTTTTATGGAGGAATAGAAAGTAGGCTGACAGTAAATGGGGAGAGAGATGGGGGGGGGGGACATGCAGTAAAGGCCGTCGGGATCGGGAGTCGAATCCGCAGCACATTGCCAGACTGGATTACCAGTCCAGTGCCTGGACCGCTGAGCCACGGTTTATACTTTTTGAGGGGTGCTAGCCCCTCTCCTATGTCCAGCTTTGAGGGTCTGTGTAAACACAAACATTGAAGACAAAAGTGTGTAAACGCAAACATTGAGGACAAAAGTGAGGACGCAGAATGTGATTGTATGATGATGTATGATGACGTATGATGATAAGAGCGCCTCTCACTTCACACGGGTGTGATTTTTGTTATGGTGAAAAACTGATATAAAAGGCCTTGCTTGTATATCGATGTGTGACACTGGCACGCAACTAAGTAGAACTCTAGAAAATGGCAAAAAAAGGTGAAATGCCATTTAATAAAATGCAGATGTCCTCACTCACAAGTATAGTAATGCCACCATGCGTGTGGTGTTCAATCAGTATCAGTGGTGTTCAATATTTCATGTCAAGGAGCCCCAGAATTATATGTATTTTGCCACCGACCCCCATCTGAAAATATGTTGTTCCAGGGACCCCCCCAGAAGCAAAGATTTGAGTTGAAAAAGTTTGCTCTGAAAGAATATATATTGAAAGATTCGCGCCACATTTTCACGAGCTTGTAGATCTGCTATTTTTCAATACCTAAAAGTATAACATAAATGCTTAAAACACCAAAAGGGGTTCCCGTACAGAACCCATCATTGGTTAACATGATGGGATTTACACACTCTATTAAACACACTGCAGCCGCTGCGTGGTTGTATCTGCTACTGTAGATAATCAAGTTGTATGCACTATGCAGTGATGTGGTTTGTCGGGGCTGCGGCAGCCAGCCGTGTCCCCTACATACATAATCAATGCCATCAATATGGGAAGTGGCATTCCACCAGAGGTTAAAAAATCAATGATATGAAGCGTTTTTCGTCTTTTTCTTTTTACTTCCAGAAGTGTAAATAACCACGAATGAAGTGATAACCATTAGGTGTGCTACAGTTAATCAAACCAATAAATTAATCCGTTAGAAAACAAATACTGATGATGGCCAATTTACAATCTCAATGTGCACCGCGAAACCCCACGTTGTGAACTTGTAGATCGGCTGTAGTAGACGCCTTTAAATAGAGCTTACCATTCTCGATTAATCAAAAAAGTAATCAATAGAATAATCACTAAAAAGGTAAATGATAGTTGTTATCCCTAGTAATAAATGCATACATAAATAAATACAGCTGAACTGAGCTCAGTTCTGGTGCATGTGTGGACCCTTTGGTTTATAAATGTATTTGAATATGCACCATATGTCCTTTTTCTTAGTTGCACTTTATGAGGACTTTTATTTTAATTTGTATGTGCCCCACATCTAAACACGTCCAGTTTAGATGGGTTGCAAATGTTTCAGTTAAGTGGTGCAGTTTTCCATTGTGCTGCAGGGTCACACAATGCAGTATGTAAAAAAATCGACGTGTGAATGCTCAAAGTATTCTACTATATTCGTATGTGTAGGAACAACCAGCCATGCATTAGCAGTCTATGGGACCAACAAGAATAAAGTTAAATTGCAGATATGGCTGGCTGTACAATATATTGCAAGTATACTGTTAATCCTAGTCATTTGGATTATTTATTTTTAAGCACAGTATGTTGTTTTGCTGTAAGTACAGGGGAGGGTACATCATTCATTCAGAGAGGTACTATATAAATAAAGATGACTTGCAAAGCTAAATATTACAATAAACATGTGGTCACATAATGTAGTACATATACAGTACCTGCAATAGTCAAATATATTTTGTATTGTGTATATAACTACATGTTTCTACAATGTGAGCCACATTGGCTAAAGTTAACTGTGGTGTCCTTGCTCTCTGTCTGCACAGAAAGGCTGTATTCAGCTGATGTCACTCATCAATAGCTAGCTATTGATTGCCGTTTTGTCTGATGTCAAAACCACGCCCCCCTGGGTCATAACAAACCATTTCCATTCAAAAAGATGTTAAGAACCCTGTTCCAAACATTTTAAACATTTATCATATTTAGGCATCTTTGACCCAGTATGTGATTTGTTGACAGGCTTGTATTTTTGGCCTCTTTGGATAAAGTAGTACATTTCTAGCGTTTAGTATTGATCAGTTTCAATACATGGTAACCAGTCCTTATTAGGGAGGGACCAAGCCTGAAGGGTCGAAGGCCCTTAATGGTTTTGTACCGTTATTTCTTCTTACAATATAACAATTTAGGCATTTAGCAGACGCTCTTCATCCGAGCAACTTACATTAAGCAATAACAAAAAAGCATGGCATACAACACATACATAAAAAGTAGTTATCATGAAGCGTAACAGTGGAGTATCTATATAATGAAACTATATATATATAAACTATGCATACTATACTATATTATACTATACATATGTACTATAAAGTGCTATGACTACATAAAATGCAATTCTAGTGCTGTCTACGTAACATGCTATAAGTCTGTATAAAATGCTATCTAAGTCTACATAACGTGCTATCTAAGGGGCTAGGGCAAGTCCTACGGGCCATGATGGAGTCTGAAAAGGTGGGTTTTCAGACTACGTCGGAAGATTGGGAGTGAGGCTGCAGTTCTGACTGTGATGGGAAGTGCATTCCATAGTTTTGGAGCCAGAAGGGAGAAGAGTTTGGGACATGTGGAGCGTTGTCCCGGCGTTTTTAGTGAAGGTACTTCCAGCTTCCCTGCGTTGGCTGATCTGAGTGCTCGGGAGGGTTTGTAGGGTTCGATCATACTTGTGAGATATGGGGGAGCCATGCCTTTGGTTGCTTTGAATGCCAACATCAGAGTTTTGTATTCTGTGCGGGCAGCGACCGGGAGCCGATGGAGGGAGCGGAGAAGGGCACGTGTGATAATTTTGGCTGGTTGAAGACATTTTGGATCAATTGGAGAGGCTTAAGTGCACATGCCGGTAGGCCAGTAAGGATGGAGTTACAATAGTCAAGTTTTGACAAAACTGTTTAGGATTAGGACCCAGGACTCCTGGGTGAGGAACGGTCTAATTCGTCGTATGTTCTAGAGTGTAAACCTACAGGACAGTTGTGATGTGCTTTTTGAACGAGAGCTGACTGTCCAGGACAACACCAATGTTCCTGGCAGTCGGGACAGACGTTACCAGGGCGTTGTCTACGGAGATAGTTAGCTCCCGCATAGGGCAGGATTAGTTGGGAAGAACAGTCTGTCTTCTTCTTCCACCACTTTTGGCAGTTTTGGCAGTTCTGTGCTGTTTCCACGAAATTCGGAAATATGGTAGAGCTTCATGGAAAACGGTCAAGAACTGAAGCTCACAGTCATTCGTCACAGGATCTCTGACCTTTTTAGATCTCCCTATTATATGATTGTATGAATTATATGATCCACTCTCTCCACTCATGGGATTTTCGTAGCCTGGTTAACCACTACCCCTTGAAATCGCATTTCCATTCATTTGTGCGGAAGAGTCTGGACCATGCTAATGCATGGTTAGCTGCGGGAGTACAGCTTTGACAGACGACCCCTCCAGCCAATCGGCATAACAAAACAGTGATGTGACATATTGCTTTTATGGCATGACCCCATGCTTGCAGCTATATTAAATTATAATTGCATCCTAACATTATCGTACCTGCCATGCACTGCAAAATGATCACTGCTACAGTTTGCAATGACCTAGATAGAAAGATAGATATATTTTTTATTTTATTATTTCGGTCCATAAAAGGAAAAAAAGAGTACAAACAGACGTACATACATTAAAATCCACTAGTAACTAGTGGTACCGAAAAGGTGAAGGCAGACAGGTAAAGTGGTTGCTACAGCATCATTGTAGGCAGAATGCATATTTGTTCACTGTTTATAATGTCCAATCCTAGAATGTAGCTGTGTTTTGATTAAGTGTAGACGAAATAATCTGAACCCACTCTGGAGTTGTTTATTGAATCTACACGGTAACATTCCAAAATATTTTCTTTCTCACCCAGACCAAGTGATGTTGCAGATTTTAACAGTCAAAACCTGTAGTTGGTAGAACATGCCCAGGCAAACACTTTGCCCTATAACCCATGCACTTCATCTTTAACTATTTGAACCCCATCCTTATGCTGGGGTCACACTAACTAAACAGCCTTAACATGTTTTTAGGATATGCCCAGGCAAACACCTTAGGCTGTAACCCCATTCATGTAAACCTTTACCACTAGCATCCCTATTCTGGAGTCACGCTAGCACTCCAAACGCCGTTTGCCAAAATGAACCAGCATTTGTCCATTCACCCGATTTCCCCCTGCACTTCCCCACCGTTTCTCAACATTCCCCTGGGACTCCCTGTCTTAACAAGTGTGTACAGGACCTAATATAAGAATTTGCACATCCCTCCCAAACGGTGCCTCAGTCAGCAGCCTCTCTGCCCCACTGGCAGTGTGTCCTGTAGTAACCCAGCAGCCTTCTAATCCTGTTAGGCCCAGGTGGCTTAGGACAAGCCAGGCTCTAAACCTCAATAGCTCTCTGTCTGACAGCCTGCCTGGCCGCCTACCTACCGGCCCGCACACCATATGCTCCCCTGTTGTCACCTGGCTATGTAATACTGGTGGACACAGGTGCATGCACAGCCTGTGGGCGTTTGTACTGTGCATGTGTCTAAGGATGCTATGGGTTATTTTCTTATTCTCGATCGATTGTTATTTCGATGAATAGAATAATTGAGAAACGCAGTTTTTTTTAATTAAAATACAAAATAATTATATTTTTGTCTGTCTTGTATTTGATTATACAACAGTGTTGTGTGGAAGTAGCCAATCTCCATGCTCACATCACTTCGCATTTCACTGCCTTGTGAGCTGGTTAATCAATTGTTAATCAATTATTTGTTTTTATAATTGAGTCCCATTAATCATTCTTGGAACATTGACATCAGCTGAGCAAATTGTGATTGCAAGTCAGCTGTTGGCAGCACCAGGGGTCAGCGAGGCTAATTAAAGGGACAACAAACGAATGAAACGCTTCCACTCTTAACTACAGAAAGTCTTGACTTTCAGTTTCAGTTGGCATAGACATGCTGGCAAAGACTTAGTCACAAATCCTTTATAAGTTAGTTAGTCATTGTAGTTTTCCAGCGATCCAAATTTCATTGAGTTTTAGTCACATTTTGGACATCTGAAATGTTTTAGTATTTTAGTCGACTAAATGTCATACGATTTTCGTCGACTAAGTCAACAGTTTATTTTGTCGACTAAAATGTATTGATGGCGTTATTGCTGATTTTACACTTGGTTGCATGCTGAACATAGCGTGACAGGTTGCAACCAAACATAAAATGACTTTTCTTTTAGTTCTACTGGATCTCTTCTCCACCAGTCCCTCCCTAACATTTTAGTCTAGTTTTTATTTGTTGTCGAAATTGTCTATCTTTAGTCCTGGTTTTAGTCATCATAGCTTAGTTTTCATGTAGTGTACGTCAGTGAAAACAGGTAGTCGATGAACATTTTTCGTCATAGTTTCAGTAGACGAAATCAACATTGATCCGTCTGGCATCCAGCCATCTAGCCTTCCTCCATTCCTTCCTTCCCTCCCTGAATGCCTAATCCTCAATCCACACCACTTTAATCACTTAAGCCCTATATGCTTTGTTGTGCAACGAATGGCAAAAATAGCCGATTGTCAAACTGCTATTTTAGCCATTTTTGTCTCTTTAAAAAAAAATCTTTTAAATGTATTTGCTGAAAATGGGGTTGAAAGTGGTGAAATCAGTATTCCTACATGTTTGTACCAGGATCTTAAGACCGTTAGATATGTGTTTATATGAACATGGAGTGCTCTCTCTCAAAGCTTTAAGCGAGTGATTTGATGTGATTTGCTCCACCAGGTACTATTTTTTTAATACAAATTCAGATATGCTTTAAACAATTTCAGGGAATACTTTAATGTATAAGCCATTGAATGCACTTTACTCTCCACCAAAAGACCGTCACATTATACACTACGCTTTTGAGAGATCGCTGCATGACAATAATGTGCTGTGTATTTATGCCATCTCATGCGTTTCACCCGAAGGCATCAAAGCGTCAGCCCAGAAAATATCTCATCCAGGGTTGTCCCAGGCAAACACCTTGCCCACAGTAACCGCATCTTAACCACCTGAACCCTAGCGTCCCTATTTTGAGGGTGGAACATGTTGCCAAAATAGCCGATCTACAAGCTCACAAAGTGTAGAGTGAATGTGGGTTAGGATGCCTATAGAGCAGTGGTTTTCAACCAGTGGACCGGGGACCACAAGTGGTCCTTGAGGGGGTTCCAGGTAGTCTCCAGCTAAATGACGGCGAGTTGGTAACCAAATGGACCATTGTATACCTTTAACTCTTAAAGATAAACACCTGCGTTACTTAATGTACAATAAGTCTACTGCACCATTAGAGAATGTAGAAGAATTGTCATTTTGTCATTTTCCCCGTTATCTCCTACCTACAGCATGGAATTGTGGACGAAATCTTATCCAACGACACCAAAACCTTCTACGTTTTGGGGCTGAGAGGCTAAATGTCATCAAATGGTGGTCCGTGGCTCAAATGATGAATAAATGATAGGCCTTGATATGGGCCTTGATTGATATTATATTTATTTTTATTGGTTTTTAAGATTTTTCACATATAATTACATACTTTACAAACAAGACATATTTTACCAAACTGACAGGCAGACAAAAAGGAAAGCAAACCAGGACAGGACGAGTATAGGGTTTAAGTGTTTAAATCTAAATGTTTAACTACCATCATATCCCCCCACGCCATTTTTCCCTTCACCCCCTCTCCTGTTCTAACTGCCGACGACACACACACACACACACACACACACACACACACACACACACACACACACACACACACTCACACATAGGCCCCCATAGGTAGGTCTCAGCTGAGCAGGCTAATCTTTTGAAGTATTACAGAGCTTCTGGGAATTTGCCCTGACCACACAAACTCCAGTTAGCAGGAGGTCACTGAGGGCTGGAGGAGTATGCGTGCTTGCACACACACACACACACACACACACACACACACACACACACACCTGTAACCAGGATACCCAGGTATATTTTATCTGAAGCATGGTGAGTATTAAGTAACATCAGTGTGTCTTTTTAGTCCCAAACGTGAGTGAGGGATGAGGGCATGGAGAAAGAGAGAGAGAGGAGGAGAGAGATGGCTGGATGGATAGATAGTGAAGGGAATTTGATACAGCTGTGGCGACAGGTGCTGGGCGAGTTTGTGCTCTCTTGTCTGCTATGAAGTGAGAACCCCACCACACACACACACACCCCTCTGACACACAAGCACACTTATACACTTGCACAGCTGAAGCATGTGCTGCCAACCAGAGCCCCCCCCCCCAAAGATGAAAGTCAAGACTTGGTCTTTGCCGCCACAAAAACTCTCTTTATCACCTCTGCTAAGGTGATACACACCAAGGGCATGTCATGGCATGACATCAGAAAATCGGTTAATGCCTTTATTCACCATGATAAATTGACCTCATTTAGATTACAACTTCCATCGCCACGTTATATTCAGGTTCTGTTGTCGTTGTTCAAGGACAAACTGATGAGACGGCTGGAGACCTAAGGAAACGTTGTATATTGGAGTACGAGGGACTCGGAGAAAGAAACGGTTATAGATGGTGCTAATGGCGGAGCGGTGATTGAGGAAATAATGGATAATAAAGTGAGCTCCACAAACGCAACAAAAAGGAAGACAGAAATAGATGGAAATGTTGTGATCATAGAGAATCTGGGTGAGGCAGCTGGCCAGTAGACTGGAGGCAGCGTGAGGAGGACACGGTGTCTCGTTTAATTTTTTTATAACGGAACGAACACACGCGTACTCACTCGACAAACATACGAGGCAGCGCCAGGTTGTGGGCAGAGGGCATAATGACTCTAGGCTGTTTGTTGCAACAGGTGGTACCGTTTCAATGCAGACACACACACACACACACACACACAGCAGCAGCTGCCGTGCGACAAGGCTTGCTCCTTCTTGTTGGCAAAGTGATCTTCCCTTTGCGCCTGAAAGGGAGCGCATGCAGTCTGTGGTGTGTGTGTGTGTGTGATCCATGGGGCAGGGCACCCTTTGTCCTTCCACTTCTCCTTATCATCCCTCTTTCTCTATAGAGTGGATTAGCAGAGTAAGATTTCACCAAACAAGAAGGGGAGAGCGAGGGTGGGGGAGGTCCGTCCAGCATCTGGCAACCCCACAGCATCCCACCTTTTGTATTTACCTCTCTGCCCCGCGGTGTCCAACGGCACCCGTGGAGACGGGAAGGTAGGGAAAACAGTGAGAGAGAGAGAGAGGGGCAGGCGACATAAAAGAGAAGAAGTAAATGTTTCAAGAGAAAAGGCAAGAGACTGTCGAGCAGCTGCCGTCGAGGTCAAGTATTTACCCAAAGACCTGAAGACCTGTAAGAGGAGAGGCAGAGACAAGTTCAACCCTGGAAACGGCATAGCGAACGCCAGGTGCCGCTTATAAATACCACATGCTTGCTCTTCTACCATGAACACAAAAGATTGAACACAACTAAAATACTAAAACCCCACCCCACACACACACACACACAGAGGCAACCGCGCCAGTGGAACCAGAGGCTTCGGTTAACGTTCACTGCACACACTCTGCCTCTGATTAAATTAGCCTGCTCCGAGTCTGTGTGTAAGCAGTTAAATCGTACGTTTTAACTCTGAGAGTGTACACATTAGAGACCTGCGGATGGCCGATTTAGCCGCGGTTGCTGTGGGTAACACCAGTTTAGGGTGGATTTGGGTCATTCAAATATATTATGAATTAATATTTGATAAACCGCATGTGCAATAATGCGAGAAATAAATTAATGGCATCTATCTATAGGCTTAGTATAGCTTTTAAAACTCTCAAAATCTTGGCGTGGGTGCGTTAGTAGTATTTCCATGATCTGGCACAAATTAGCCTGCCTGGGGTCCTTAAACAACAGGGGTCCTCTCAAAACAGGCAACTAGGCTACAAGCAGCTAGGCTAACTAATAGTGAGAGTCTGAAAGAAACTTAAAACTAAGTAAGAAAGAAGCGAGGAATATTGGCATGGGACTGGGAATGACTTAACCGTGCCTTGGGTGGTCCGCGATCCTCCCGCGATAGGATTGCTTATTCGTTATTCCGGTTAAGGCCCGGGGTAATTTTTGCCCCGGCACCTCACTTTACAATACCCTTGGCACATGAATGGACAGAGACTGAAACAATCGTGGCAGTCAATGTGTTAAGGCCACATAGACGCACAGGATGGAAGACAATGGGTTTGGCTCATTAGCAGACTAAATGGGGGGGTGCTCGAGACGTTAGGAGGTCAGCGGAGTTAATAACTTGCAATTGAAGGCTTCTGTGTTTATTCTTTTCCATTGTCACCGTGTCATGTTCGGCTTCTATTAATGAACAGCTGGTCTTGACGCACTGAATAATAGGGTCGTGTGGAAGTAAGTGGCCCCGGTGTAACGTTTCACAGCAGTAATGTAAATTCAGGCCAGAAGAGCTCTCGTGTGGTGCTTCATCGTACGAGAGGTCACATTGAAACTGGGTTTATATCGTGGCATGCGGACAAACGACGCTGAATTAAGATGGACCGTCTTGGAATTGGACGCTACCCGGTTCAATAGAGGGTATGCACATGACATCATCATCATACTCGGAAGTTATGCGGGAACGCCTATTGAGTGGCAAAAAACTGCTTTCTGGCCTTGACATTTACACAAAGTCCTTTCTGATTGTATTTAACAATGTTAAACGACATTAAACTCACTTTGCCACTCTATTTGACGTTCACTTTATGCATGCCCATACCCTCTATCCCCGGCTCCTCTTGGCTTTGTGTCAAGTCTTCTTTAGCAAGACACTGAACTCTTTAACCCATTCTGAACGGGCACCCATTTTGGTGTTCAGCATCATGTTATGCTTTAGCTATTGAAAAATAGCAGATCTACAAGCTCATATCGCGCCACCGAGTGGCGCGATACGAGCTTGTAGGTCTGCTATTTTTGAAAAATTCGAAGAACGACTGACATTTTTAGAATCTGATCTCAGGTCAGAATGGGTTAATCAGACCAGTGTGTGTCCAGTGGAAACCTCGTATGAATCTGATCTCAGGTCAGAATGGGTTAACAGTTGAGCAGGTTGATGCCTTACACCAGTGGTTTTCAACCAGTTCTCTGGGGACTACCAGTGGTCCTTGAGGGGGTTCCAGGTGGTCCCCATCTAAATGGACAGTTGTTATGAAAGATGGTCCATTTGATTTCATTTACACAAGAGTTACATTATTGTTAAATATCTGCATTTCTTGAGAATCTGCATTTCTTCTACATTGAGAATGTAGAAGAATTGTTACTTTTATCGTTTGCCTGTTATCTCTCCTAATGGTACGAACATCAATACAGCATGGAATTGTGGACAAAATCCTAACCCAACGACAACGTAATATTTAAGTTTTGTGTCTGTCTGAGACACTAAATGTCATCAAATAGTGGTCCGTGGCTCAAATTCCAAATAATGGACCTTGATATGAAATAGGTTGAAAACCACTGCCTTACACGGTTGCCTTCACTGTTGGTGTGTGAATATGTGTGTGAGTGGGTGAATGTGATGCATACTATAGTAAAGCGTGAAAAATGTGCACGCACGCACACGCACGCACACTTTCCACACACAGGCAAATTTCCCTAAGTGGCATTATCCGCTGGAGCTGTACAGACAAATCAGTCATATAGTCACATGCTTTATTTCCCTCCCATAATCGAGTTTGGACAGTTTTAGAGGGGTTAGTTTCACTCCATAGTCCATAGGGATGTGTGCTCCTTAATGACACATGCTGCTTGTGTGCGTAAAGGATTAGGCCATAATTGAGTTGACTGACTGAGCCTTACAGGTTAATAGGATTAATGTGTGGCTGTGTGTGCGCGTATATCTATCTCGATCTCTCCTCTTTTAAATACATTGCCGCAGGTGTGATTTTTCTATTAATTTGTGTGGTGTTCTTGCTAAATCACTCTCTCCCGCTGTGCCACAATGTACACACACGACACACCCATTGTTTTTAGCAGGGGCACTTACAGTAAGTGCGAACATGCAGTCAGATCTACGGACAGATAGGCCTCGCCTAATCGCAATTATTTGAGATAGTCGCTATTATTTTTGCATAATCATCAATCGTTGTCCATACATATTCAATTCGAAAATAGCACAATTAGCAAGCTTACAACATGTGTTGTGAGCTTGTACAGCTTGTAGCTATGTTTTACATTGATTACATTGATTATTATATTGATTAAATATAATCATATCATATACTATATATAATGATAAAAAATAATTAAATCTGTCAGTGATTTCTTAGTTTGTATATTTGAGTTATTTGTCATTATCTGCCCTTTGTGACGTAACGTTCCAATGTGAAATGCTGTTGCCCCAGAATAGTTTGCTGCTGCTGCTCCTAAGCTTGCCCTTTTATATTAAAAAGTGCCAACTCTGTTGATGTGTCTTTTAAATCACTTCTTAAAACACACTTTTGGCCCGGACGGTTCGACTCCTGATCCCGATGGCCTTTGCCGCATGTCTACCCCCCCCCCTCTCTCCCCATTTCCTGTCCGTATACTTTCACCATCAATAATGGTAGAAAAAGCAAAAATAATTGAATGTTTGTGTTTTTCTTCTCGCCCTGTACAGCACTTTGGTCAATTTCGATTGTTTTAAATGTGCTTTTTAACACAATTCAATTAAATCCTTGTGTGACAATTAATCGTCAACTTAAATATATAATCGCGACAGCCCCTACCGACAGCTATAATTGATAGGCAGTGTGAGACAGATAGTCAGACGTTTGACAGACGGATAGACGGGGCAGGCAGGGACCTCTGCTGCTGTTTAGTGCTGAGGCTTGGTTTGGCGGACTGCTGACTGTAGTGAAAGAGTAACGTGGGGGAGGGAGAGAATGTGTGTGAGAGAGGGTGGAAGAGAGCAGAATGAGAGAGAGCGAGTGAAATCTGATGGAAAGAGAGGGAGGGAGTGAGTGAGAGAGAGAGAGAGGGAAAGCATGCAAAAGGAAAGACGGACAGAGAGAGAGAGAGAGAGTGGGAGGAAGGAGGAGAGGGGAGAAAGAGACATTATCGAGCGAGTGTGAGTCAGCAGGTCGACACAGCCCTGGGGTGCGGCTTCTCTCTCCGACGCAGAGCCACCCCTCTCTCTCTCTCTCTCTGTCTTTCACCCTAGCTCTCTCTCTCTTTCTCTCTCTCTCAGTACAGTCATTCACACCAGGAGTCCATTCCGCCTCACCATCCCAATTGACATTCCGTACTGTCACTGCAGAGTGTTCATATCAGAAGACTTTGCTTTCCACCAAAGTGTGTGTGTGACGGCATTAAGTATAAGCCCCTTAGATTACAATGCATTCAAGTCTGACTCACACTAAAGCTGCATGGCCTCTTACCCCTGTGTGTGTGTGTGTGTGTGTGTGTGTGTGTGTGTGTGTGTGTGTGTGTGTGTGTGTGTGTGTGTGTGTGTGTGTGTGTGTGTGTGTGTGTGTGTGTGTGTGTGTGTGTGTGTGTGTGTGTGTGTGTGTGTGTGTGTGTGTGTGTGTGTGTGTGTGTGTGTGTGTGTGTGTGTGTGTGTGTGTGTGTGTGTGTGTGTGTGTGTGTGTGTGTGTGTGTGTGTGTGTGTGTGTGTGTGTGTGTGTGTACTGTAGGTCCAGGAGACAACGTTCCTGCGGTGTACGGTCTGGATGTGACGGATGTGTCGCGGTGGGAGGAGACGGCGCTGGCCCCCGCACTGCAGATACTGGACTGTCTGAGAAAGGTGGGGCGGCTGCGACTGACCGACCGACCAACCTCAAGCAGCCCCTGGCTTAAAGCATTACAACCAGGAACGCATCTGTGTCACCTTAGCTTTGAACCACGTCAACCATTATTTTAAACTTTAGCAGATCTACAAGCGCGTAGCAGCACGGCACTCGGTGCTGCGCTACGCGTGAATAGTGAAAAGCAAGACATTTCAGGAAAGAAATTGTAAGAAATTCCATAAATTAGAAAAGTTTAGATATTTTTTTAAGAACCAGTGAAAATAGCTGATCTGCAATCTTGCAACGCGGCGCAAAGTGGCACATTGTTTGCTTGCAGATCTGCTATTTGCCTCCCAGGAAAATGTCTAATTTCACTTTTGGCCCATGAGATAAAAATGTTTGGGAACCACTGCTCTCTTCCTCCTGTTGTTACGAAAGGAGAAGCGTCCACCCCTTCTTCGTTCCTCCTCTTCCATTGCATTCCTCTCCTCCCTCTGGCTTTTGTTCCTCTTTTGCTTGCTTCCTTCTTTCTTTACTTCCTTTTCCCCCTCATTTTTGTTTTCCTTCAACCTTCCGATGTTTTTTATATATTTGTTTGGCTCCCTTCCTCTTGTGTCTTCACCTCCTGCGACCACTTGGCTTTTCTGTTTGAGTTAAGCAGAGATCAATAATGGTCCAGTAATCAGATTGACTTTGGGTTGCTTGGTAAAAGTCTCCAGAAACTTTCAATATTTGGTGCAACTTCAACATAATAGTGCACGTAGGTGCCCACAGTACAAACGTTTATTTTTGTCGCATCTTATTAGCCAGGCTAGGTTAGGTATATTGTTGATCTGTCTGATGTACACACACACGCACGCTTACGCTTGCACGAAAAATGGCAGATGTACAAGCTCGCAGCACGGCACAAAAGTGAGTCGCTGTGAATAGCCAACGCTAAAATCAATGATGACTTTCCCGGTTTTAATCATGGGCTAAAGAACCACAACAGTTGATTATGGTGGGTCAGATGTTATGTTTCAGAGTTATAAATACATCAATCAATCTATCTATCCATCAATCAATCAGGGGGAGCTGCCAGCTGTTGAGCCGGTCAGAGCGGAGGGGGCACAGCAGAGCAACAAGCGAAGCCGCCACACCTGTGAGCTCTGTGACAAGGTCATCATCGGTGACACGGAGTGGACAGGTGAGAGTGTGTTCACATATTAACAACAGCTTCTGCAGAAGGGAAACGGCTCGGAACATAACGTTGAGCACACCCGAGACTCAGTCTCTCAGCATGTCTTCTGGAACCATGTTGCTCACCGGAAATATCCGCGACGTGTTGTGAGCTTCTGGATCCATTATTAAGAGTATTTGAACTGATCAAACTAGCAATAGAATTCATGATTTTTGAAGCATCTACCATAGACATGAATGGTCTCAGAAAAGAAAGCAAAGGTTTAAATCCTCAAACCTGTGATTGCTTCAACTGACCGCAACAACAAAGAATGATAATACCTAAACATTAATAAACTGGTGAAGGTTTTATTTAGCTTTATTCCATGTGTTTCCACGCAGCTCACCTAAAGTCCAAGAAGCACCACCACCATGTGAAGAAGAGAAAGAGGTCCTTGGCAGCCTCTGACCACTCCCAGGGTACCTCATCCTCACACACCACCACCACCGTAGAGAAGAGAAGGAGGTCCGACGCAGCCTCTGACCACTCCCAGGGTACCTCATCCTCACACACCACCACCACCGTAGAGAGCCACACTCAGACCACTTCCACGCATCTAGCCCCAGACGCCTGCAAGGCCTCCAGGGAGACCTCGCAAAACACGGGGCCCACAGAGAGGGACACACCGGTGGCACTTTGTGAGACACCGTAGAGATGTGCGACTATACCCACGCTCAATAATGAGCTAATGGAGGTTTTCCTATAAGCAAGCTGTCACTTGCTGTTCACTTGGGTGAAGTTCGCTCAGCGGAAGCTCTTCCCGTCGCGCACCGCCTGTCGGCCTTCCTCTTGACTCTGCCTATCATTTCACAATGGGCACAGACCGATGGGCACAGACCGATGGCAGATCGGAAGCTTTTTTTCTTCCCCATTTTTAAACGTAGTTGCCCCCAGTGGGGACTGGATGACCAAACCGTTATACTAAGATTCACGATCCTTGCGGAAGTAATGCAGGTCTATGTCTTATATTTGCTCATCCTGTGTTCTTACAACCAAGAGTGTTGTAATGCTCATTCTGAGAATCCAGGCCCAACTCTTTTCTGTTTTGTTTGTGTTGAGCTAGACTTGTCAAAATGGGCCATTTTTCTAAGTTAAGTTAAAAATGACATTTGACAACAGCATATAACTTCCCGAATGTATATTGTTTTCCATACTTCCGTACAGGTTTTTGTTCATCTGTAATCACGGTCTTTTGGATTGGAGCTAATAACTTGGAACACTTTTTATGCATTATGGACAGTCAGACACTCAAACATAAATTGGACGGAAGATTTTGGAAGGATTATGAGGTGCCATAAGTCTCGAACGCACAATGTGAACTTCACCAAACCGTGAGATCAAAGGCGGTATTCTTAACGAGCCTTAAATAAGACAATCAGCTTTTGTTTTGCTGCCAATCTTTTGAGCACCTTCTTGCTGGTTACATCTGACCTCTTCTCTGCCGATGCGTTTATGAAGCGTGGGTGTGTGCTTGCTTCTTGCCGCCAGCACCGCCCACACACACATGAGTTCCATAATAAAAATGATGTATTTTAATACCTACGGTTTTAAAATGACTTGGCCCTTGGTTGGCGTTTAGTGTGCGCGCGTGTGTGTGTGTGTGTGCGCGAGTGCGTGCCTACGCGTGTGCGCTGGCCTAGATCTTGACACTGCTCTGATAAGGGGGAAAAACTGCCAGGTCTGTCTGAAGCATGATCTCACCACACGGACTGCAAGTCTCTGTTTATCCAGTTGCACATGTCTGTCTTTCCCCCTTTCAGCCACGGTTTGTCTGTTTTGCCTCTCTGTCCTGCCCTGCTCTAAAGTCTGTAAAATTGCTTACACAATATCTGGCCCCGCTCCAAGGTGCACTTTGGCGCGCTCTCTCCCTCTCTTCACCTGCCTGCCGTTCTCCTCTTTCTCCCCCTCCCCTTTCCTCTTAATTCTCTTTTGTTCTGTTTTCCACGCACGCACACACACACACACACACACACACGCACACACACACACACACACACACACACGCACACACCCAAAAGCCTAACCGACGCCGTCTCTCTTTTCCAGTCTTCCAATCTCTCTCTTCTTAACAATTGTACTTCGTTCTTCGCGCAAATTAGTTCTCAGGCTCCGACTACACAGCTAAATATATACCAAACTATATAATAGCTGGATGTGTGTGTGTGTGTGTGTGTGTGTCTGTGTCCTACATTTGCTCAAGCCAATCTAGGTCAGGCCTCAAGCTTGCTTTAGCAGGTGGCCTATCGTACAGAATGAGAGAGACATTGATAGCAAAGGTCATGCTGGTAACCGACGTGTGTTCTCTTGTCTAAATCCTCCCTTTTGTTCAGAATATCTTTCTTCTCATTGCATATCCTGTTACTCATAGTTGATTCCTTTACGCCAGGCCGGTTCATGACCTTTGCCCCGCATTGGTCGTATTTTGCTTTCCTCTCTCCTCTAGTCTAGGACAGCGGTTCCCAAACCCTTTTCAGCCCCGTGGCCCAAAAGAGAAATTAGATTTTCGCCCTGGTACCCAAACTAGTGAAAATAGCAGATCTACAAGCTCACAACGTGGCGCGAAGTGACAGGTTGTGAGCTTGTAGATCGGCTATGTTCACTACTTCTTAAATATTTGTTCTAATTTATGGATTTTCTTCGATTCTTAAGTCTTTAATTTCTTCGTGACATTACTGAAAATAATAATGGATTCTGTTATTAATTCATGAAAAGTTTAACTTTTTCGGTATAGTTTTATTTTGAAATGTTTTGAAATGATGATAATTCAAAACCAAATGTAGGAAACAAAAACTAAAGGGGACCCATAGCAATGTGTCTGCGACCCACAACTGGGTCCCGACCCACTGTTTGGGAACCAGTGCTCTACGACGACTCCTGTGAAAGTGCATGACTGTCTGTGAACCTTCACAGACGAACCAGTGCTCTATTACGACTCCTGTGAAAGTGCATGACTGTCTGTGAACCTTCACAGAAGAACCAGTGCTCTATTACGACTCCTGTGAAAGTGCATGACTGTCTGTGAACCTTCACAGAAGAACCAGTGCTCTATGACGACTCCTGTGAAAGTGCATGACTGTCTGTGAACCTTCACAGAAGAACCAGTGCTCTATGACGACTCCTGTGAAAGTGCATGACTGTCTGTGAACCTTCACAGAAGAACCAGTGCTCTATGACGACTCCTGTGAAAGTGCATGACTGTCTGTGAACCTTCACAGAAGAACCAGTGCTCTATGACGACTCCTGTGAAAGTGCATGACTGTCTGTGAACATTCACAGATGAACCAGTGCTCTATGACGACTCCTGTGAAAGTGCATGACTGTCTGTGAACCTTCACAGACGAACCAGTGCTCTATTACGACTCCTGTGAAAGTGCATGACTGTCTGTGAACCTTCACAGACGAACCAGTGCTCTATGACGACTCCTGTGAAAGTGCATGACTGTCTGTGAACCTTCACAGAAGCCAAATAAAAACCCACAGGAGAGCGTTACATCACGGAGGAAGTGGCCATGAAAGGTCACTGAATCCACTCCCCTCTGGCGGTGAACCCTCTCAGCTGATGCGAAGTGTTGGGTAACATAATTCTCAGAAGCTGTGTGTGTGTGTGTATGTATGCGTGCGTGCGCTTATCTAAAGCGTACTTAACAAAAGTGCTCGAGCTTGAGATTGGCACCTCCAAGCACTGTTGAATCACACACCATGTATAAAAGAGGCAAACTTGTGCAATTCAGTGAGAGTTTCTGCACCCCCCCCCCCTCCCCACACACACCACACACACACACACACACACTAGACAAGTATAGAGGTCAGCCTACACGGTCACAAGGCTAATTAGTGATGAAGCAGCGTGTGTGTGTGGTATGGTAGATCATCCACACAGACTCACTCGGTGAACTCATTAGCCTCGGCAAGTCAGCAATTTGGAGCGCCACATCCAAAGGAGCCGGCTTTGAAATAGGAGATCCACGAGATCGGTGTCAAACACACCGAGACACACACAACTCTCCACTGTGCTAAAAGTCAAGCATTCCTCCTGCCTGCTTTTGTTGAGCAAGTACATTCGATGACCACTTCTGGTCCGAGAGTGCTTGGGGGAGAGCTGTGATTTGCGCGTGCGCGCAAAGTGTCCGTTTTATCAATATCTGCGTCGGTGAACGAGTGACACGAAACCTGTAAGTGTTCCAAATGGCTGTGACTCAGAGTTACGGGCATCCTTTGGAAATGAAATAAGTGGAGAACCACTGCTGTATTTCTGTCTCTGTGCTGGCCTGTAGTGACTTCAACCCTGGTAGCAGTTTGTATTCACAGAGCAGTGTGGGAGCACATTCTGTCCCATGCGCGAGGCCCATCAGGGGTAGGCTACAGGCTGCCTTATGTAACACATTGTATAGCCTATAGTCTGTGTCTGTCTCGCTGTCCAGTTTTCCATGGATTTTGTTTTTGCCCACTGACCCTTTACACAGAGGGACTTGCCCACCAGTGCTTGTTATGAAATGATGATGATGAGTTTTCGAGGGATGCCTGTTGTACCGGGCAGCCGGGATGCTCGTGTGTGTGTGTGTGTGTGTGTGTGTGACTGTGTGTGTGACTGTGTGTGAGAGACTGTGTGTGTGTGTGTGTGTGTGTGTGTGTGTGTGTGTGTGGACTTCCCGGCATAAGCCTATCCCTGCCATTCCGGCAATAGTGTAGTATGTCATCGAGTGACTGTGCGTCTAGGTAATTTTAAATCCACTTAATCCTAATCTCTAATCCCATTTGACCAAACACTCTCTGCCATCTGGCCCGTAAACACACACATGCATCCGTATCCGACTGCGCTGAGATTTCTGTTGATATTTCACGACATTCTTTTTTTTTTATTTTTTTTTTTATGACCTCAATTACACCCAAACAACATGAACTTTGAACATTCAGTGGATTTTCTGTGATCTGGGTTTTTCTTCTGTGTGTTCTGAAGCCTTTTGAGCTGCAATGAAAACAGGCAAAATCCCTCAACACTGACATCAGCTGGCAAATTGTTTTATGGCATGTTACATCACAGTCTACAGGCAAATCAGAGCACTTTTTTGAGCCTAATTATTCAGAAATCCCCAGACCACATAACATCTACTGAAAGTTCAAAGATCAGGTTTTTGGGGTGCAATTGAGCAAAAACAATTCACCAGTCACCAGACCTTTAAGATGTCATGAAATGAAAAATACCAATCACATTTCTAGAGTGTATCTGTGGACCTAATGGACATAATTATAACAATAGATTAAAATCATTTTTTTTAAGATGGAGAGCTGTGCTTTTTTACATGTTTTTATGATGTGACCCCATTTGGTTCCAAGCTATCATTTATCTGTGGACCCCCTGAAAGTCCCTCCAGGACCCCTGGGGGTCCCCGGACCCCACCAAGACCACGCATTGTAGCCAGTAGTCTACCTGCCTTTACGGGTCACAAGTATATATCCTTTTACTTTCTCTGCATTTAGTTTTTAAATTACTGTAATTTCAAAACATTAAATTTGCCATGAATTAAACAAATTCAATGATATTTCAAAATATCATGGATAAATACAAAAGAAATCTAAGAAAATCCATACATTTGAAAAAGAACGTTTAAGAAATGGTGACAGCAGCAGATCTACGAGTATAGAGGGAAGACATCACCTGTCTCTGTTGGATCTCAAGCTAAAAAAATAGTTTTGGGAGCCACTGCTTTAGACCGTACAGGTAGATTAGGCACACGAGGAGCCTCCGAAGGTTGAATGTCAGCAGCGTCCTGAAGGTCTCAGAATGTCTGCATACTGCAGTAATGTGTGGAATACGAGGGATTATTGTCAACAGACGCTGTTGCTCAAGGCAAGGCTGTCTGAAAATTCTCAAGAAAATAAAATCTTTGGTTCGCATACCAATGTTGGCATGAGGTCGGATATCAGACAACACAAGTCCCAGACAGTTGGTGTGTGTGTGTGTGTGTGTGTGTGTGTGTAAGAGAGAGAGTTCTGTTTTGAGTACAGTGTCTCCACACTTCTGACATTGTTCTCTTATCACCTCTCTAAAAGTATGTGCTTGTTTGCACCCCATTGTGTATTGTATATGTACGATGTGCATGTGAGTGAGCGTGTGTGAATTATTTTCAATTCATATGATTATTGTGCCTTGTTTAACTACTTTCCACCTGGAATCCCTGTTTGGGGCATTGTCATACAATAAAATAAGTTCTATGTGGCTGCATTCACACAAACACCTGTCTTGTGTCTTTCTTGTCTATGTTTAATGGCTGCTCCAATTCATTTCCAATAGAAGTCACATGGTTTGACGAGACAGCCTTGTTTGATGGCTGTGTTCTGCCCTCCTACCCCCCAACAAACTAGTCAAACCATGTGACTTCCGTTGGAAATGCATTAAACACAGACAAGACACGGACAAGATGGGTAGATCGGCTATTTTCAAAAATAGAAAAACAACTTTGCAATAGGGTGTCTATTTGGGGGCCCTTGGCATGGAACGGTTTGGGCACCCCTGTTTTGTTGCGTGTGCGTGTGTGTGCATGTGCGTGTGTGTGTGCGTGCGTGCGTGCGCGCGCACTACCTTCGTATAGTCATTTGTTTGACTGGCTTTGGGAAAGAGGGCGAGACAATACAATACAAAGGTGGCTGTTTCATAAGAGTGGGAAACGCAACACGGTCAGGTGCAAGTCTATCAGATAAGACGGCATTGTCCATGTGTGTGCATGAGCGTGCACACATGTATGTATGTCCGAAGGATGCTGAATGTCTTTATTTACATGCCTCAGATTACACCATCAGCTCGGGCCATTCTCATGAATGAGCCGGGTTTCTCCCACTGTGTCCGTTTGTGTATATTGGTGATTTTAATGTATATGATTGTTATTGAAGGTAGTCGCACGTGATACAATGTATAATTAACCACATGAACTCTAGTCCTTTTTATTCTGTGCGGGGAAATACCTCTGGAAATGCCTGATCTATAGTCTTGCGTCGCGTGGTGTTGGCGACGGCGACGCATTGTGACCTCGTAGATTGGCTATTTTCAATTGAGGGGTTTGGTGTACAGGGAATTAGTAGCTGGCCTAGTTCAGAGCCATGGGGGGCCCATATAGGGTTTAAGATTTTTCCTTCCATTTTTCTTTTATTGAGCAAACATCCCTCACCACCTTCCAGCCATCCCCACCTGCCACGGATACATGCCAAACGTAATAGCAATAGTAGTAGCAATAGGATTAAGGATGGGGGAGAAACTATAAGGGTAAAATTCACAATGAACAATAATAACAAATATAATAAACAAATGGAGACACCTGCAAAAAGGATGTTGAAAAGGCTGACGGCTATTGTGATGTACAAGGTGATTCAAATATGCACTAAACATAAGTTAATTATATTGCAAATGAAATAACAAATCTTATTGTCGACTACCCCGAGTGTGAACCTGGTCACGGGTGTGATGAGGACACGACAGACACAGCCGCGCAGTGTGGGGTGAGCGGGTTGCTGTCTGATGCGCTGAGGACACGGTGTGCTTTCGTCACAGAGAGAGACGAGTCGTATATGGTGATGCGTGCATCCCGAGCATGCCGCAAACCATCACTTATTGATGCATGCGTGAGTGCAGCTTATCCCATTTTGGGCGGGAACCCCTCTTGGTGTTTGTTTTGTTATAATTTTGCTATTGAAAAATAGCAGATCTACAAGCTCATAGCGCGCCACTGAGTGGCACGCTACGAGCTTGTAGGTCTGCTATTTTTGAAAAATCGTGAAAATATTTATTTCAGAAAACTGCAGGATTTAGAAGATTTCTTTTTTAATTTTGAGGTCAGACCTAAATGGGTTATGGGGGTTGAATGAGTTCACGTTGCCGTGGGACACTCTCTCCGCATCTTCTCCTCTGTCTC